>NC_134421.1:24566220-24869250 GCF_030867145.1 Opisthocomus hoazin
ATCTCCAGAGAAGGAGACTCCACAACCTGCCTGTGCAGCCTGTTCCAGTGCTCCGTCACCCTCAGAGGGAAGAAGTTCTTCCTCACGTTCAGATGGAACTTCCTGTGCCTCACTTTGTGCCCATTGCCCCTTGTCCTGTCACTGGGCACCACTGAAAAGAGCTTGGCCCCATCCTCCTGACACCCACCCTTCAGATATTTGTAAGCATTTATAAGGTCCCATCGCAGCCTTCTCTTCTTCAGGCTGAACAAGCCCAGTTCCCTCAACCTCTCCTCGTAGGGGAGATGTTCCAGTCCCCTCATCATCCTCGTAGCCCTCCGCTGGACTCTCTCCAGTAGCTCTTCATCTTTCTTGAACTGAGGAGCCCAGAACTGGACACAGTACTCCAGATGGGGCCTCACTAGGGCAGTGTAGAGGGGAAGAAGAACCTCCCTCGACCTGCTGGCCACACTCTTCTTGATGCACCCCAGGATCCCATTAGCTTTCTTGGCAGCCAGGGCACACTGCTGGCTCATGGTTAACCTGTCGTCCACCAGGACGCCCAGGTCCCTCTCTGCAGAGCTGCTTTCCAGCAGGTCCACCCCAAGCCTGTACTGGTGCATGAGGTTGTTCCTCCCCAGGTGCAGGACCCTGCATTTGCCTTTGTTGAACCTCATCAGGTTCCTCTCTGCCCAGCTCTCCAGCCTATCCAGGTCTCGCTGAATGGCAGCACAGCCTTCTGGTGTATCTACCACACCTCCCAGTTTGGTGTCGTCGGCAAACTTGCTGAGGGTACATTCTAACTCTTCATCCAGGTCGTTGATGAAGAAGTTAAACAAGACTGGGCCCAGTACTGACCCCTGGGGGACACCACTTGTTACCAGCCTCCAACTAGACTCAGCGCCGCTGATGACAACCCTCTGAGTTCTGCCATTCAGCCAGTTCTCTATCCACTTCACCGACCACTCATCTTTAGCCAGTTTACCTGGTGTATTTTCTGGCAGACAGGGATTAATATGTCACGAAGGGAAAGCTAGCATAGCTTTGAAGTGATACATTTTTCAAGAAGTAAGGCTTTGAGGATAAGTATAAACTGTGTTCTTGTATTTCCAAAAGACTTGAAAAATCTGAAGATGAAGGCTCTTAAACTGGTATGTTACAGGACAAGAGGGAAGCTTCTTAAACTTTGGCTGCAAGAGAACAAAACAGATATCCACTGAACATCATACTGTGTTGTGCTCATTGAGATGGATGACCAGAGCTTGGTTTTTTGTTTGTTTCTTTTACATTCCAAACCATTGCTTGGTGAGGATGATGATTTAGAGGATCATAAATGGATGATTTACCACATAAATATTGCTATTCATATATTATGTGTTTACACTTCAATGAGCATATGCAATGTTTTGTAGTACTGTTTCTACATAGCAGTAAGCTAGTCCAAGGTAGTAAAAAAAAAAACCCTTAAAACTTACATTAGTAAGCTAATTTAACTGTCCTAATAGAAAGGAGTCAGTCATATGCAGAGTGACTTTATGGAAGTAATTTGGCTTAATGTGATTTGAAATTACTAAGAAATATTTATGTCTAGACTAATTTTAAATTTCTCTCTAGGTTTCTTGAATACAGAAGGGTTGGGTAGGAATGGACTTTTGCTCTTTGCCTGAAGGGTCTAAAGCTCTAAAGAGCTTTTGGCACCTCTTTGATATCAAGAGGCATGATTATAGTCAAAAGCATATTGCTCAACTTATTAATGGACATTAATAAGAAATAATACATTCTACAAAAAAAAGGGGGGGAGTGTTCAGATCAGGATGAGATGGTAAATATCTGGTTTTGGCTGAAGTGTTACATGCAATTTAACTTAAATATGTTTCTATGTAAATAGGCGCAACATGTTCTGAAACAGTTTCTGGTGTTAAGAACTCTTGAAGTTGAGGTGAGCTTCAGAGCACAGACGCTTCCGCTAATGCTACTTGCTGCCTAACAACACCGAAAGGGAAGAAAATAGCTGTTCAAACCGACTAAAGCAATGTCAGTGGTATGCATGCATAGTATTGTGATAATCAAAAAATGGAAGTAAAAATAGAGGCAACACCTGAAATGTGTGTTTAGCTCAAAATGTGTCGGAAGCAGGGTTAAGGATAAGCAGCAAAAGTTAAAGGCTTTATGGAAAAAGGTAAAAAGATTTCTGAAGACAAGTAGTATACCTGTAGGAATAACTTATGAGGAAGTCAGCTGCTGTTTTGCTCCGAGTCATAATTGTTGTCAGAACTGGCCAGCTGGATGCGTTCCTTACAGGCATGCACCAAGTGACTAAAATCCAGGAATCCAATTCCAGCTCTGTTGGGTGAAATTTGCTACCATCTCACTTGCCCTTTACTTGAAGCTTGGTTGCATATAATGATGTCATATGCGTAATTTAACATAAGCCTGACACAGTCTGTGGCTGGAATGCATCTTGTAATTTGAAATGCAAGCAGACTCTGTTGTAGTCTAATAAGATAATTTTAGTAAGTAGGATGTCATGCTACCATCTCTTTTTAAAAAAGTTCAGGTTTTTGTATTGTAATTTTTGCCAATACTACTTCAATAAGTATTGATAAGAGAAGTGTGATAAGTTGTTTCTGAACTTAATGCGAATATTTTTTAATGGAGGACTTTACTGCACACACACACCACACACCCCCCCCCCAATCTGCTTTTAAGGTTATAGATAGAGTTATTAATATGACAGACCTGTTAACAGAACATACTTGACAGCATAATTAACCTGAATAAACAGGATAAAAGCCTGAACTGTGCAGGATTAAGAGACTTTAAATCCTCAGTCATCTATTTAGGACCCAGTGGATCTGAAGTGAAGGAAAAGGTTGATGGGTGCTAGGCAAACTTTTCTTTTTGTGCATTTTAAACATCAGTAGGTGGAGATTTGTGGTATCCCAGGTGTGCTTCCAGCTGTCAGATGCCTTAGTCCAAATTTTGGCAGCTCTACTCATCTCAAGTTATCTGAGGAAGCTGACACACAGTAAATGCATCTTAGCTACTTGAAGACACTAGAAACAATGCTGAATGTGACAGTCATATGCGGAGGTTAAAGCTTTTTTCTCTGGGATTATTGTTTTAACTTGGAATTACCTGGTATTATAAATAGTCCTGTCAAATTTAGCCTTTTTTTGTTTTAGTTTAAGATGTCATCGCAGAGCGAAAAGTAGATGACCCTAGTGAAAGGGAGTGCTGAGAAGGAAGCTTCAGGGCCTGCAGGTGGAGAAGGGAGAAGCTGTCTGAATGCTGGTCAGAGCTGTGGAGTGTAGGAGACCCTTCAAGACACTTCTCTGTTAATAGGTATCTGAAGTGAGTAAGTCCTGCCTACAGAAAAGTGTTTTAAGCAGTTAAAAACTCAACCTTTCTGCACGTCATGAAGTGTTTGGCTTCTTGCGGACAGCTCAGCATTGTGGTACGAAATAGGAGAGTATGGGAGCCTAGTATTTTAAATACATGGGACACTCGATGCTTTCTGTAATGATAATCACATTGGTTTCATTTTCTAGGGATTGCCAGTATGTCTCAGGCTGATGCTCCTTGAAAGTGTTCATAGGTTTTTCTGAAGGTCTACTTGTTGGATCTATTTATTTATTTCTTTCATATTCAAGTTAAAATACCTTAAATTCAGACAGCTAATGATTAGTTTAAGCTTTTGATAAAATAGTTTTTCTACTCAGGCTGTTCTATACAGCACTTTCCAATCTTGTTTCTCAGTCCAGCTGTCATTTCAGTCAGAGTTGACTTGTTTCACAAGCATGGAAAGGCCATGGCTTGGGAGAGGCAGGGCAGTAGAAGGCTGCATGGTTGGTTCATGGTGCAAGACAATGTCTGACTGCTTGTTGGGCTCCTTGGAGAGACTGTGGAGCGAGCTGCTGCTTAAGAGAAGTTCATGTTTTTGATGCCATAATAACTCACCTTCAAGACTGTTACAATTTTCCCTTGCTGCTACCAAAATAGGAAGGAAATGGTGCGGGAATCCTTTGCATGAACATTGCTAACTTGTACTACTGAATTGACTTCAGAAGTCCCAATTTGTTAGCCGTCACTTCAGTAAGAAATAATTTGAGGTCTTAAAGAAACTACCACTGAATGAAGCTGCTGCTGCAAAAGTGGCAATCATGGTAGGCGCCAGCAGTCCTTTAGATTAAATATGATAAATTCCAGTGTTTACATCCACTGCAGAGTCTAGGAACAGCAGCCAGTTTTTATTTCAGTTAGACAAGTACATCTGCCTCCCAAGAGATTAAGCTTTAGAATGAAGTCAGATTTCTCTTTTAAAACCTCAGCAAAGCTCGTAACCTTGACGAATTTACTGTTTGTAACGCAGGAGTTGTAATAAGGGAAACTTGTCATTACAGTGCTGTTGGGCACATTTAAGGCTGAAGGTGATGTATTAAAAACTTCCTGCTGCAGAGCATCATGTGTCTTCCCTGATCGTGCCCTCTTCCTCTTAGCAGTTCAACCTACTGGTGATCGTCTCTTCATAAGCCAGACTCTCCAAGATGCTTGCTCTAAAACAACAGCATGCCGCTGAAATGATTTAACTCCTAGTTGTTCAGTTAGGCACATTTTAACGTATAGGATAGTGACCTGTAAATGCGTACTGTTCTGTATGAACCTTTTATTAGCAGTCGTTCGTATTTCTTATGAAGCAGCTGGTGAGTTTCTGTAGCCTGTGAAGGAGGTATGAGGGTCTGTCTCTTAAAGTAAGAAAACTGACCCTCCAGAGCAGAGCAGAAGACCTTGACTCTTTCAGTGTGATTTCCAGGTCACTTTCTCAGTTACAATTACTTTCTGTTACAATAATATTACAGACAACTTCCCCCCGCCCCCCCGCCCCGCTCCGGAAAAATGTCATGCGATAGCTTGAAGCAGAGGAACCTACCCAGTGTTGTGGGTTTCAGACTAAAGCGTGCAAAGGCATATTCTATTTTTCAGTAACTTAAATGCTGTTTTTTGAAACAGATTAAACTAGCATGACAACTGAAACATATGGGGACTGTTTTTTATCCCTGAAACCTCTTGGTATGTAGATCTGTCCGGTCTTCGTTGAACTAATTAGATTAAACAAAGGCTTTCCTGAGATAATCACTTTGCAAGCCTTTTCCTATATTGCAGCAACCAGCTTTAGTATGTTGTTGAAGGTCAAATGCTAGTACGAGCTAACGCTTAGTATCTGAATGCATAGTGCTAGAGCAGATGTATGAATTAAATTGAATGACGCATGAAATAGAGTGCCTGAAGCTTTGACTCTTGAGTTATGAATTTGCTTAAGTATATTAAGATTTGCTTTTAATTAATACTAAAATGGATTTCCCGTAGGTAGGTGAAGCAAGTATTAAGTGCAAATTCAGTAACAGGAAAGGCTCAGATAGGAGTCTAAGGTATGCTAGGTCCTGTGCATCTGGGCAATAGCAATTATGCCACTCTAAAGCTCTGCTGTTCACATCTGATTGTCAGTGCATGGCTGCTGCAAATTCACTTGAAGTTAGCCTTAATTTTAATGAATGTAGAACACAGATCATAGCTTTCGTCCAAATAGAGGGAATTACTGAATACTAAATCACTAATTACTAAATACTTTTGCCTGTGAAGGACTACTTCTGAAGTCTTTTTGAAGCATGCTTAAAGTTCAGGGCTGCCACAATAGTAGCTGCTTTTTGGGGTGGGGGATTAACATAGGTTTATGTTTAAAGTGTTGTTACAAGAACACTTAAAGAAACGTTACATCTTCTGCTAGCTTGGTCAACACAGTTATGTTTTAGTGGCACTAAACAGAGCTGTAATGTATATTATCTTTATGCTTTGGTAAATATCTTTACATGTAGACTTCTGTTTAGAGCTTGTCCTTTTTCCAGCTCAACTACAGAGGCTCGTGAGGTTGTCAAACTTCTAACACTGGTAAAATTGTCTAACCTTTGTTTCATGGGTTATGGTTTTGAATGATTGTCTTTGGTAACAAAGCACACTCACATAGCGATAAATATCAGTTTGATTTGAGAAAGGAATTGAAGATGCAGTACTCCTCATAGGCAGCCATGGTGACGTGAAATGTCAGTGAAGCTACTGGTCATAGAGCAGCAGGGTCTTTGCAGAGAGATTTGCACCAGTATCTGAATCCTGCCTATGAGAGTATGTGCTGCTGCTGTAAGATACCTCTGCAGTACAGGATTTTTAGTCACCTGAGTGTGACAGGCAGTAGCTTTAAAGTTCCTTCTAGTCTGAGTCATATGTAAACAAAGGATTATCCAAAAGTTGATGTGCCTTAGGAAAGACAGACTTCTCTTAATCATCTTGTGTGCAGCTTATTTAAGCTGGACACTAACATAACTTCAAATGAATTAAACTTTAAGGTGGAACTTCAGCAATGGTGCATGTGGTTTTGAGTTTGGTAACTATTTCCTGAATTTACTATTTGAAAAATTAGCAGATTGGAATTTTGAGGTGAGTAGTTTTTAACTGTAGTGCTTCAGAGCTCGTGCTATTCAAATAATGTATCTCAAATGGCTGCTGCAAGAATTGAGTAGAGAACTGGTCAAAACAAATAAAATATTCCACTAGTTGGAGTTAAATATTAGTAGATGATCTATGTAGCTTAAAAACCTGCTTTCTTTTATGATACTTGAATTTCACTGTTTACAGTTGCATTATGAATCGACACTTTGTTACAAAAGTGGACTGTTGGAACTCCCTGTAACAGGAAGCAATTGAATGTTGCAAGGTTTGACATCAAAACTGCATTAAGGCTATTTCTTAAAGAAATTTTGTAGCGAGATTTTTCTGTAGGAAGCTGCAAATAAACAATGTTAAAGTAAGTCTATTCTGTGCCGGTGTTCCAAGAGGCTTTTGTACTGTCCTTTGAAATGCCTGGTAGAAATGGGCTACTGGAGCAGATTCTTCATGGAGTGATTTGATGTAACAATTGCTACTGTTTAACCAAGTTTTTATGATTTGGAGCAAAAATACTCTTGCTCAGTATTCAGAATTTGAAGAGTCTTAACACTATTCCTCTCAGTTTTCCTCAGCTATTTCCTAACATGGACTTACTAAATAGTCTGCAACACTACTCAGGCTGATCTGCAGAACCACACCAGTTTTGTAGTGTTAATGTAAGCTTATCGAACTTCTCTGTGAGCCCTGAGGGTCCGTTGGTATGTTAGGACACCACCAAGGTACTTCAGAACATCCAAGAACTCCTTTCAGTATAAACTGTTAGCAATAGCTTATTACTGGACTATTACATCTTAAAAAAAAAATGGATCTAGATGCATCGAGATGATAGAACCGGAGTGCAAAGCACAGTGTGAGCTACGACTGCTCAACGTTATTGCTCTTAAGATCACTTGCACATGAACGCAGGTCTTGCCCTGACCCAGTATTCAGTCTCAAAGCTTTTCAATGCCAAGTGAGGAGTGACTAGAGCTGTAGCTTTTTCCTAACCTCGTGTCTGTACTTGGATTTGGGTGTATTTGGGCCTCCAGTGCAGGGCTCCTGCTAGAGGCTTGGACAGAGCTTTTCTTAATTAAAATTTAGTCTAGTTGATGTAATTAGTTGTGGGGCATTCTGCTTGGTCTATTTTTGCCTAATTAGCAGTTGCAGCATCTTCTCCATAGCTATACAAACTCATTTGCCTGATCTGCTTCTTGTTATGCTGTCATAGCTTGTGAAAAGATGCCAACTGAATTCCTCCTAGGCTACTAGTTGGCCAACAGCATCCAGCTTTTGAGCATTAGATAGTCAGCTGAAGAATGTGTATTAATCAAAACTGCATCCTAGCATGGAGGTTAACACAGTCATCACGGACTCTTCAACTGTTGTAATTTTTTTTTTTTTTTGCAAGTAACAGAGAAAATAATGAAGATTTAAAATTAGTTTTTAAATTAGGTACCTTGATGTTATAGGATGTTGAAGTTTTAAGTGTATGAATATTGATTGCTCTATGTTTTTTTGTCAGTCTCCAGAAAAGAGCCGTAGCCAGTGCTTTTCTCAGAATCTCCTAGTGACAGGAAGAGAAGAGTGGTTGTAGTTGTGCTAGAGATGGGACTGTCACTAGTGGTTGGGTCACTTCAGTCTTTCAGCATCAGTGGTTGTATTCAGTGCAAATGCACCACAGTGGCACGGTGCTTAAAATGGCAGATTGACTACAGCTGAAGCCGATTGTTTCCAGAGCAAAGAACTGAGACTGTCTTGGAACCAAGTCTTTAAATTTCTGGTAATCAAGTGCTTATACATGGACCTCGACATAGACACAGTGGTTCAGCTGAGCAGTCCTCTAACCTGGCAGGGCAATAGCCAGAAATCTTTTCTCGGCTATTTGACCTTCTGCCTTTGTAAAAGCAATGCAGTTTGTGGTAACTGTTTGTCTTTGTTAGGTATATGACACCTGAGGGTCTTGTTGACCTGGAAGCGTCCAAGTTATTGTTCGTGTGAGCCTGGCAGTTGTAATGTTTCATGGGGGAATATGTTGTTACTTGTGCTTACTGTGCCCTGTTACGTCGATAAAGCTGGCTTACATGATCAGACTTCTGTCTTGCGCACACAACAGACACATAGGCATGAAGTGTTTGTGCATTTGCTATTGTGTACATATATGTGTACTTGCAAGATGTGTCAGCCGATCAGGAATTAAGTATAGAGTGCCTGTGCAGGTTAAGAATCCTGTGGGTAGATGTTAATTTCTCAGCTACAGTGCTCTGATAATCAGACAGAAGAGCTGCTTTTAGTCTCCCTATCCCTTCTGTAGGAAGGCAGTATTGTGCAATTTTCCCCTGTGTTCAAAGAATTAAATGCAGATACTTTGGGAGGCTTGAGTTGTGATGAAATGGGCTGGAGGGGGCTAAAACTGTTTGGACATGAAAATGCATTAAGACCTAGGTCTGCCTGAAGATACACTCCTACTTACACTACCAAAGTACTTCATGCGAGTGCTAACTTAGCATTGAAACTGTTTTCCTTGAAGTTTGCACAAATGAATTCATGGGAACACACAAAAGCTTGCTCCTCGCGAACTCTGAGCTGAAAGCTTTGGTGAAGTCAGGACGTTTAACTTGAGCATGTTCTTACCCAATGTGACATTGGTGGTGGATGCCCCAAACTCCATTTCACTGGAAATAGATTTACCTCCAGGTGTTTTTAAAGGTTTCCTCTTAATGCTGAGCCGTATGGATACATCAAGCAAAATGCAAGACTTAAAGGCAACAGCTGTTCTAAGAGGTTAATGATTTAAGAAAGTAGAATAATGCAAGGTTATTTTTGGGATGGGAAAAATCCATTTTATGCCTTGTCATTCTTGCCAGCTGAATGCTAACTAAAAATATTATAGGAAATATGAAGAAATTGCCCTTAAGCAGAAACTTGTCCTGTAACCTCGACACGAAGAGCAGGGTTGTCTTACAGTGTATTTCAGTATAGCTGTTATGTAACTGAATGCATATTTATTCTTTCCCTAGACTGCACATGCCATTTGGCTTGGGGAACAGAACGCGCCATGGGACAACCTCAAAGATATCTCTCCAGGCGGGGTCTCTTACTTGGGTGATGTGTCTGCTCTTCTGACTGTCTTCAGACCCAAAGGATTTATTTTCTTTTTGGAAATATTTCAAGCTGAAATCTTGTTCCTTACTGGAAACTGTCTACACTAAAGACTGCACGCATCATGGGTGATATGGCAAACAACTCGGTTGCATATAGTGGCGTGAAAAATGCTGTAAAAGAAGCTAATCATGGAGATTTTGGAGTTACTCTTGCAGAGCTCCGTTCTCTTATGGAACTTCGAGCTACAGATGCACTGCATAAAATACAGGAATGCTATGGAGATGTGCATGGCATCTGTACAAAATTGAAAACTTCACCAAATGAAGGTAAGTCAATTTTAACACTGCTATTGAAGAAACTCCATTTAGGAAAAACCTTAGTCAAGTGAAGTACATGCTTTTATAAACTTTGTTATTAAAAATATTTCAGTTAGCCTAAAAACATAATGCATCTTACTCCTATAAGGTAGAGGTATTCAATGGTAATAAGTAAGCAAGGGTTCTTTCAGTTGGTCTAACTGCACGTGAGATGTTGGATTAGTGGTGAAGTTGCACTTTGGAATAAAGTTCATTGATGTAGGCATCCACATATGAAATAGCAATGCAACACAGCAATGTTTAATTTACTGTGAAAGTGTAATTGAATAGTTCATGTGACCTATAGTTCACAATTCAGATCATGCTGTCATAGAATGCAAGGTTTTAATAGTCTAATGCAGGACTTATGCTTCTGTGTTGCTACCTAGTTCTTGTATTGCCAATGCAACAATTTTTAAAACTGGTGACCTCTGTTTTCTATTTGTACTACTTTGAATTCTTAATAGCAGGATCTAGTTTTTAAATCTACAGTATTTTTGTAGATTTCATTTGATCTATACAAAATAACTATCAATACAGCTTTAGGCACTAAAAGGTACTGTCACAGTAGAAGGTTTGCAAAGTGATCACATGATCTTATTCTCTAGAAATAAGAATCTTTAAAGAAGTCTTTGCCGTGTTGGACTTGCTGGCATTCTTTGAAGTGTGGCTACCTGATGCTTTTGCTCTCTAGAGTTACTACTCCAAGATACGGAGTAGTTACACTTACAAATGTGAAGAAGAAAATAAATGTATCAAGCCTCCTTCCTTGGAGCTTTGCAGAAGTTTTCCTTAAGATCTGACCCTCTTACTACTCTCTTCCAATGTAAATGAAAGCTATAAGCTTTAATTTGTGGAAGAAAGATGCAAGTCATATCACTTAAGGTATCTAAACTGTAGTATCCTGTACAAATATATTTATGCATTTTTGTCTAATATTAGCTCAATGTGAAGTCCTGCTGTTGGTAGTGAATGAGAAGTATCAAAATCAAGATTTCAGAAAATTGCGTTGTCTCAGCATATAAGCACTCGCATAGCTTTTAACCGGTGTGTTGTCATGTTGGTGGCAGTGAAGTAGCTGCTGTCTTAATCCTGGAGAGCTGTTGCTTTCTGTTCTGCAGAAATGCTATGGAAAGGTTTGTCTCCTTGGATCAAGAACAGCCTACTAATGCCGTAAGGTATCTCTGAGTGCATCTGTGTTTAGCATGTTTTGGCTTGATCTGCTTTTGAAGCCAGACTCCTGAAATTATTCTAGTACATGAGCTGGGTTCCCCTTACCAAATGGAAAGTAGCCAGCTCTCAGGCCTGACCCACCGGTGAATGGGAGTAGACCAGTTTCAGGCTGAAGAAGAAATCTGTAACACATGAGGACTTCAAAACTTCTGTTCCCTGGCATGAATGGAGTTGTAAACTTCAGTGCCTGTGTGCAAAGCACTGCTGTGTGCAAGCAGTGTAGCACTTCTTAGATAGGAGCAGTAGTCTCTCGTTAACCTGTTGACCTGTTGCATAGTATTGAAAGGCAATTTCTTTTGCAGTGAAAAGAGCTGTAGTTTTCTACAGTCAGCAACAGAGAGTTGAATCCTGTTTTATAGTAATCTGCAAGGTTTAAAGCCCGTTATTACTGCAAGCTAGTGGACGTACAGTTGTAGGTGGCAATGACACACTAAGCACCGAATACCTGGGATACTGTGGGATTCCCTTTATGTCCCCTAATGTAACAAGCAGGTTAACACATGGGAATGATGAGTGTCAGCGCACTAAAACTAGAAAGGATTAGATGCCCTTTCCCACAGATTGATTCTGCTTTATTGAGGACTGTGTGGTCAAGGCCTTTCCCTTTAAAAAGGATTTGACATTTAGATGTACTGTCCTGCAATCAGTTAAATACAATCACTAACTTAATAAATGGGAACCATCATCTTTTTTTTTTTTTTGAAGTGTGAGAGCAGCTCATAAACACAGCAAGGCCTCTGCAGTCGAATATGAGAATTAGCTTGGAAAAGGTTAAGTAAGATGAGTTAGAGCAGCGTCCTCTACAAAGGTGTTGTTTTGGCTATAAATCACTACTTGAACCTTTAGAGAACCAGCCTCTGTGTCAGATAAGCTGCTATAAATTTCTCAGAGGTAGTACTGGAGAGCTCTTGTGAAAGAAGAGCTAGGTCTCTTCTGTCAAATTCAAGTTGCAAGTATAGAAATGGAGACATTTCTAATGGAGAAAATCTAGGCAAGATCTATGCAAAAAACTGCTATGTGTTACACTAGTTCTAACTCTCTAAAATCTCATGTGTACACCTGTAAGGCCCTATGACACTTCTTCCTATTCAGAAGCTTTCTTTTTGATGTGAAATGCTGACATCCATAATTCCTAGTGGCTTCACAGCAAAAGTACAGGTAGTTCTGAAATGCTACGCAGTGGATGAGATCAGCTAGTATCATTTGTTGCTTTTAAGTTGTTAACAGTGTAAGGCCATGTCTGTTTTCAGGCAAAATGTGGATCAGACCTACCTGATTATAAATGAGAAATGGGAACCGTCCATTACCAGTCTTACTAAAAACAGACACTGAGCAGACTTTACTGCTCAGTATTTGATGTTTATTGTGTCCTTTACATGTGTACAAACATATACAAATGTAAATAAATGACTGTTTGACATCTGTAGTAGCAAAAGTCCTTCCACTGTTCTGGAGAGGTGGACCACCATCGATATTTCTACAGGTCTACATAATTTTGATTGTCTAGGAGCTTCTAGTTTTCTAATTAAATTTGTATATGAACCTTTAACTAGTTCCTTGCTAGTATTTTTCAAACTTCACCGCAAATAACATCAATTACCCTAGTTAAAATATATAATAAACAATACAATGGCAGTAGTTTTGACCTCAGACCTGTAGATCGCGAACTGTGAAATAGCCAGCCGTGTGGTAAATGTAGCAAGCTCAGTAATGGTGCATGATGCATTATGGCAAATATTAAAAATGTAAATGCTTTTTGTCTTTGCTAGGCTTATGTACTAATCTTCACTAAGTGAGTCTGATAGTAGCTTGACTTTATATAGCCTTGGTGGAAAAAGTTTTTCATTCTTCAAAGACCTTTGGTGTATACTTCTGATGTTCTGCATCCTGTGAAAGGAGAAGGAAAGTGGTGTTGCTGACATTATGTAAAGAATCTTCCAAACTCTGCCATGCTGAAAGGAAGAGAGAAATGGTGTCTGTTGCAAAATAGAAATATGGCCAAGCTATCTGGAGTTTCTCTAGTTCATCTCCTATAGCTTGATTTTAAAAATGATCTTGCAGTGCTTTTTCAGTAGAGGGTGAAAGCAAGCACCTCAAAGCTTGAACTTCAAGAGCTGCAGTGTTATGGCTAACCGGTAAAATTGCTCCTTTGTGTTAAACCTCCAAAGCCACAAATTCAAGGTGAATCTAAGAGTGTTAGGATAAATCTAATTTATTATATACACTAAGAGTATGTTTAATTCATTTCACTCTTGAAAAGATCTGCACATAATTTTTTGCTTTTCAGTGAAGTGATTCCATAGCAGTTGTTAGCATTTAAAATTGAGCTTTGCGGCTCAGTTGTCTTTGCAATGTGTCTTGAAGTATCATGTGATGATTCTAGGAAATGTCTGTTAGAGGTGTTAAATACCCTGCTTATTATGAAAGCCAGTTGCAGAAGTCGCTATTCTTGGAGATTACCTAGCGTGTTTGCAGTGCCTTGATATCACCAAGCAATTGGGTTAACTACTAAAAAAATCTGCTACTAGGAAAATTGTTGTCTTTAAGCAGGTGCTGATCATAACTTTGGGGACAATGTGGTTGAAATATCCAGACCTTTGCTCTGAACACAGTTGGACACTTGGCCGTTTTGCCTTGAGAAATGAACTAGCAGCTTAAATTCTGAATGGTGGGTTAGGCAGCTGGAAATTGTTGAAGGAGTAAACAGGAGGTGTACTTATGCAAGGCCTTGAGAGCATGACACTGCACTGAATATACTTGGTATACCTTGATTTTTAAGGACTGGGCTAACTCTTGGGAGCATGCAGTGTCTTCTAGTGAAGGGCCCTCTTTCTTGCCTGCTGATGTCCCTTAAGGATGGTACAAGAGTTGAGACAGAGAAGAGGACTCTGAAAGAAATATGCTGTATAAGAAAGAAGATAGGTACACAGCTGAGGTGACGGACCCTGCACAGTGCTAAATATGGGCTTTCTCTGTGTGAGAGGAGATAGAAAGTGAAACTTCAGAAGAGTAAACAACTTGCTGTCCAGGCAGAAGCAGCATCATTAAGTGGCTGCCTCTCTCTACATGATGGCTGGAGAGCTTCACCAGCTTTTCACAGTATTTGATAATTAAATAATATGCAAATATAATAATTATAGTATCTTCTATTATGAATTATATTAAATATTTCATTATAAATGTTACATTAATTGTAGGAACCTAGGATGTTATCTCTGAATACAGAATCCCTGCAGTGGGAACCAGAGCTGGCTTCACAGGCTGTGGTCTTGCTAAAGCTGCATGGTGCTACTCAGTCTCGATAGTAGTAACTCTACTAATGAAATTGTCTTGCAAACTTGTTTACTTTGTACAAAGGTATGTCTGTTACTATTACTCTGTTGCTATGTCATATTAAGTGCAAGTAGGTAGACCATCAGTTTACACTGGCAAAGTGTGAATGATAAAATATAGCTGGTTTTCTGTAGTGACTGTGATTTAAGGATAATACTTATGCGATTATATTTGAGATATGGCTTTTTCAGTATTGTTACTGAAATTTGGAGTGGGACTTGACTCCGTGAATGGGAAACCTCAATCACTTCTATTGTGAGGGTGAAATGCAAATAAGTGTCACTAACTTTGTCTTATTATTAATTAGGTTTAAGCGGAAATCCAGCAGATATAGAAAGGAGAGAAGCAGTTTTTGGGAAGAACTTTATACCTCCTAAAAAGCCAAAAACATTTCTTCAGTTAGTATGGGAAGCACTACAGGACGTTACACTAATTATATTAGAAATTGCAGCTGTAGTATCCTTGGGCCTTTCTTTTTACCAGCCTCCAGGAGGAAATGAATCACGTGAGTAAACGTTTTTAAGAAGTAGGTATTTACCTGTATTATACTACTGACTTTCCTGGTCCAAAATGCCTATACTGTAAATCTGATGGGAGACAGTAAGTCAGTGGAAAAGCAGCTTATTGTTCCTTATTGAGAGAACACTACTAGAACTCTAGCTTGCCTTGAAAGGGCAACATGAGATTTCCCTGGTCATGAGCTGGTATGATTCTGACCAAAATAATGCCAAAGGTGAAGTGCAGGCAGCAGGAAAAAAGACCTGTCTTAGATCCAGTCATGCTTCTGTGCAGTCGGTTTTGTGTTTTGGGGGTTTTTTTTGTTTGGTTTTTTTTCTTTTCTTTTCTTTTTTTTTTTTAGCTTTGCCTCAAAGATTTAAGCAGTTTATGGCTTGTGGTCATGTGCTTTCTTTGGGGAGTGACCAAGTCTTAAATTTTCCTTGATTTGCAATATGACACTGGTAACTTTCCTATTTAAGAATTGAAGCTATATTTATACTTGTAAGTGGAAGATGAAGGGATCTGGCCTTCATTGAACTGAATTTTTGTAATGATATCTGGCTTGTTAAGATAAGGGTAAAGTGGAAATTGTTGAGAAAGCAGAAGGTGGTTAACTAATTGTCTAGTCTGGCATTCTTACACCATCATTTAACAAGGTAATAAGGACAGGTAACTTTCTATATCAACTTCTCTGATGTTCAGATAAGGGATGTAAATTCTAGGTGGTTTAACTTCCTTGAGCTGCTCTAACTAGGTTCTTTAGCTTTTTTCTGTGTTACCCTTACTGAAAAGAAATCTAAAATTGCAAAGAAGGCTAGCACGGAAAATATTTAGCAGCTATTAGTTTTTTCTTCTATTTGGCAGAACTTTTTTGTTGTTGATATAACTATCTGCATGAACCTTCTTAAATCTAAAACCTGTTTTCTACAGTATGTGGATCAGTAAATGTTGGTGAAGAAGAGGAGGAATCTGAAGCAGGTTGGATTGAAGGAGCAGCAATCCTCCTATCTGTAGTTTGTGTGGTATTAGTAACAGCTTTCAATGACTGGAGTAAAGAGAAACAGTTTCGGGGATTGCAGAGCCGTATTGAACAAGAACAGAAATTCACAGTCATCAGAGGTGGCCAAGTCATCCAAATACCAGTAGCTGACATAATTGTTGGAGATATTGCACAAGTGAAATATGGTAAACATATTTTTAAAGTTGAACTTTCTTTTCTTTTTAAAAAAGGAAATGCAGTCAACATACCCAGTGATCTCTCGTAGGTGATCTTTTACCGGCCGATGGTGTACTCATTCAAGGAAATGACCTCAAAATTGATGAAAGCTCACTGACTGGAGAATCTGATCATGTTAAGAAATCTCTGGACAGAGATCCTATGCTGCTGTCAGGTGTGTAACGTTTGACAGTTCTTAAAGAAAGTTGTTTCTGAGGGTAAACTGGTTATTTAAAATTTTGAGGTTAAAATCTGGCGAACTGGACCATATCTAGGCTGACTCCTAAAAAGTATCCAAAACCAGTGCAACTAGTACAAAACTTTGCCAACGTGAGCAAACTTAAAACTGACAAACACTTTGTGTAGTTGTTTATGGTTTTATTTTCCAGATAGTCTTGGCAATTAAAGCTCTAGAGGAACACAGTGGTATACATATACATCTTGCGGTTTGGTCAACGTGAAGTTTTGAGAGCTCATTTCCTTTGTGCTCTGCCATATAACTACTCAAGTCTCAGTGGAAAACCAGATTCAATCTTTCAGGTACACACGTGATGGAAGGCTCTGGAAGAATGGTAGTTACTGCTGTAGGTGTGAACTCTCAGACTGGAATCATCTTTACCTTACTTGGGGCTGGAGGAGATGAAGAGGAGAAGGAGAAGGAAAAAGAGAAGAAGGACAAGAAAAGTAGGCATAATAATCTTAAATCCCTGGGGAGGGAGGAGTGAACTCCTGGATGTTACTGATAAAAACCTTTTCTAGTCATCTGGAGCCAGAAGTCTTTTTTTAAACCTCATACTTTCAGTAGGTTTCACAGGAATAAAACCTCCGGTCCAGTGACCTGGGACTACACCACTACTAATAACTCGTCACGTGGATTTTTAAATAAACTGCAGATCTTACTGATCAATTAGAGGTTGGAAAGTTTACAACTCCTAACCAGCCATACCATGTATAAATTGTTAAACTGCCATCTTGTGTAACTTTCAACACTCATGTTTAACACCAAATATTTGTTTATGGGAAACAGGTTATTACCAATAACTCAACCTAATAAGTAGCGAGTTCTGCTTTTGACAGATAGAAAAAGTCCTGTAGGGAGTTCTTCTATAACACTTCAAGGGAAAAAGCTTGTATCATTTGATACTGCTTAGTTTGTGGTGTCTTAAACATATATAAGACTGATTTTGATCAAGGTGAGCAGACAGCTGCTTCTGCCACTGCTTTTCTTCCAGAGCTGAAACTTTGAATGCTCAGAGATATACACCAGGCAAATCCCTAGCAGCGCTTTTCTATAAACTTTATTTTTGGACAGATGAGGGGCTTGTAACCCAGAGCATTTTGGAGCCTTTCTGTGAACTGTGAAATGGGCTATCTTCCTTATTTTGAAGGACCTGCTCAGTAGCTGGAACTAAGGTCAGTTAGCTAAGCCATAGCCTTTATCCTGAGAATCGAAGCTTAGAAATGTTAGCCAGTGATATTTTGATACTAGCTCTCACAAGGCATGTTCAGGACTCAGCTTTACCACAGCAAAACTTTTTGTAGCAAACGTTGTGAGGTCTACTGGAATGGGACTGAGTCTGAGGATTCTTGGCAGAAGATGATACTTTATAATCAGATGAATATGAAACAGTAAGGGAAAGCTATAAGTGGAAAGCCATACAGAAATCTGCTTAGGAATTTTAGTTAGTGCCTTCAAACTAAACAGGCAATTGTTGAAACGTGTGATCTGTGCAGGAAATAGGATTGAACTGTGCTTTTTGTCTTCTTGTCCCACTCCACAAACATTTTACAGTTCTGACCCTTCTTGAAGCTTAAAGTAATAAGTTTCTTCAGAAGTATGTTACAAGAATTTTTACAAGAGGAATTTAAAGTTCAAAATTAGTTTCAAGCTCAAGCGTGGTAGTAAAGCGTAAAAGTTGACCTGCAGCACTTCCAGGGATTAGTGTGAAACCATCCTTTTCTCTTTCCCTTACAGAAGAAGGAGAAGGAAGCAATCAACAGTCCCAGCTGCTACAGGAAATATGGAGAAGATGATAGCTTTTGTTAATATTCTGCCAGTGTATATTATTCTAGAAGCAGAAGTATTTTTGACAAGTAGTGTTTTGGTGTATCCTAGGGCCTGAACACTTGTGGGTTTTTTTTGTCTCCACAGCTAGACAACTTCCTGTTTCCTTGAAGTTAGGTGCTTGATAAGATTCTCCTTGGTAAAACTCAAGTTAGACTAAATTAGCTTCTCTGTGAATGTTAAGGAGATTAAAGTGGCTATTTTTAGTTGGCTGTGTGTGGCTTGGTTCAGAGTGAAGGCAAATATATGTATAAGGAGTTAGAAGTAACTGAAGTGTAGAACTTTGCTCTTCACAGAATCACACAATGTTAGGGGTTGGAAGGGACAAGAGCGAAAGGGGAACCAGGAAAGAAAAAATACTAAATTAGGATACAGTAGTGAATTCTTAAGAAGTCTGAAGTGGCTTTTTCTGGGGAGAGTGAACAAGCTTTTTTTTTTTTCTCAGGTGTTCTGAGGATGCTCGGAGGGAAATCTTATGCATAGAAGTTAGAGTATGTCTACAGTAATAATGTAGTGGAGGTATTAAATGTCATGCCAGACAGGCTGCATGATAATTTGATTTTATTCTAACTAAGTACTCTCATACATTTCAGTCTACATAACCTAAGGCTGAAGATTTTATGAATTACCAGTGGTACTGAAAAATTCTGGGGTTTATTCTGAATTCCTCGATTTTGTGCTTTCATTTCAGGTTATTGCAAGTAGTAACTATAACCCTGCTTTCTCTACTTAGGAGAAAAATTTGTCACTTGCCAAGGTAGTATCTAAACCTTTTTACCTGAAAGCCCAAACTAAAGAAGTAGTGTTCCCCCTGCCCCAATGAGCTACACATGATGTGTCAGTCTTCTAGTTACCTTTAATGTTTCACTCATTAATGTCTCTTATTATTTCACTGTCCTTTATGATCTCTTGAACTCCATTTCTGAACAGAGGTAGGAGAGATATTTTATTATGAACTTGAACTATTCTCTATATTGGTATGTTGCCAATGGATTATGTTCATGCTTGCGTAAATAGGGTTAGCATAGATCCAGTAATCCAGCGCTGTACCTCCATTAAGCTTTCGTGTGGATTTATAAATATTTTATACTACAGTAGCTTCTGCAGTGTTGTACACAAGCACTGATTTTGGAAGTGAGATCCTACAGTTCATTTACAGTAGTAGTCACATACAGATGCCAAGTGTTGGAAGAACAGAGAGCAAGACTTGAGGCCACAAGAATCACTTCAGTGTTACAAATTTCTTTCCTAGAAAAATGTTTAGGCAGGCCTTTTATAAGCTTTCCTCACAAGCAATAAATGCCTGTATCGGTAATTTTTGCAAACTTCACTGGTAGCATAGCACTGGAGCAGTCTTATATGGGAAAAATAAAGTCCAAAAAACTGCTATGAGCTGTTTCTGCGAGTTGACTTATACTTTTAAAAGCCTCAGTTATATCAGCCCTCTGTCTCTGGTTTGTTCTACTTTTTTTTTTGTTTTTTTTTAAATGCAGTTGCTTGTTTCAGTGTATGGTAATGTATGCATTAAATATAAACATAGGCGTTGAAATGAACTCTGCACAGCCAATCTAAAACACATCTTTTTCGTCTCTGATAGGTAAAAAGCAAGATGGAGCTGTTGAAAACCGTAACAAAGGTAAATGCAGGTTCTCTGTTCCTTTCTTGCAAGTCGTGTGTGTAATGAATACGTACTTTCCTGTGAAAATGCATATTGAATACTTAGTTCCAAGTGCTTATGGTGAAGATAGCATAAGTGAATCTGCCCAAAACAAATGCTTAAATGAACTTGATAGTCTCACATAGCTAGATACTACAAAAGTAATCTTTACCAATGATTTTCAAGCTATCTTGTTGAGGTGAGTTAACCTTGGCTGGCTGACAGATGTCCACCCAGCTGTTCTCTCACTCCCTCTCCTCAGCAGGTTGGGGCAGAAAACAGGATGAAAAGTTTGTGGATTAGGATAAGGATGGGAAGGTTACTTACTGATGATTCTCATGGGCAAAACAGACTCAATTTGAGGAAGGTTAATTTATTGCCAATTAAAAATAGAGTAGGATGTTGAGAAACAAAAATAATCAACACAACTTTTCTCTCACTTCCTCTTCCTTCCAAGCTCAGCTACATTCCCAACTCCTACCTCCTCTGTCTGAGGAGCACAGGGGGATGGGGAATAGCGTTTTTTTGCTCAGTGTGTAACACTTGTCTCCACTGCTCCTTCGTTCTCACACTCTTCCCCTGCTCCACTGTGGTGTCCCTCCTATGGGATATAGTCCTTCATGAACTTCTCCAATGTGGGTCCTTCCCACAAGGTACAGTCCTTCAGGAACAGACTGTACAAGCGTGGGTCTCCCATGGTCCACAGCCCCTGCCAGGACCCTGCTCTGGCATGGGCCCTTCACAGGCACCTACACCCCATACATATGTTTAAACATTCGTGTGTAGTATGGCATCTCCAGATACAAGGTACTACGCAGTACTGGTGTCAGTGGAGCCTGATGTTATTAAGCTTTTTAAGTATCATTGATTTGGGGGACTCCCCAGTGGCTAAATTTTATTTGATCTTAACTTCTAGCTAAAGCTCAGGATGGTGCAGCCATGGAAATGCAACCGCTGAAGAGTGAGGATGGTGGAGATGGAGATGAGAAAGATAAGAAGAGATCAAATTTGCCAAAGAAAGAAAAGTCGGTTCTTCAAGGCAAACTTACAAAGCTTGCAGTTCAGATTGGCAAAGCAGGTATGATGTATCAGTACCCTCCTTATGCTTGTGTCACACACTTGAATAAAGTTGGAACATGCATAGTTTGTGAGGGGATAAAGTAAGTAGCTAGCCTTCACCAGTTCGATTATTTGAAGTGCAAAATTCCAATACATGCAAGTATGCCTGAGTGTGCTGGTGGGTTCTCAGACTGTGTCATGTGGACGGCTTTTATTTTTCCTTGTTTTAAATAGATTCAGGCTTGTCAGCTTCTGGGAGAGAAAATTCCAACTTCATAACATTGGGCAACTGTTATGAAAGATGTTTTTAGATAAGATATGGCATTTAGTGATGTATCTAGAGAGCTATAAATTGAGCGAAGTCTGGAAAATGCGGCAAGGTCGACCAGGTTCTCTGGTACTTCCAGAGGCTTAGGAATTTCCACTTAACATTTGCCTTGCTGATATGTAATATTTGTATTGACTTTCTACTGTCCTTCTGCTTCTGTTACTCTTTTATTGGCTGATATTCAGCTTGTCAAAACATTTGGTAAACTTGATTCTTGAAAGTAGACCAAAATAACAATGAAGTTCAGTGTAAGTTTCAGGCTGTTTTATCTAGTATGTAGAAGTTTAATTCAAATATTTCAGGATTTATTTTGGTCCATGTGGAATTATTGAAAGACTTATGCCAGAAGGAACTTCTAGAAGTCTTGTAGCCCAGCCCACAGCTCAAAAAGGGCTGATTTGAGCATCTATGTCATAAAGACAGTAATGGTGTGAGGACGAAGCAATTAAACCTTTAGCTTTAGCACTCCATAGTTTATATATAACAATGTTAATTTTACAGAGAAACTTATACTAACAGATCTTGAATAAAGCTTCCGTGGTTTGTTTAGTGTAAAATACTGTTCTAGTCAAACAATTTTTTCACATCTTTTATGAGTAAGATCTCTTGTTTTCCTTTATGCACCTTTTGACCAACTGTAATTCTCCACGCGCCTTTAATGCTCATCTGCTTCATGCATGCGTTTTTCTGACTCTGGGACGATGCACACCTGAAGCATCTTTCTGTAAAAAGCTGACACTTCAGTGACTTCTGTTCCTTTATTCCAGCCAGGTCCATTTTCCTTCACTGTTTTCATGTGGTGTCTTAAGTTTGCCGCTCAGCTTGCTAACAGCAGTTCTGATTTGTCTTCCCGGTTAGTCCCCGTTCATCAAACACTGTGCTTAGCTGCCATATTTAATCCCACCTTCAGCAGGAAGCAGAGTACAGACTGTCAGCAGTACAATCATTGAAGGCCTGCTGAATTGTTTCAGTTCTTATTCTGCTTAGTCAACTGACGTATGGACAGGAGAAACCAATATCTAAATTAAGTTGACACTTTTCAATTAAATAGGAAGGAAAAATAAAAAATGTTTTAGAAGTTTCTTGGTGAAATGCATGAGGAAATACTTGCACTGGAAGTTGAAACACCTTTGAGAACTACCTCAATGTTTCTTGACTTGCCTGCTTAAAATCTTAATTATAAACTAACTTCTATAAAGGCAGAAGTATTTGCACTTATCCACAGTCTGTATTGCCAAATATTTGAGATAATTGCTGAAAATTCTTTGTTCTCTTTTCAACAAGGTTTGTTGATGTCTGCAATCACAGTCATTATCCTTGTGTTATATTTTGTAATTGATACCTTCTGGGTTCAGAAGAGACCTTGGCTTGCTGAATGTACACCAATTTATATTCAATATTTTGTGAAGTTCTTCATTATCGGAGTTACAGTCTTGGTGGTGGCAGTACCAGAAGGTCTTCCACTTGCAGTCACTATATCTCTGGCTTACTCTGTTAAGGTAAGTGGATAGATGGGGAACAAATTTTAAAGGTGGCTGGGTGTATTTGTCAGCTGTAAAATCTCAGCTGAAATATGCTGCATCACATATATGAAACAGACCTGGGAGAAAATTTTCTGATTTCCCTGAACTGCACAAGAAATCCGCCACAGTATATTGCATAATCTCTGAATACACGCTAACATGAACAGTGACAGCCTGTTGTCACCAACTGAAGATGAATGGGTTTAGCTGATAACATTGTAGCATTTGCTTATAATAAATAGATGTGTTAGAGTTTGTGAATAACAAACTTCTGTATAAACCCGAACTTCTACCTACCTGACCTGTTAGGCAACTACTACCAAAACTTCCAGATTGATTCTCCTTGAGGACTGAATATTGTAGAACATACATCTTTCTATTTATTATACAGCATGTTTTTTAACTTATGCACTTTGTTCTCTTAATTATCTTGTTGCTTTAACATGCTGGGACTGGTTATTGATCTGAAAATCTAATTGTAAAGACAGTGGCTGCTTATGCTGTATTCTAAAACTTAATAACTTACAGCACTAACTAGTAGTGGCCTTAGTATTGTATCATTTGAAGTTACTCTCCTCTTCAAGGTGAAAATACTATTCAAACCTGTCAAATAAAGAATTTAAAGTGATATTTGACCTATGAAAGTTGTGTAGTCCTCACTGGCTTGGCTGAAACATTAGGCTTCCAGTTTATATTTGATTTTAGGTCTGACTCTAGTATCTTTGAAGTATATATCATATGATGTTTGGATAAGTCTGTAACATAGCTTACTTGATCTTTCTTTGAGCAGAAAGACTTTTTTTAGTGTTGTATCTGGTATAGTCTGTACCCCCCACCCCCCCACCCCCCTTTTCTAAATATCATCATGAACTATTTGCTGGTAACAGTCTGAATAGTATCAGTAGTCAGTGTGGCAGGCAGATACAGGAGATTAAGACTGTATTTATGAACCTTGTTCAAAACGAAGTTTACTGTGACAAAATAGACTTAAAGGAATCCTTACAGAATATGGCAGCTACAAATTCTTCCTCTGTAAGATGTCAGATGACTTAAAGGCTGAGTGTCTTCTGAAACTGCTGTGTAAGATTGGTCACCCTAAATAAGAAATTCTGAAATGTGAAGTAATGGTCATGGATAGATGCTGACTGCTTTTATTTCCTTAGAAAATGATGAAAGATAATAACTTGGTGAGACATCTGGATGCATGTGAAACAATGGGCAATGCAACAGCTATTTGCTCAGATAAAACAGGAACATTGACCATGAACAGAATGACAGTGGTCCAAGCCTACATCAATGAAAAACATTATAAAAAAATTCCAGAACCAGAAGCTATTCCAGAGAAAACTATGGCTTACCTTGTGACAGGAATTTCTGTTAACTGTGCTTATACTTCCAAAATACTGGTAAGTGGATTTCTTCATTCTAATCAAGGTAACTAAACCTCCCCGAAAGATGCAAATTGTCTGGTGGCTACATGGTAGGCAGTTAAGTATAAGCATGTGGCAAAATGCAGTGTAAGGTATTTTATATCTGCTGTAAATTGCTCAACTGTTCATTTGAGACTAAGCTTCAAAAATAGCTTATTTCAGTTAGAACTGATAACTTAGGTTTTGAACAGATGATGTGAAGATACAATCTCAGGAAGACAACTTCCTTAAAGTTCACAGTTGTGTCTAAAATTGTTTTTATAAGTGGGGCTGTTTACCTTACTTGAAGAGCATCTTGGCTCAATTTGAGTGCTACTTCAAAGTAAACATGCAAAAGTAGCATAACATTAGCTAGAACTTAATGAGAAAATGCAAATACAGACGAGTATTTTGATAGATTTTTATTCCAGATATTGTTGTATGAGTTTGTAGGCCTTAAAACTGTAAAGTCTTTGCTTATACCTTGTTTGAGACTTCCAAAATATTTTGAAATATAAAGAATAATGGACTATTTAGCACTTTCGTGTGTATAATTTTCTGCAACTCCAAACATAGCTTCCTTGCTGTAGTTACTCCAATGTGTTGCATAATGTCTGTTCTTTAAGACAGTAAAAGTAATAATTAGAATTTAGCTTTAAAAAACAAATAAATTAGCACTTTAAGATTTAGTAGAAGCCTCTGTTATGAATGCTTTGTACAGGAATAGCCGTAAAACCCCAGTCCAAAAGCTACTTTTCAGCCAATAAAGATGGTACCTCTGCAAGAATTTCCACGATAGCAGTACTTGAGGCAGCACATCAAGATCACTAGCAGCAAATTCTCTGAAACAAGACTGAAATACTACTAACGAGTTACAGCATGTGAGAAGTTTCACAGTCTATTTTCTAAAAGTCTTTTTATAGAAAGAAAAAAAAATGTAGCTGCATGTAAACTGGCCAGGTCCCTTATTACTACAGTTTTAGTCAAATTACATCCAATGCAGTCAGAGTTAGTCTGTTTTACAGAATCACAGAGGGCTGAAAGGGACCTCTTGCAACCTTCTGGTCCACCCACCTGCTCAAAGCAGGGTCAGCCTGAGCATGCTGCTTAGGGCTGTGTCCAGTTGGGTTTTAAGAATCTGAAGGGATGGAGACTGCATCCTCTGGGCATACTGGGCAAGTATTTGACCACCCTGTGAGTGAAAAGGTGTTTCCTTATGTTCAAGCAGAATTTCAAGAGTTTCAGTTTGTACCCATTGTCTGCTGTCCACTCACTGGGCACCACTAAGTCTGGCTTGGCAGTCGTCACCATTGCTCCACCCACCTGCCCCATTCAGGCACTTAATACAAACTGATCAGTTCCTCCCTCAGAGCCTGCTCTTCTCCAGGCTGAACAGCCTCAGCTCTCTCAGCCTCTCCTCATATGTCAGGTGCTCCAGTCCCTTTATCATCTTTGTGGCCCATGGTTGGACTTGCTCCTGGATGTCCATGTCTCTTGTACTGGGAAGCCCGCAACTGAACACCTTAAACTGCACATTAAAGTGATTATCTTGAAAGTGTGAGTATTCAGTACAGACAAATCCAAAGTCTTGCAGCTCTGAACGATGAAAACAGATCACTGACTTATGATTAATATAGTTCAGCTCTAGCTGCTTGAGGCATGTCAGGCTGACTAAGGGCTTCTGCCTTTTTTGCTACAAACTACACTGCAATGTTATAGCTACATAAACTCAGAAGTATCTTGAGAGAAATACTCCTTTAATTATAGCACTAGTACGTTCATATTCCACACTGCTAAGGTAAGAAACTTGCTCTAGTATTAAAGGTTTGGAAACTTGTTTGTGAACTCTCGTCAGTTAAATAGGCCATGGCCTGGAAAATAGAACTTGTAGTGTGCCTTAAGAAGCTTAAAGAATTAGTTTGTTCCGTAGAAGGCTAACAGGTGATGTCATTGTAATCTAAGTCATTGAGGAAGAGTTATTACAAGAGAAGGTACTTTAATTTAGTAGA
This sequence comes from Opisthocomus hoazin, assembly GCF_030867145.1. Classification (NCBI taxonomy): domain Eukaryota; kingdom Metazoa; phylum Chordata; class Aves; order Opisthocomiformes; family Opisthocomidae; genus Opisthocomus; species Opisthocomus hoazin. Next base: position 24,592,465 of record NC_134421.1, read on the forward strand.
AATAATGCCACTTAGCTGGTTAAATCAGTTTACTTAAACTTACCTGTACTTTTAAAATGCAAAGTAATTATTCAGGGACTACACTCAATTGATAGAAATTTCAAGCAGTGGAAGGTGCCTTTTAGAAAGGCCATACTGGGATTTGATATAAACTTAATGGGTGATTTTTGAATCTGAGAAGGGAACTGAAAGATCCAAAAAATGTACAGAAGTTACTTACAAAAAACAGCAGTATGACTTTGGCTCATGACTCATAGGAATGTACAGAGTAATCATTGTGAAAGTGAAACTTCCCCATCTCAGAGCAAAGCTTGGCCTTAGCTTCCTTGTTTTCTATATGCTGTACTTCAGTGGTTCATAAGTTAACCTCCTAATCAGTGAAGGTTCTTGTTCTTCTTCCAGCCTCCTGAAAAAGAAGGTGGCCTACCACGTCATGTTGGAAATAAAACTGAATGTGCCTTGCTGGGATTGCTCTTGGATTTAAAACGTGATTATCAGGATGTAAGAAATGAGATACCGGAAGAGGATCTGTACAAAGTGTACACCTTCAACTCTGTTAGAAAATCTATGAGTACTGTGTTAAAAAACTCTGATGGCAGTTTCCGGATATTCAGTAAAGGTGCCTCTGAGATAGTTCTTAAAAAGTAAGAACAACTAATATTGTACTTCAGCATTTAAATCTGGCTAAATATTGTGATAATTGATGAGACTGAAGTGCTATACAACATTGTGCCATAGTCTGCAAAATATTTCTGTTGCGCTGTTCAGACAAGTGTAGCAGTCCAATAACTGTGTGATTGCAGCCAGGTTCCCAGCTTGTATCCCTCAATTGTTTGACTTTCTACAGTTAGATGGGCAATTAGCATTTCAGTTACTTCAACATTTACACCCCCACCATTCTCAAAAAAGAGCTGGTCGTGGTTAATTTTAACTTGCGAACTCTGCTCGGATACAGGAAAGTGTCTATGTACTGATCTGTTCTCTAGTTGAACTATTATAGTTGTGTATAGGTGTGTTTGGTCAAAATTCTCACCCACCTTCCAGTAATGTTCCGAAAGCTGATGTACCTAAATTCCAGGAAGGTCTTGTGCCTCTGGAAAGTGATTACTTTTATGATTACTTTCAGCTTCAAAAGATTGTGCAAGTTGGTCTCCAAGTTGATTAATTTAATAGGAGATTGAACCTGGCCAATGGAGAAACTTCAGGATTTTTAATGTGACAAAGCAAATTGCTTCCTTATGCATCTATAGAGGATTTATTAGAATGAGATTAGACTATTAGCAAGAGATTAATCACTGCTGGGGCAAACTTTTAGGTGTGAAGGCAGCTGTGGTAACTCCTAACTAGGTGAGAAGTCAAGCATGCATGTGTCATGTTCTTTCGGAACAGCAGCTGTATAGCCAGTCTGGTTTTGGTTCCATTGATTTTGCACAATTTCTAGTCAGAGTAGCACATAGATCATACTCATCAGTTCAATATACTTTTTTTGCTTGCTAATAGCCCCCCGCCCCCAAATCATTATCTAGGAAAGTACTAACGCACTAAAGAAAAAAGATGAAATCTTCCTTCTGCTCAACTTAGTGCTGACAACAGAAGGTGAATCTTTAAAGGACTCTTGTTCCTTTCAATACAGAACTTGGATGTAGATGTGAAGTTTTTGATAGCTATGTTTTAAGCCAAATCTCATCAGTGAATAAGTATGCCTATATTTGCATTACTTCTACCCTCAGAAGTATTTTGTACCTTATTATCTTGTTGAGCAGTTGAACTGTAGAAGTGGCTGGAACTCGTTCAGCCCAGACTCATGTAGTCCGCCTGGCTTTATAACTGAGATAAGAAAATAAATAATAAGGAAATTTGGCAAAGAACAAGAAAACTTATACTGATTTAGATACCACTGGAACAGCTGTAATTCCAAAACTACTTCAGAGTATGCACCAGCTAGGAAAAAGTCTTAGCATCATAAGCCACTTTCTTTACCCACTATGTATGCAGTCCTGTGATTGCAGGTAACACAAGATATCCTTAGTAGTTGCTGACGTATGAACAGGTAATCAAAATCAGGAAATTTGGATAGACTTCAAATTTCAGCTATGATGAATACTATGAAGGGACTGCTTCATTTTCATTTCTTGGCTGAGGTGGAAATGTTTTTGTCTTGCACCTGGGAATTCCCTAAACCCTTGGACTAAATACTTAAATTAACATTATTCATCTTAGCAGATCTGCCAGGTCTGAAATTGATATTTTTCAACAAGTCATAAATTCTTATCTTTTTTTTTTTCAGTGCCACACTAGTACTAATTTGTAAAATGTTTATGGCGTTGCTTTATGGCAAAACTTTGTTAAAGATGCAGATGAACAAGACTAAATTTAAATGTTCAAAATATTTGGTAGTGTCATATTCATGGCACCAATATTGGTGAAGTACACACGCTGTCTGTGAAAGCAATGGCATCTTTGGCATGAAGAAACATAACTAGAAGAGCATGTGCTGAAATGTTAGAGTACATAGTGTTGAATCTACTATCTTGTACAAACATTTACATCAGATTTTTGTATTTGTTTTTCATTTACTACTTCACATTAAGAACTCTGTGCCATATGCTCTCTGAATTCTCTGCGCTTAGACGGGGGGGCGGGGAAATGTTACTACTTTTGAGGATGGCATTGGTTCATCATAGTACTAGAGTTTGCTTGTAGTGCTCTTTAGTTTAGTGCTTACAGTTGTTTAAGCACCACATGCATGTTCTGAAAGCGTACTGTACTTCTGAGACTTGTAAAACTGTTAACAAGGTGGGACTATTTTGTTGAACTTGAATTGGATTGACTGACTCAACCAGTGCAGACACTAGTTCATTTACACGCAATGGAGAAACGGATACTTCTGGGAGGTAACCAATGTTTGTGTCCTAAATCCCTTAGGCATTATTTTCATCTAAGGATGACTGGCTCAGGTAACTTTCTACTACAGCTAGTATGTTTTGTGTGTGTGAGTCTAGTGAAAACAAAGCTTGTGGAAACTTGCTGGAGTTGACTGAATGGGCTCACTTCTGGTTAAAATTTGATAACTCTTTAAACCTTCCTTTTCAGGTGCTTCAAAATACTGAGTGCTAATGGAGAACCAAAGGTATTTAGACCTAGGGACCGCGATGATATCGTGAAAACTGTAATTGAGCCAATGGCTTCTGAAGGGCTCAGAACCATCTGCCTGGCATTCAGAGACTTCCCGGCAGGGGAACCTGAGCCAGAATGGGACAATGAAAATGATATTGTTACTGGTCTGACGTGCATTGCTGTTGTTGGGATTGAAGATCCTGTGAGACCTGAGGTAGGGTTGCTGACTAAGCTGTGGTGATTCTGTTAGAACGGATCTTGATTCATGTTGTTGTTTGTCATGCAGAGAGTACAAGAAACTGAATTGCTATTGTATGCCTTAAGCCTAGTTGATAAATGAAGTCTAATTTCTTGGGGGGGAAGTTAATGGAGCTGTAAAAGCAGATTAAAACTTCTTAATGTAACTTATGCTGAGTTACTGAAGCTCTGTACAAACTAATGACTTAAGGGGCTTACTGTGCAGGGTCTCAGTAGGTGGAAAAACTTGTCATTTTTTTGCCACTTGAAATATTAGGAAGTATTGTTCAGGATAATGTTAGCCATTGTGCTTGTTGCCAGCTTCTCATGTGGAGTGAGGGAAGGGAGGGTTTGTCACCTGAGAACTGAGGTAGGGAGTCCGGCTTGTGGTCGAGGTCTTAGGAGGGCAGTATTTCTCAGTGGTGAAAGCTTTTATGCCACATGTAAGCAGAACTCCAGTCTGATCTATGCTAACATCACTTCACACTGAAAGTCGTGAGTGAAGTAGTGTATGGTACTTTATTTCACATAATCATAAATGAAAAGCCAGCACTCAGTAATTTTGAATACTACAGCCTAATATGTCATGAGGGTTATTGTATATTTTTGAATACTGCAGTATTTGAAAAATGAAGGCAGGGGTGTCGCAAGGCAGGGGACATGACATAACAACAGCAAAACCCATTTGCCAGAATTGCCATTTGTGTGTTTTTCAGGAAAAGAATTTTGGTAAGCTACTTAATTTTTTTAAAATGTTCCATGGCAACAGTCTTGATTGTAATAAAAGTGTTATTCTGGATTGAGCCAAAAACATTCCTTTCACTCACATGTCTAGATTTATTCAGCCAATGTATAGTCTCTGAGCCTTTGGGTTTTGATGGGGGTTTTTTTTGGTTGTTTTTTGGTTGTGTTTTTTTTTTTTTTGCTTACAGGTACCTGATGCAATAAAAAAGTGTCAGCGTGCAGGTATAACTGTGCGTATGGTCACTGGCGATAACATTAACACTGCTCGTGCTATTGCATTAAAATGTGGTATTCTGAATCCCGGTGAAGACTTCCTGTGTTTAGAGGGCAAAGACTTTAACAGGAGAATACGCAATGAAAAAGGAGAGGTAAGCATACTGACAACGTAAATTAGATCAGCAGATATTTTAAGTCTCCTAACTAAAATATAACCAGTGCTCTCTTTTGCAGATAGAGCAAGAACGAATAGATAAAATTTGGCCAAAGCTTCGTGTTCTTGCAAGATCTTCTCCCACTGACAAACACACTCTAGTAAAAGGTAAGTAAAAGCTATCTGAGCTTCTAAGTAAAGCGCTTCTAGGGAAAAAAAAATCTATGACTGAGCGGAGGGAAAAACCTATGAGTGTGTCTTCATTTACCAACCAATTTCCGCTCCCCACCTCTCCACCCCCTGCTTTAGAAATGGAGCCAACTAGAACTCTGCTGTGACATTTTTTATGATTCTCAGGAAGACAAAACTGTGTTTCTCTTTTGGGTTTAACCTGTGCTGTGTTGTCAATTTTGAACTGTAACACTGAGATGTCATTTCATTTTAGGTATAATTGACAGCACTGTCTTTGAACAGAGGCAAGTTGTAGCAGTAACTGGTGATGGTACCAATGATGGTCCAGCTCTGAAGAAGGCAGATGTTGGATTTGCTATGGTATGATTTATTTTTATTTTATCTTCAGTATTTTGGAGACCTATTTTGATAAAATAGCTTATCAAATCACTTAAAAGAAGATTAAACAGCCTTGCTTGTTTCATGAGCCTAATATACAATTAAGTTAATGGAGTCAATATCTCTCACACATAATACTAATTACTTTTTCTTCCTCCCTCAGTCTTCCAACTTAAGCATATTTTTCTTTGATGGAAAATGTCCTTGTGGCATTTCCCATTGAATAAAACTTAACAACCGCAGATCCCCAGCCACTTGCAAATGAAAACCTTTTTACTCAAAGGCTTGTTGTAAAATGTAGGAACAGAATTACTGATACTGAAGATTTCTGAAATGAGATCTGTTCAGTGTATAACAAAGTGACTTCAGGTGGTAAACAGCATACATGTTGACTTTCAGTAAAGCTTATACGCAATATGGAATGAGCTTATTCATCTGCTTTTCATGAAATGATGCATCGGAATATGGAGACTATAATGAGAGACTGGCAGTTGATGTTTAAAATGGCTTTGGAGGCTATACTAAAAGACATCTCTAGTACAACTGAAGTAAGAGCATTTTATGACAATCTAGGATCTGCATTCATCTGGGTGGTTCATTAGATTACTTGGCTGTCTCAGTTTAAATTCTCAAACACCCTTTCAGATGGTAGCCAAACAAAGTCTTGGACAGAACCCATGAAAATCAACTGCTCGGGGTAGAACTTCTTATCCTAGATTTACCTTGTGTTAAGCACTAGTTTATTGCAGGCTCTCAATTAAAACAAACTTATCTTTAAGTGCCAATACTAGATAGACTCATACCCTAAGTAGGCAGGCTTCAGCTTTCTTTTGTCTCTTTCAAAACACTGCAAGATGGATTCCTCAAGCATCCTCTTTCCTTAAGATTCCTCCTTGGTCTTAAGCTGAAAAGGTACATTTTCATGCTAGTAGGTCACTTTTGTCTTTAAAAACTCGTTATTAAGCATTTGAAGGAAAAAATATCATCACGCTCTTCCTACACCACATGCAGATGCACTGAGTCAGATGCTAATCTTGAAGAAAAATATGAAAAGAGGAAGAGCTTTTATGTCATTCTCAAGGAGCATTTTTCAACAGCATAACTTACAAATTTGACAGCTACATATGAAATGTTCTCCGGACTGTAACAGTCTTGTTTGAATGAGTATCTGTTTTCTGCTATTGTATAGCTGCTGTAGTTGGCACTGTCAGGGGCAGATTTATTTTCATCTTCTAGAGCTTAAATGTTCCCTGCAGTTGTCATCAATATTCATCTGTGTAAGAAACTGCTTTCTCTAACTGTTTACCTAAATAGCACTTAAAATATACCATCTACTCTACGATATTTAAAGATACCTTTTAAGGTGTACACGTAACTGTGCAGGTGACTCATTTCTTTGGCAAAATAATATTGCAAGAATAACGATCATTGAATTTGCTGTTGAGTTAGTGTTTTTGAAATGCCAAAAGCTAAATAAATATCCTTGAAGTAGGTGTTACACAGAACTCAGCTTAACTGTTTGGGTACTGTTAAGAGAGTCCAAGTGCTTAAAACTTCAGAATGTCATATTGCATTGCAGTGTTGTATGAAATGACATTGCACGTGCTGCTGTTTAATGCCAATGCTCTTCTGCAAAAGGCTTTTGGTAATGTGTACCATGCTACTGTGTTACGAACACATGCATTGCCGGACTGCCGAAACCCGTACAGCAAATTCATTAGGACATAGACTAAAATGTAGTACTGCACCATCTGGTGGCCTTTAACTTGAACAGGGTTCAGTAACATTTCTTTGGGAGAACTTAAGTAGTGTCTTTGTTGTCAACCTGAGGATTTTTACTATTAAGGTGTTTCTTTTAAAGACAACATTACCTTTTTTTGTTTACATTTTCCCATGCTTGAGTAGAACTTGCAAGCAGAACTTGACTCAGTAGAATCTAGGGTGCTTACATTAAAATAGTCCTTCAGACATTGTGCATCAAAGTGAAGGCTGACCAAGGATATAATAAAAGCTTCTATTACGTAAGTCAGTGCATCCTGTTATATTTCATAGTGTTTTTCTTTTTCTACCAGGGTATTGCTGGAACAGATGTAGCTAAAGAAGCTTCTGATATTATCCTTACAGACGACAACTTCACAAGTATTGTTAAAGCAGTTATGTGGGGACGGAACGTGTATGACAGCATCTCCAAATTTCTTCAGTTCCAGCTTACTGTCAATGTAGTAGCAGTAATTGTTGCTTTTACAGGAGCATGCATTACACAAGTACGTACTAGTGGTGGATTATTTCAGCTAATAAAGGTTGAAAATGCCATGACTGACTAACTCTTGAATTCAAGCCTTCAGTTAAATACTAGTCCAAAGAACACAATGCTCTTCAGAACATGCCCATGTTGTATAATAAATGCCTTTAATAGCTTCAATTTGGTCACTCATATTGTAGGGTTTATGTATCTATCTTTATAGGATTCTCCACTTAAAGCTGTGCAGATGCTGTGGGTAAATCTCATAATGGACACATTAGCTTCTCTTGCCCTGGCAACAGAACCACCCACTGAAGCTCTTCTCTTGCGAAAGCCTTATGGTAGAAATAAACCTTTGATTTCTCGCACAATGATGAAGAACATTTTGGGTCATGCGTTCTACCAACTTGTAGTGGTCTTCACACTCCTGTTTGCTGGTAAGAATATTGAGGCTTTACAAAGTTATAAAAATTGTACAGAGATGTGATCTTAAAACTATCTTTTTTATTGTAGTGTGTGTGTGTAAAGACACCAATTAAGCTGCTGATAAATGCCTTTTATACACAGGTGAGAGAATTTTTGATATTGACAGTGGAAGAAATGCACCTCTGCATGCTCCTCCTTCAGAACATTATACTATTGTATTTAATACATTTGTGATGATGCAGCTTTTTAACGAAATTAATGCCCGAAAAATTCATGGTGAAAGAAACGTTTTTGAGGGAATCTTTAACAACGCTATCTTCTGTTCTATTGTTCTGGGGACGTTTGTTGTGCAGGTAAGTAAATTCTTGGGGGGTGAGGGGAAAATGTACTTAGTAGACTGACTTACTTGCTCACTTAGGAATGATAATCAACTAGTGCCAGGCATTTAATTTCTGCAATGTGCAAAACCTTCAGTGTCAAATGCTATACATCACTTCAAAGTGCTGCTTGATAGGGTTTTCGGGTAAGATCTTTGAAACTGGCAAAATTGGAATGTTGAAGTACTTGTATGTACCTTTTGAATTTTCTAGACCTTCAATTTGATCTTAGTGTTCTACTTTCTTGACAAAATGTTAAGAAGCTGTATGTTCCTCCCTAGGCAGAACTTTTCCTCATAGTATCTGCCTGCGCATCTGAACGAAGCTGCATTGAAACAATTATAGAAAAGTTACAACTTCTCGTATCTTCTTAAGGAGATTAGGACATAAATAAGCTTCAGACACTTCAGGATCAGCTTTTATCTTCCTGATGTAGAAATCAGTTACCTGTATAGATGAGACTGTTTTAGGTGTTATTTTTATGTGAAAACCACTGATTTCTAGGGAACTTCTGTTGGTACATCTAGGCAGATTTGTAAAAGTTAGTTAGTTAACTCAGTGTATACTAACAGATGAAACTATCTGAAATTGATTGGGTTAACACACTGAAGTTGAGAAAACCAAGTCAAAATTGAATCCAAATAAACTAGTTCACAAGAAATAGTTTCACCTTCTAAGTGCTCTTCACTTTTAATTCATCAGAAGAAATAACCAACAAATCGGTATACTATTTGTTTCAGAATTCTTTCCTTTTGACTGAAGTTATTTCAGACTTAAGATATAACGCACGCCTTAAGCTTCTCCTTAGACTTGGGATTCCATGAAGTTGACCTGATTCATAGCGGTTCAAGCAATGCAAATGTATGCACCTCAACTTCATGTAAAGTTAGTTCACGTATTCTCCCAGGTTTACGTTTCTTTAGATGACACTTAGTCAGAAGCTACTTTTATCGTCAGGGTTGCATATTCAGCAGACGGACTGTTATTGTGCAACAAATCCAAATATGTAGAAATTACTCCCGACTGCAGCCCTGTTTGCTTTATGAACTTGGCAGACTGAATGCTTTCCCAAATAAGTAACTCCTGAGTTGTCATCTCAGTGTTTTATTCTGTCTTAATAAAAGAAAGATACACTTGGGCTTTTCAGCTGTCAGGTGTCCTACTTAATGGTCAATACTGTCTCCTTTTCATGCCTGCCCTGCTACTTGAATTGTTGATTCTCCAGGGCAGACTTTCATGTGTAAGTCAGTAGGAGCTCATTTAATTTAGCTTTTGAGATCTCTGCCCCCTCCCCCCAAGACTTGCTACATATGTGCCGCACCATGAGGATTTAAAGTCTGACATTTAACACTGGGATAGATAGTAATATTCGGTTGATTTATTTCTGAAATATTTCATGTCTTGTCTGACATTTAACACTGGGATAGATAGTAATATTCTGCTGATTTATTTCTGAAATGTTTCGTGTCTTGTGGATCTGTGACTTGTGTTAATAGAAGTTTATTAATCAACTTGGTTCTGAGATGGGTGTTCATAGGATAAATAATCACTATGAATTTGTAGCATTGAATACATGCTGTAAATGTGAAATGAAGGGGAAGAACTGCAAGCACAAAGAAGTAGTCAACAGGTTTTTGTGAGTAACCTCTGAAGAATAGCTAAATGGGTAGCTCTTGAAATACTGAAAAGCAAGAGAAAAGATGGCTTACGTTTGGAAACTTGCTCAACGGCTGAGATAGTGGAAGTATATGCTTAATAAGATGGGAAATCCTATGTTCTAATGCAAAGTTGTATGTAGGGATCTTGAAGCGTCTGGGAATTTTTTAGTAACAGGTCACTGATAATGTGTTGTTTAACGATGTTGCTCTTGACAGATAATTATTGTGCAGTTTGGTGGGAAGCCTTTCAGTTGCTCAGAACTCTCAATTGAACAGTGGCTATGGTCCATTTTCCTGGGCATGGGAACACTACTCTGGGGCCAGGTAAACTAGCTTTTTCAAAATGCTAAGTATCTACTTGCACTAGAATACTTCACATGGAAAATAAAAATACGCTGTCTTTAACATTCAGATCTTTGAAGTGGATTATATGAACAGATGGAGATTAACAGTAAATACTGATTAAAATTGACTCTCAATAGCTAGAAATTCCTTAGTTGGATATTCCTTAATCTGACTTGGTCAATAAGTTACACTTCATAACTTGATGCTATGGCTGATATATGTTTAGTAACTTTTAACTAGAAGCAGACATAGTTACCTTTTGAATATGAAATTTATATCTTTAGCCAGGTAAGTACTAGAAGAAGTTCTGTAAGAATACAGGTGCAATGAACATGTTAATGTTGAAATATATATAGCTTATTGTTGAATGGTTTTCTTGAAAAACCAGAATTGTTAAATGTGCTAGTATTTTCTTGATATAAAAAATTCCTGGAGTAGCAAGAAATGCAGCAAAACTAAAAAAAAATTTCTCTTTAATCTTCATTTACATAATTATGAAATAATGGGAAAGTTCTCTCAACTATTAAACTGTTGCATTTTTACACACACACACACACCCCCACACACCCACACACCCACAACCACCCCCCTTAGGGTTTCATTACTATTGCATGCACAATAGCACTTGTAGCCAGCAAGCTTATTTACATGAAACTTTAGACCTACAGAGTTTTCTATTATTCAATGACATAGTTGTCTAAACTTTTCATACCACATGAAGAGTTTTCCATTACAGTTTCTTTCCTTCCATTTTGTAAAGGACACTTCAGGTTTCAGTGTAAAATTGGTAGGGTGAATTTTAGTTGTAAATACATACATAGATGCATATTCTAAAGGTGGGGTATAAGCTTTTTAATAAGGTTCTCTGGAAAATTAATTATTTAAAAAAAAAAATCAAATAGAGTCACTCTGAGGTTTAAAAGTACCCTAGAAGAGAATCGAGATGGCTTGAAATACCTTTGACACAAAGTGTCTTGCAAGGGCAAAGCTTCCCTGCTGCAGTTCATGCTGCTCTAGCATCTCATTAAAGTCAAAGAGATCTTGGTTTTCTGAGAATAGTAGAGACTGAAGTGTGATCTGGGATCATTCATAGTAGCAATTTCAGCATGAAGGCTCTTTATCTTGCTTTTGGAGCAGTCTTTTTTCCTCTGCAGCTGCTGAAATGGTCTTCTAGGTTTGTGATGATCAAGGAAAGCAGTCTTGGAACTGATCTGGATCTGCTAGATGGGACGTATCAAAAGATGACTCCCCTTAACTACATAGTTCACCAGAATAGCCCTGAAGGTGGGGATGAAGAGGAAAGCTGGAACAGCCATACATAGCTTTCGTTTAGTTTAAGATAGATGAACTACTGTATACCAAGTAGCAAAGTAACAGTTTGGGATAAGGGTTTTGGACACATCACTCATCTTGCAAATGGATTGATACCTTCCAGGTCACAAAAGAATGCATGTCTGTTTTGTATTTCTGAATTATCTGTGGTTACTTTAAATGATGTAGTTCTCGCTTGAGGTAGTACATCATGCTCATCAAACTGATGGAGCTCTGAAAGTTCTAGAAACAAGCGCAATCTACAGAATGAATGGCTCTCGTAGCTTCGGTACTGCTTCTTCCTGGCATAGTCAAGTAATATTAAAGTAGAATTCTTTGTCCCTAGCAAGGATATCTTGTTTGCTAGGTTTGTAGTCCAAGTTTAATTTCACACCTCAGTTGAGCTGGTGAGGATATTCACAGCTTTGCAGCTATTCAGCTGGAGCGATTGCTCCACATTAATACAGTCATCCGATTTACATAATTTGTTTTTTCAACTTTGCTAATTGTATGCAGGATATTATGTTAAGCCTTAAGTCTGGTATTACAATATTTTTTTTTTTTTAAAGAATAATCCTGATTTGTATTTTTTATTCACCGTTAGTTGATTTCAACAATTCCAACCAGCCGCCTGAAATTCCTTAAAGAAGCTGGTCATGGAACACAAAAGGAAGAGATTCCTGAAGAAGAACTAGCAGAAGATGTAGAGGAGATTGATCATGCTGAGAGAGAATTACGTCGCGGTCAGATCTTGTGGTTTAGGGGCCTAAACAGGATACAAACTCAGGTATGGTCTTGAAAAAGGTAGGATGCAGTGGGTGTTATGAGGGAAATCTCTCCATCTCCAATCCTTTGACTAAGGTGGCAGTTCTAACTGGTGTGACTGAGAGTATCAAAAGGGGGTACGGATGAAAATGTAATCCCTCAGGGAACCTCTGTTTTCTTCAGCTCTAAATGCATCTCTTGCTTGTGTATCTGCTCCATTAAAAAAAAAAAAGTGCCTTTTTTCTTTACTTTTTGTGTGTTATAGATGGGATGGTCCTTTCTCTTGTTCTCTCTCTCTCTGTCTCTGTCTCTTTCTCTTGCTGAGCAAGCTGTCACAATCTCTGATTCCTTGCAGATGGATGTAGTGAATGCTTTCCAGAGTGGAAGTACCATTCAGGGGGCTCTAAGGCGGCAACCCTCCATCGCCAGCCAGCACCATGATGTAACAAATATTTCTACCCCTACACATGTAGTGTTTTCCTCTACTACTGCTTCTACTACTGTGGGGTGTGAGTGTGTGTTCCTAAAGTGCATGAAATTAACATTTCCTAATTCATGTACCTAACGTTTCTCATTTTCTCCTTAGTACTTAAAATCATCGTTCAGGCTTTTATAGAGCTCTTCCACAAAGTGGAGTCCTCAAGACGTTTTTTTTCTTAGAGGGCTGAGAACAGGTGGAACAGTTTCAACAAAAGACTTTAATGTGAAAGCTGTGAGCCTGCACATCCTGTGCCTTCATCCATTCGTGTACAGGGGGATGTTTAAGATAACTGGGAAAACTGTTGTAAATTTTCGAGTATATGCCTCTTAGGGTGACTTACATTGAATAAGTGAATTAACAGCATAATCACGGACCCAGGGCAATAAAAATAGATGTCTTGCACTGCAGCATAAATTATATCTAAGGAAACAAGCTGATGGAAAAGCAAATGGTATGTTAAAAATATGAATGTAGTTAGCACATGAAGAACTAAATCCATTTTCTTTGTAGCCTGTAAGGAACTTCTGAATCTCTGCTTCTGTTGGACCCTTTTTTACTGAATAACACTACTTTCTCAACATCAGGATTCAGGTGGCGAAACAAGGCTTCTAAAATGTGTACAAGTCAGAAGAATCATTTAATTAGCTAATATAAAAAGGAAAAAAAATGCTTGAGCATTGAAGAGTGAAACGTTCATTCAAATTTGAAGGGTTTTTTTCCTTTCTAGGTTCTTCTGGCAGCAGTTCATAAGCCATCAGTGAAAGTGAAGTTTTTGTCTCACCTTAATTTTGCCCTCTTTGTATTGTGCTCTAAGTGGCATTTCAGTTTCAGCCTTCCTGTCTGTAGAGGCTAGAGATTTAAGTACTCCTGTACACAGGCTTCAACTCTGGAGCTTGAAGATGCATAACAGCTGTAGTTGAATACTGATAGCTAGTATCTATTGTTGAAAGAGTTTTCCATCTTAATTATATATTACATGTTTAAATTCCCATGTTCTAAATTCCTAGAGACTGGTTAAATCGTTGTGTTTTTTTAAAGTAACTCTGAGGGCTTCTTTCCCCCCCGTGCTTTTTAAACTTTCAGATTACCAGATGGATGAAGACCCTTCATTTCAGGAACTGTCTTAAATGAAATGTTCTCTTCTGATTCCCCCCCCCCCCCTCCGGCTTGGCCAGAATTCTTGCGTAAGCTTGCACAAGTATTTACCTCTGTACTTGTTCTCCTTTGGCAAGACAGGTATTTTGCTACCTTGCAGTAGTATTGAGAAGCTTAGGTCACAAATTTGCATGCCTCAAGAACACGAAATGAAAAGTAAATTTAACAATAAGGATGCCCAGGATTGCATCTCCTTGTTAAAATGCTAATTAGTAACCTGTATCCCTAACTACTCTTAAGAACATTAGACATTCAGAATTCTCTAGAGAGCAACTTCATGCCATGCTGCCATTTGAGCAGAATCTAATGGGCACTGCAGCATCTCATTGCATCAAATGACCAATGCAGATATGGAGCTACAATAGCAGAGAACTAGTTTTTGATCCTCACTAAGTAGTACAGTCTTCTGCTACATCCTCCAGTAGAAGAACTTTTGATAACTAATATGTATTAACGAGAAGCAGATGTGTTATTTCATCGTGTGTCTCTTTTGGAGCTGTTTGGAAAACAGTTCAGCTCCTCCTATGAAGTGAGGTTGCAACTCTTAAGCAGCCATCTGGCTAGGAGGATTTGGAGTGCTTACTGCATTCCTTGCTATTCTGGTACTAATATGAGGAAGGCCTGATGACAGTATAAATTACATATAACAAATTTGTCTTGTTTTGTCCTCACTTATGCAATTTATTTATAGCTACATCTCTCATCTAATTATCCTGAGTAGTTGAGCATAAAGCCTTTGAAACGCTAGATTTTCCCTTTTTAAGTATAACTTAGCATGCTGATAGTCTGCTTTCTGCATTCATGGCTGGACTCTGAGGGTCATGGGTTCATAGGATTGTCTAGACCACTTGTTTAGTATGCATTTTGCATGGGAATCAAGCCTTTATTGTGGGTATGCTTGTATTCTTATGATAATTACAGCTGTCCTGTTAAGCCAAAAATTGTTTTCCATTACTGCTTATGTTCTAAGTTACCATCTGTAAGTCATGAAAAACCAGTCCCACGAGGCAGTCATATTTCATTTCGCTACACAAATCAGTGGCACAGTGGGACGCAACATGCCAAATAAAGGCGTTGCAAACTTTGTCTGGCATTGTCACCGCTGATTTTCTTGGTAAGTGCTGAGAGAGTTTAGACAGCTTGCTGGACTTGTTTAAAGCTCTTGTAACAGCCAACTCCTTAACAGCGTGCTCAGTTTTATCTTATGACGAACAATAAAGTGCTAGCTGCTGTTCTAATCTTTGTACTTCTCAAGCACATTCACACTATTCCCTGTCCTCCCTTTATTGGTAGTTATGTCCTCCCCTGTGCGTGCACGTGCCCCCGCCGTGGTCTCCATGGTTAACGGGGCTCAGCCATGTACCTGCAGTATAAAAATGGGGACATGATAGCTTTTGAGTAAAATTCTTTGTGCAAGTGCTCTGAGGTGGTAGGGGTGGGGGAACAACACTATTTCTGGAGGTCAAAGAACATGGTCAGGACCTAAGACTTTATCATATGCAGTGACTCTGTGGTAACAACTCTGATAAAGCATCACTTTTTGGGAGCCCTTCACTGTGTTAATAGTGAGGTGGTTTGATGTGTCTTAGCTGTTTTGAAGTCTCTGCCCCTGGTCTGCTTGATCTTCCAGCTTCATTCCTTCACCTGGAAGTCACTTTATTTTTACTGTTGAGCAACTCTACGGAAGCACTAGTCATGACATATTTCTTAGCTTGAAACTAGTAATCTTGGATGTGCTAAAAAAAAACACAACATTTTTTTTTAAATGGGACTTGCTGTTTGTAACAGTAAGTTCTTGTTTACTACAGCATTGCTCTGGTGCTTGCTATACGGCAGAGGAGCTTTAGGAATGAAACTGTGCTTTGCCGGAGACTTACTCAGAACAGAGATGTTGAGACCTGAAGAGAGAGCTAATAGAAGGGAGAAACTGTATCTTGAGGAAAATGTTGGATGAAGTGGTCCCTGACTTCTGCCTAACCTTATTTGTTTTATCAGTTCACAAATGAATCCTGAATTCCTGTAGTTGGTCAGGGAAACGTGGGACATGGGAGGAGAAAAGGGGTGTGGGCAAGTGGTTTCATCATTCAAGTTACAATTTGGAAAGCTTAAATTCAAATCAACCTGGACATGCACAATTTGCAAAATGAAGCTGTACTTTATTCTGTCTTAATTTCATTCCAAAACATCTATTTATGAATTCTGTAAACTTAGTTTTCTGATTTGAAAAATGGAGGGACTTGAAATAATACTCAGCCTGGGAATTTTGTCCATGAATTCTATGTAAATTGAAGACTCAAGCAAAGGCTGATCACCTGCTTTTCTCATACTTTGTGCTACTTGAATAGCCTCTTCAAAATTACAACCTGTCATGGCTACTTAGTTGTACAATACAGTATTTGATTTCCTAGTTCTGGTCTTAAGTTTCCAAAGCACTCTTCAGTAAGAAACTTTCTCTAGTGTGGTAAATGGGTATATACTCGAATATTTACAGCTGTTACAGTGGTATCCTTTTTTGCATGACTCTTTGTAAATGTCCAGTCATTGTGACATTGGCTTACACTTGCTTGGCTTTTTCATAGTCAGTTGACATCCCAATTCCTAGCATGAGAATTAGTAACCCTTTTATCCTCTAACTTATTTTCAGCCTCTCCCCTCCCCCCATACCCCAAGTATTCAATAAAACACTCATTGAGATTTATTTAATTTGTGAATAAGTAAATAATCGTTGGCCTCACTTCTGAAAAATGCTTAGCCCATGTTAAATAATTGAACAATTCTAGTGCCATGTCTGAATTTTTAGGCCCTTCAGCTTTTTGCAGTACTTCTACAATTTTTATTCCTGCTGTGTAGACTGGCAGTGCTCTCCTGAAATGCTCTTCATTTTTTACAGTTTATTGCAACTTCCACTGCATCACATACAAATTCGATTCACTCATGTCTACCTGTTTGTGGATTCAAACTCATAAGAACCATGCCATTACCAGTAAATCTGCAGCACTTACACCACCTTTTTTTCTTTGTTTACAGATCCGAGTGGTGAATGCATTTCGTAGCTCCTTGTACGAGGGGCTAGAGAAACCTGAGACACGAAGTTCAATTCACAATTTTATGACGCATCCTGAGTTTAGAATAGAAGACTCCGAGCCTCATATTCCCCTTATTGATGATACTGATGCTGAAGATGATGCTCCAACAAAACGCAACTCTAGTCCCCCACCCTCTCCCAATAAAAATAACAATGCGGTTGACAGTGGAATTCACCTTACAACAGACATGAACAAGTCTGCTACCTCTTCATCCCCAGGGAGCCCGCTACATAGTTTGGAAACATCACTCTGATTGTAAGCTGAATGTTAACACACTAGCTGCATTGTAAAGAAATTGAAACTGGGTCTTTTCACACATTATGATGGACAAGATGGTATTCTTGTCTTGGACTTCAACAGAAGACACACTTGTACGAATGTAGATTTATTTTTTTAAAAAAAAAGCTTTCTGCCAGACTGGAGGGTGCTTTTCTGGGGGTGGGAGTAATAATGAACTCTGACAGATAAACAGTAACTCGGCATAAGTGACCTGTGGATCATCTGTTGTACTTATGAATGGTCCTGAACAGTGTGTTAGCAGAGCTTTAGTTTATCATGATCCTTTTCTGAGGGGAAGGCTGGGAAGGGCAAGGAGGCCCTGGATCATTGAATTGATACTTTAATTTCTGCTGTTGGCTGTTAATAATTTGGATTATTTATGTTTATAAATGATACAGATCTGTTTACAAGGTTTGTAGATACTTTTTTTTGTTCCTGTTCATAGATGGGAAGCTTCCTTATAAATGATGCAGAGGAAAAAAACAAAAAAAACGAAAAAACTAGTCCTTCAAATACTGCTGTATTTTCAGGAAAAGGGTGTTTCTATTGAAACTGTACTAAATTTTGCCTGCAATTTACCTTGTTAAATATTGTAGATAAATTGCTAATACTAATAGCCAAATAGATAACACTAATGCTTTGTAAAAACATGAGCAGTGGTGTTCTAATGAAGTTATGGCCTCTGTCCTAATTAGTTTCTTAAATACATTTACTACTTAATGGTTTTGAAACAACTGTTTAATTTTTAAAAATTTTGAGAAACTTAATAACTTTTGTTCAGAACTTAGTAGGATTGTTTAATGCAGGACATCAATATGTGATGGAACTTGCTTGAAATAATTCTGTTATCGGGCAAAATGGATTAAATTGAAATACATCAGAATCTTAGTCCTTTGTTTTTGTCTAAACATGTTAGTTTAGTGCTGTCTTGGTGAACTGTGAGTGGAACTGTGATTTTTTTCTAATCTATAGAATCCTTCATGCAGCATGAGGGCTGTTGGCATTTTGAAAGGTTGTTAGTGGGTAGCATACATGTTCTCCTTTTTGTTTTTGAAACTTGTTTGTAAACATGAATAAATCTGCCCTTTTGTTAAAATAAAATTGCAGCAATGGTTTCTTACAGATTTTTTTTTCTCAGCTCCTTCACTGGAAACACTGAAAAGTACTCTTTTGCATTACTGGTTAACTTTAAACTGCAATTTCAAGATGGTAACAGCCCCACTAAATATAGTACTTTGGGTAAATTGAATCATGGTGGCTGCCTCGAAAATGAATGTAAGCTAAGGTAATCAAAAGTCTTCACTAAGCCAAAAGGATGCTCCTTGGGATTGAATAGGTCTGACTGAAATTCCAAGACTTACTGTGAGTACTGTGTAATAAATATATCCCTGACCACTTAAGTGAGGGGAAACTGAGAACTAACATATAGCATGGGTGAAAATACATTTTTCAGTTGATTAATATCTTATGCACCAAAACTGACCTGCTAGTGATTGACTGAAGAAGTTATGGTCCACTTCACCTCAACTGTATTGTTTAAACAGCAAAGGATGCTGGAACAGTACTTGATCTGGTACTTCCTCACGTTTTCTAGGTCCAATACTGCTTAGAAGAGCAACTGAAGAGATGAGTTGTAAACTTTTTTTTTTCTTTATTTTCCAGCTCTGTATTCTTCAAAATAGCAAGTGAATTTTTTTGCCAAATAGTCCAGACTTTTGGAGATTTTTTAAAGGGGTCCCTTCAAAGGAGTGCAGGAATTAAGCTGGTAATGAGGGAGAGATAATACTAGAGCAAACTGCAGAAACTAGCAGGTTAGGAAGCTCAAGCATATCTCTCCCTTGTGGTGGGATACAGGCATGCTTGGGTTTGTCCTTTAGTGGCTAGTGTTCGACCTGTAGCACTGTATCCCGCTGTCAACCACTCCTGAATTCAATCTTTACCATTGTACTTAAGTAAATACACTGAATTCTAGGCAAGGGGGTTTTGCACTTGACACTGTATAGCAATTTCTCCCACGTTTCTAGCACTTCCCTTACGTCATGGTTCTTGCCTAGAGTGCTTGGTAGGGGGATCAGTTTTTATGCGATCTGTTTTCTCCCTACTACAAAAGTCAGATAAGCGCTGGCTAAAAATGAGGAGAGTTTCTTTACCCATGTACACTGCCATGTGATAAAGTATCTTCATTTAACTTCATTAACGCATCATCATTTGACTTCATCTGAAAACAGACTTTAATATTTCCCCCTCTCTTTTAGCTGTGCTAATGACTGCGTGTTATATTTTTTGGAATAAAGTCTGCACTTAAGCCTTTTGAGGGGGAGTGGGAGAGGGTGAATGTAGGCTTTGTACATCGGTGGTCCCTCCTGATTCTGTTAACCTTGGCGTGCTGTTCTTACAGGAAATGTCCATACAGAAATAAGGAAAAGTTGTTTAAGAGGGGAGTATGCTTTCTTTGTGATTTCAAGAAGTCATAACATGTTGCGTAGATTATGAAGTGGTTATTAAGCTCATGAGGCCTTCATTGCCTTTCTGGTTGTAAGGTTTACTTGTCTTTCTTCTTGTAACTGAAATCAATAAAAGTGCTGTTCATCTCAGTCTGTATGGGGACTGAAATTCTTGAATGTCAGTACAGTACTGATTTAAACCCAAAATGCATGCCCATTTTATAAAATAGCTCTTCCTACGACTTTAGGCTCATTGCCTTTCAGAAGGTCATGGCGTACATGGTGTTATGATCAAGCAATAGTAACTTTAACATAAATGCAGGTTTAGACTGACTACTATTTGAAGTGGCTTAAAATTCAGTATCCTGGGTAGGATGTCTATTATACTTGTGCATAAGAAAAATGTTAGGACACCTAATTTTGGCTTTGAGGGAGGGGTGAAAATTGCTGTATAAGAGGACTCATTTTTCTGTGTTGGTTTTAACAGGGAGAGGAAAATGCTGCCTCATGGAGTAGTCTGAAGAGAATAATGGAAACAAATGCCTTAATGCCAAACCAATGGGTAAATGTAGGGCTCTGCAGCAAGTGTAAGCAGCCAAAAAATATGAACTAATGCTCTCAGACTTTCTTAAAATAGCAGGAAGTTGTCCAACGTGTTTCAAAGTAAGCAAGCAAATGCAATATTCATAGAAGGATAACTCATGCAGAGCCTACTGTATTGGGAAGCTATATTTCAAAGGCCTGCTAAGTTCAGTTTCTACTGCCAGTAGTGCCAGCCTCTGCAGAGCCCTGGAAGAATCCAGCTCGTATTAAGCCTTGCATAAATTAAAATAGAATGTCTTATTGTCCATATTGCTTTTCTGATGCAAATACTTGGTTCTAAAGAGCTCCTGCTTTTTTTCTACCTCCACCCTCTCCCCATGCAGTGCATATCTTCTGATCTTACAGATTTCAAGCCCTCACTGAAATACCTTAACTTTGTTGGATGAGCCTGGCCAGCATGGAGGGTCCAACTCCGACTTATCTCCAGCCTGAACTGGCCTGATATTCAGGACCATGCCATGAGATATTCTGGGCCAGAATCAAGAGACTTAGAGCTGTTCCTTCTTATCTTCTTCTGGGGACTGGATACAGAATTACCTAACCACCGTCTTCAAGAGATTGCAGCATCCATCAAGGAGATATGGCTTACACAGTGTCTAAACCAAAAGCCTCCTACAGGTACTACTTGTCCTTTTTGTTCAAAGTGAGGTCTAGGATGAGGATTTGCTTAGAAAACTATGAGATGGGCTTAAACACCTGAAAGAAGATGTCATGAAAAAGGTAGCTCACTAGACAGCAGCAGCACCTTCCTAGTTGCAAAACATAAAGCCTAGAGTTGATGCTTACACTGCAAATTTAACAAACCGGGGAGTATTCCTCAGTAGGGGAAACAAATTGGATGTGGCTATTACACTTTCATAGTAATTCAGCAGCATTAATAGGAGATTATATATAAAAGAAGAAGAGATTGGCATAGTTTATGTCCAAAACATGCACAGCTGCAAGGAAGCAAGCAGGTTTCTCCTGCACTGTATGGAGCAGGTAGAGGACTTTGTTTGGTGTCCACATACAACTGTTTGGTGTCCACATACAACCACTTCAGCTCTTCTTAGGATTCTGGGTGTATTCCTTTAAAAGATAGATAAGGACACCTAGCATTGCAGAAGATGGGCAGTAGCTTGCTTCAGCCATATCCGATCTTCAAGATTTAATGAATTCCTCTATAACTCTTTACAACTATTATGTGCACCTGACATCTCCTAGTTTTCAAAAAATCTATAAAATTGTTAGGCTGAAGAGGGTTACTTGGCTTGCCCCAGCTGGAAGATGGTGGAAATTCAAGCTTGGAAAAAGGAGAAGCAAGGGGATTTCTGAGAACTAACAGCTTTTGGTTGATGGGAATGTATATTCGGGAATACTGGAACATCAACTGGCATCTTGAACTCTGGTGTAGTGACAAGTGTCAATCCAACTATGAAGCAGCAGTTGCTTGCTGAAATGCAAGTATGCATTCTGTATCCCTCTGATTCATTGCAAAGCTAGCAGTATCTAACAGTATTCTGAACAAGTTCACCTGCTTTCCTAGGCTGCCTCTCTTACAGGGTATGAAGCGGAAGTATGCTGGAAGACCGTAAGTACAATCATATGGAAGACTTTCTACGTCTTCTTCTTTAGCAAAGACGTGATCTTGGCGTTGCTATATGACAGTTGCTAAGGCACAAAGCGAATACTAGCTTTTTCTGTTCACAAGCTTTCAGAGCCTCCTGTAGAGAATCAGAGTGTACAGTTCAAATGCTTCTAAAATTCATGTGAACAGCCTCCCAAAAATTCTGATTTAAGATACTACAATAAAAAAACACCCCAAAACACTCTACAAAAAAAACCCTAATTGTCTTGGACAATTTCAGTTTTACAAATACAGGATTTAACTTGACGTTTTCCCTCTTCCACAAGTTGGTTGCTCTGATGGCTGTAGGTATAAAGCATCTTCAATTATGACCTAATCTAGTCTTGGATCTCCTGAAGATCAACCACTATTTGGCTGATGAATGCAGGGAAGTACAGAGCTTATTTTGATACTGTGGTGGCAGCTACTGCATAGTGTTTTGTGTCATTTTAGGAAGGAACCTGCAAAACTATCAATTTGGAACATTCAGATCTTTATCATAGGACCTGTCAAAGGATACATGGGTCAGACATAGGTTACATGAAATTGGGAGCTCTTAGAATTAATATTTTTTTGTAAGAAGCAATAGGATTTGCCTTTTGACAACACTACTTTTAAAGATAGGAAGGTATGTCTTTACTCACTTGCCATGTATTGGTCATTAATATTCTGATCAGTGTAACAGTCTAATTCATTAAGTACCATCATTCAAAAAGCACTCTAGTGTTTTTAAATTAAAAAAAAAATACTCTAGAAAAAGTACTTTCTGATGTATTTTAATTTCCAAAAAGATGGCTTACTCCTTTTTGAATGAGTAATTTCCTCATTCAAAAGGATTGAATGAATAGCATTTTTCCTTTTACCAAATCAGCTAGGCTGTCTTCTAATAAATCTGGCAGTAGTATGGATATGACCTACGACTTGGTATCTTCTCTCTTCCTCCTCTTCTCCCTTCCAGTCTGTCAAGGACTATTGTAGGGAATCAATGAAGGACAGATAGAGTAAGAGGTGTAATTGTGCATTTGTATCCTTTATCATCCTTCTACTCTGCCTGACAATTTTCTCTTCTGCCTTCTTCTTCACCCACTATCAGTAAACACACCAGAAAACCGCTGTGCAACATCGCTGTTGGTGTGCCACAGCCCTTAATGTGTTCCTTCCACTTTATAATTGATGTGAAGGCTTGAAGAATTAGGTTTTAGACTAGGAATGAACAGTGAATGAACATAAGAATGCACAGCAGAGAATGAACATTTAAGACCAAATGTTTCTCCCAGGTAGTTCATGAAAACCACTTACCTAGCTGAGCCCTCAATGTTCTTTCGTGCCTCTGTGCCTGCTTGTATGAAAGCACCTTGCTATATAGACAAGGTTCCACCTCTACACATAGTGGGACTGTGGTCATGCTTGCAGATGCACAGGTGCTGAGAATTAGGACAACACTTTTAAATTTGGGTCTTGGGCAGGAAACTTCAAAACTATTATGCCTTTCCAGTAGACTTCTGTCAGGTATATCTTGAAGACCCACTTCTAGTAAAAAGTCTTAAGGACAGGACTTTGACAGTACACACAAAAAGCCTATGAGGACTTAATAGGGAAAATAAATGCAAAGACAACGTAAGGTAGCTATATAATAAAATATCTACTTACTTGAACAGGCGTAGTGATTCTGACCTGCATGCCCCTGTACGTGGTAGGACTGATCAACCCACGACACAATTAACATGAGCAGGCACAGGCTGTGCTGTGCTGCACAGATCCCTTGGCCACAGGTAGCAAACGCTTGCTGAACAGCCCCTCTTCCTCCCCCTCACCTAACCCCCAAAACAAGCATTAAGCTCTTCAGCTGTATAGGGGTCTAATTTGGCACAATTGTACACGTGTGATGGTTAGAATTGAAGAAGAATCTTCTCAGTGATGCCCACTGATAGAACAAGAGGCAATGGGCACAAGTTACAACATGTGAAATTCTGCCTGAACACCAGAAAACACTTTTTTTACTGTGCTGGTGGTCAGATGCTGGACCATGTTGCCCAGGGAGGTTATGGTTTCCAACCTTGGAGACACTCAAAACCTAACTAGACACAGTCCCGAGCAACCTGCTACAGCTGACCCTTCTTTGAGCTGGGGGTTTGATTAGATGATCTGCAGAGGTCCCTGACAACCTCAGCCATTCTGTATCCTGAAATTCTCGAGCAGGAGATGTAATTCTGTAGGGTTTCCCCATTAGCCTCATGGATATTATTTGTACGCATAGATAGAATTCAGCAAAGAAATCAGTCACAGGAGTGATCAAATCTGAGCCAAAGCAAGAAAGAATATGACGTGACCAACAGATGCATAGATAGAATTCAGCAAAGAAATCAATCACTGGAGTGATCAAATCTGAGCCAAAGCAAGAAAGAATATGACGTGACCAACAGATGCATAGATAGAATTCAGCAAAGAAATCAATCACTGGAGTGATCAAATCTGAGCCAAAGCAAGAAAGAATGTGACGTGACCAATGGATTTACTGATATTTGCCTGCTGTAATGCTTACTGTGATAGCAGAGCTTGGATCACTTCTGCTATGGTAAACCTTTTTGAATGATACCAGACTGGAAAAGTCAAAAATTAATGTCTTAAAATGGCAGCAACTTTAGCTATGTTCTGTAAAGACATGATGGGTCATCTGGAATCCTGATCTGCTAAGTAACCAGCTAAGCAATTCTGGTGATATTTCTTCTGGGCTTCGAAACTTTGAAATGGAACTTCTACTGTTTTGTTTTTTTTTCTAACGGGGGGAAAAAAAAGCTGTCTGTTTTTTCCATACATCTTGTCAAAGGAACTCTCCTGTGCATTGGTCTAGGCAATAGCACTGAACGATGCTACCATGTAAAAAGTACTCCCAAAATTGTATGACTAACCA
The DNA here is from genome assembly GCF_030867145.1 of Opisthocomus hoazin. NCBI lineage: Eukaryota > Metazoa > Chordata > Aves > Opisthocomiformes > Opisthocomidae > Opisthocomus > Opisthocomus hoazin. The sequence goes on from NC_134421.1 coordinate 24,617,192, forward strand.
TAAGCAACTCTACCTTGCTTGCTTTTTATCTAAAATACTACAACTTTCAGGCTTTAAGCTGTTGCATGCAAGATGATATCCTATGCTTGCTGGCCTGTTAGGTATCCCAGAGGACTTCTTACAAGAGAGGAACTCAGGTTGTCTAAAATATCACCAGTGGCTTTGATCTTTTTTGGAGCCATTAGGTGCAGAAGAAAGGGGATAGCATATGTGCATTGAAGAAAACTTGCAGTTTCCATTCCTCTGTAGAAGCATCTTTTACTAAATAGAAGCATACATTTTTCTCTTCTTTCTTCTAGCAGCTCTATCTCATACCTTCTTCTTACAAGTTGAAAATGGAATAAAAAGAATTAAAAGTTTGTCCTATGGCTAATGTAAGTAACATGAAGCTTAGTGCAAGTAATGTTACTTATCTGTTTTTATAGTTCTTAGAGTTGTTCTCTAGTGAGCTGAACTTAAACTAACATCTAATCAAGTCTTCAGTGGTGATATTCTTAAATTTCAGAGACGGTCAGGAATTAAGTTACTGGCCGTGAATGAAAAGCTCCTTGCAGGAAGCTTCAGATACCATGGCTTTTTTTTTTTTTTTTTTACTCCCAATGAATCTTAGTAAAGGTCAGCGAAGCGTAAACTGGACTTCAGCTTTTCTCATTTTCTCATCTCCTGTTAGGAGGGAACCTGCAGGAGAAATAACACAGAGCTTAGTTGTTACTGTTCAGTGCTGAACTGCATAGATTTTGTGTGGCTTCTAATCGCTGCCCCTTCCCCTGCTTCCTGAGCTTATGCCATCACAGTGTAATGCAGCTGTGCACACAGCTGTCTGGGAAGATATTCTGAGCTGTAAAGAGGGATATGGGGTTAAATCAGTATTCAAATGTTCAAACTAACGGTTTATTCAGTTATTCTTTTGTGGACATGGGAGACTATTCAGCAGACAATAACTCTTTAGTGAGGAAAATTCACAGCCTTTTTGTCTTTGCAGGCATTAAAGGAATGATGCTTCATGAAATAATCTGAATGAAACTTCATGAAGTTCTACTGATTTGAGCAGGTGTTTAGCTGGCTTCCCAAGGCCCCTTCCAACCTGAATTATCCTGCGATCCTATTTTTAAACTGTCTTCAGTAGGTATCTGTTACACTTTGCTTATGCCTTCTAATATTTGTGTTTTATGCTACAAGCCAGGCATGTTTAGCCACTTGAAAGTAACAGTCTGTAATTCACAGGAAAGCCCACAGATTTTAATGTGATCTTCAGAAAGTTCTGCTGCAGACCTGTGGAAAGCAGCTGCTCCTCAAGGAAGAAGAGGATTTCTTACTCTGTTATTTGGCTCCTTCAAATCTTTCAGGTGTATAAAGAATAAAAATCATAGCTCTTTCTAAGGAAAGTCAAAAGATGACTTATTATTATGAAAAGTAGACATGTGTGGTTTCACTGCCCCGCTCTCTATTTAAGACTCTTGCAAAATCCTGCTCCTTTTTGTCAAAGCTACTGTGGGTTTTTTTCTGTTTTCATGTGTTTAAGATCAGTTTCTGAAAAAGAAAGTTCTTTTTCAGTCATATAAAGTTAATGGAATCTATATTATTGTTCTAGGTGATCAAGAATAAAGAGCACTGAAAAATATATTTTCATTCATAAAAGCCTGTAATCTAAATGGAATTGAGAAGCTGACTTTTCTCCTTACCCGAGTTCTCAGAGTGGTGGTGTTATAGGCTTTTTTCTAATTGATCAAAATACCTATGAAATTAAATTAAATGCAGTGTCAGTTCTGCTGTTACATACAAATGCTCCCTCTTTTGCCTTGAGTTACAGAAATACTTTGTCACACCTGGAGGACTTAGTGTTATGTCAGATTTGGAGTTTGTTTTTACTGGTTCTCAGATAATTGCATATATAACTTTAAATGCTAATGCAGGAAGCCTGACATTACAAAACTGCCATTCTGGTCTTAAAAAGGATGTAATAAGAAAAAGCTTCTGTCAACTATTCCACATATAAGCTGTAGAGTAAAGCTAGCTGGCTGGCTGGCTGGCTGACCAAATGTTAAAGTAATGTGAGATGATTCAAGTAGAAATTTGACATTCTAACTATTGAAAAAATAGCTGGTTTTCTGCAAAACAGTTGTCATAGCCTGTTTTTTTTTTTGTTATAAATAATGCGTTGCTTCTGAAACTAAAACAGATTTAAACTAAGTACATTTAGAAGATGTGGGGGAGTGCCTCACCACTAAATCTTAATAAACTGTGTTCTGGCCCTCTACCTTAAAGGTGCAGAAATAATTTGATTTTTCTTCTGTAGGGCCAGTATATTGCAATGTGTTTCATTTCAAAGGTATTAATGTTTCAATAAAAAATGAACTAAATTCTACAGCAAAGTTAAAAGTATTCTGAACTGCCATTTTTAAACAGCGTGGGCTATTGCCATTCTGCAGGTATGTCAATACTTGAATACAATTGTTACAGCTTTAAATCTCACTGACTTCACCGTTTCCCAAGAGGGCTACAAACAGTGGAAGTTTGAATATCAGCTAAACGATCATGTGTCAGCTTGAATACCAGCCAACACAATCAGCATTTTATATGTTTGAATGAAGAAGCGTTACAGGCTTTTTGATCGCTGGATGGGGAGTGTGAGCTGATAAAATACCACTTGAGAATACTACTTTACGTCGGCTTTCTTCATTACTGTCCCAGCAGGCAGTCAGCACAACTGATAGACTCTCAATGTTTGTTTTCCAAAGGCATGCTTGATCTCTGACAATCATTGTCAGAAGGACTGAAATGCTGTAACATACTCCTGTATGCCGTCATAAACCCAGTTTGAAACGTTGTGCACAGAATCAATGCAAGTTCAACAGTTAAGCCATACATAATTATTTCCAAACTGACTATGTCTGGGATATTACCAAATACAAGACAAGTGCTCCTGCGGCTTTCTTGCCTAGTTTCAGTCTTGCAAGGCTTGATGGTTGTACTGCAACTTAGAAATCGGGCCTTTGAGGAAACTTCATTGAGAAATACATTTAACTACTAACCATCCTAATGAAATTATACAGCTCAAGAAGTCTGCTTTCGGGGGGGGAGTAATGTTATGAAATAAAAGGGCTTAGCCATTTCAAAGAATTAAATTGGAGAGGGAAGTGTTTATTTTTCTGTTAATGCTTATTGCTGCTGGTATTCTACCATCTCCAAGCTTTTGAAAAAACTTTGACACTTGTCAAGGAGGATCTGCTGGTGCCGGGGATCTCTTGTGCTTTCCCAGTGGAAAGCATGGACGAATTGCAACCTGCTAGATATATATATAGTCAGCCTTGTCCGTTGTCCAGCAAAATATTACTGAAAATTGCACCTGTTCTGAGCAAACTGCTCTGCCTGGTTGCAGGGGGATGCCATCGGTTTGCAACTGGGCCTTTCACGGTGCTGATGATCCACGATGCTGGCTCAGGCTACCCCTTGTCCCCTCAGTTGTGCTGTTTCAACAGCTTGTGTGACCAAATGGTGAACCACGTTGGAACAGCTCCTGGGTAAACTGCTGCTGCCTGAGCTAGCGTTGCTGCTGCTGCGAAACACGCTTGTCAGGTGCTGTCAGCTGCACAGGCTGCTCTCTGCACAGCAAAACTCGAGCAGAAAGGTGCTCCCCTCTGTGGCTCCCAGTGCCCCAGTAACTAGGGGTGGAGAAAGCAACAGCTGATACACTGTGGATGAAAGAAGTTAAAGCGGGAAGTGAAATGGGAGGGTGCGAAATAAAGCAGAGGCAGCGAGGAGGCTGCTGAAAGCGTCAAGGGAAGCAAAGCCGGTTAACAGGATAGGAGTGAGAGGAGCAAAAACAATGAATATGAAAGTTGAAAAGGGTGTAGCTTAGAGCAGGCTCCTCCAGCTTGAGGCACTAACGTCAGGAGTGCTGCACACTATACCCTCTCTCAGTTCATGCTTTTGCTTGAGCGCTTCAGTCCTCTTTTTACTTTTTGTTTTAGTTTACAGGAGAGTCTACTAGGGCCTGTCCTGTGAATCTGAACACCAAAATCTGACAACTAACGTGGATCATTGTATGATTTCACATAACTGACGGTAGGTTGGAGGGAGCAGAACAAGACTAGAATCCCAAATGTTCTAAGTAAACTGATGTAAGAAACGTAATCTAGTGCTTTTTGTTAAAAATATCAAAATTAAATATGGCTAACATAACTAAGAGATGTGTCACAATAAAATGTGCCTGTCTGCAAGTCATATGCTTTTGATGAAGACATAAGTTCCAGGATCATATTCAATACTACGGAAGGAAAACTTCGTTGCAGCAGGCGTGAGCTTGAAGGCAGCTCTTGTAGCAAGCATGTAGGACCCCCTTCTGACAACAACTAGGAAATTCAAAGCACACCCTGTCTGTTCTACAGGTGCAACAACAAGCTGTTATTATTAACAGCAGGCTGTGTTTTTCAGAACAAAGTCTAGTTAAGGATGGATTCTCTTAAACCAGAATGGAAGGAGCCAGCAAACTGAATTTCTGAAGAAGAATTGATGCAAAAAATGCAAGCAGTGCACAGAGTATGTTAGGTGCTACCATCTTTAACAGGCAGCTTTGTGATCATTTTAGCACTAATTTAATATTTTGTCTCCTTTGGAGAGATTGTGTGGTGTGAAAATACTTGTAAGGTTGCAGCCTCACAACATACTGGAGAAAAACTGCCCAGGTTAGTTGTGAAGGGGCAGAAGCCGTCGGAACATGCTTCCTGTGCAATTGCTGCTACTGCGTCTGCAAAAGCTGCACTGTACAGTACAGGGGCTGTTCAGCCATTCAGAAGTCCTTGCTCTCTGAAACAAAACCAGTCATTATGCTGAGATCAGCATAAAATTTAATCATATTAGAGCTCCTACAAGAAGTCTTAAAGCAAGCTGACACATATCCAGCAAGGCATGCATGCAGCCTTCCTGCAGGAGAGGAAAGGGAATTTAAAAAAAGAAGGCATGGAGTGGGGAAGGTATTTGCAGTTTGGACTTTCTACCCCCAAAATGACCCACTACTCTTGCATGCCTTATCAGTGGAATAGCGCCCATTGGTTCTATTTTTATCATTTCAAAAGAAGCTTTTCACAAGGTGTAACTACACTGCTTACTCTGAATCAGACCAGTGTCTAGCTGTCTCATTTTATACTTATTGCAGGCATGCAAACAGAATAGTGTATTTAATAATCAAACCGAGAGTCTGAAACTACTAGTACCCCCTTCATCTTTCTGTGTGCATCAGCCACACAAGTAATATTCAAGACAAAGCCTAAATGGTAGCAGCAGGAAGCATCTGTGGTACTCTGTCATGTTGTGGGTTTGCCAACTGTCATGCTTGAAAGCTCTTCCTGCCCAAGCAGCCAGTGCTGCAACAGAAAAAAAAAACACCAAACCACCAAAAATACAGATGCAGGCTTTCTTTCTCCAGACAAAGAAGTTGCTACCCTGCTCTGGTATAGCAATGATGAACGCAGATCAATCAGCATTTAGGGTTGCCTATGAAGTGGCAAAAATGTAAAGTTTTCTCTCTCTCATGTGACCCAGTCTTCTCTGTAACAATCCTGAATCTGAAGATGCTGCCATTGCTGGTCAGAAGCACCTTGCCTTACTCCTGTCCCTCCAGAAACTAACCTGAGGGAAGAGTAGAATCAAGATCTCCGAGTTCTTTTAAGTGTACTAACAAAAATCTAGCTCAACCTTGGTAAAATAAACTGGTGGTTCAGTCCTGACATACACGCCACAAAGGGGCAGCAGAGGAGAGAGCAATGACGTTTCTAATTCAGTGCCCAAGTCATCTCTGGACCAGTCAGGAGATAGGGAATCAAGGATCCTCTTTAGAGGATGCATGGGTGGTGTGAAGTTGGGAGACTAGCATCACGACATTGCTAAACAAATGCACGTAGCACAGCCCTGTGCTAAGCACCTGAAGTCTCTGACGGGTCAGACCCTGGCCTCCAGCAAGCATTTAGCAGAAGAAAGTAATGCCACAGATAAAATGTAGTATGTGTGCCAGGCTGTGTGGTCGAAGACCACCCCTGCTCCACTGAGCGCACACTTCTGCTTTCTGCATCTCTCAGGACACCATGTTCCCCCTCCTTTGCCACTGTAAACAGACTTGTTAAACTGGAAGTCGTAGTGGAGGACCCAGAAGATCAATTGGCCTGCTGACCTCCCCTTGTGATTTGTTAACAGCTGCGTACTCCCTTCCTCCACCTGTAGTTGCAGGTGTTCAGGCACCATCAGGTTCCTTGTTTTCCAATAATACTGGTATATTGTTTTTCCTCACTTGTTTCTGTAACAACATTTGTTATCCTTTCTCATACTTTGTACCTGGCATACTGGTCCCTGGTTTCAAGCACTTGCTTTAGTTTTTCTGTTGTACCTTCACTGTTCACTCATATTTGATATATTTACATGTGTTTTCCCCTAGTCCTCCTTGGATAAGTGCAGACAAGCAAGCTTATGAAAGCAGAAAGTGAGGTAATTTCCATTTTCCCCTCTCATCAGCAGCAGAAAAAATAAATTAGCATGAGAATCGTGATGGTGGTTGTTACTGGTTGAGCATGAGGGAGCAGCTGTATGCTGATGGAACAAAGAAAATTAATTGTCTAAGGGTGTAGTTTGACAGCTTCTCTAAGACAATGTATTGGCTAAATATTGCCAAATGGAGCAGTCCTGCACTCAGCAGCAAGCTCCAGCCACTTAATGTGTGCCAGTTACCATTGGTCTGATCATAAAAAGAATGAATTCAATACACTAAACTGGCAGAACACTAAACCATCAACAAATAAGCAACCACCACACTACTATTCACGTTGGTTTAGCTTTCTAAACCACTTCACCCCTAGGTCAGATGACCACTAATGCCCCCATGAAAAGAAAGATTGATGGTGTCCCTTTTGGAAGCAGCTAACTACTAGATTTATTTATATCTGGTTTGGTACCACAGCTAAGCATATATATGGTACAGGGATGCAAGAAAATTCAAAGTTAACACAGTTAGTTGATTTTAAAAATGCCTGAAACGAGCTAGTCTTAAATGAGCATATTTAGACATACTGTCAATGCACAAACCTTGACACACCTTGCTGATACTGGACTGCCCATTAAGCTTCAGCCTGAGCTAGAAGACACTTAAACCAAATCTGGAATTTATCAACATAAGCAAAAGGTATTTAAAAAAACCCTTGAGTTCTGACTCAGGCCTAAACCACCCTGTGAATCCAGGTACTGCCTACAATACCTATATACCTCTTGCTGTAAACCACCGTATCCAAGGCAATGCAAGAAACACAGAAACAGCCATTCCCTTGTTCTTCCATATGACTGATACCACCAGAACAATCCCCAACAAATAGTGGAAAACAAAAGCTACAGACATACTCAAATACAATACTACTGGTGTGAACTTAACCAGCTAAGATGACAGAAGTGACTACTTCTGTCTTAACGTACAGGAAAAGTACAATAAGAAATCGGATCTGAACGAGGCATGACACAAAACATTGGTCGAATCTGGAACAATATCAAGATTATTGAACAGAAAATGTCATTAGCCAATTGGGACTGTTATGCTCATTTACAGGTGATTTTAGCAATTGGCCTTACTTAAAAAACAACTCTTACAACTCTGAATTTTATATCTACATATTTGGGGGAGGTGGGGGGGCCGTAAGTATTCCTTGAAGGCACACAAGTAGTTTCTTGGAGCCCTGAAATCAGAACTGGGAGTCAGACTTCAATTCTGTTTCTGATTTTGCTATAATCCCCCATAAAATTAGTTTCTTTGACATGCACATTTTCAACAGCAGTCTTCCAATAGCCTTCACCATCATGTATGCTTCTACAGAAACATGAAAGCAAGCAACTTCCTACCTGTAGAACAACTAATAAAATTAGAAAAATACTTCACAATCTCTCAATAAAAAGCACCATATTAATGTATCTGATTATTTTTGCTATAATATGCACATTTTGTAATTTTTCATTCAATCTCACTGATTCCCCAAAGCCTCAAGGTAACACCTATACATCCCTTTCTGCTTTGTTCCTTTAAATACAGAAAAAAAGACATTGTTGTCTTTGGTCTTCACCGGTGTATCATCAACTACCCAGCCTCACTGTTGTACTCGGGATTATTACACAGCCTTCAGTGCATGTTTCTGTCTCATACCCTGTTTGTCTGTCTATGTACGAAGAAAAAATTTTGTATTTTTCTGAGTGTTTCTAGCAGCTTTTTGAGTTCCTGAAATATGCTGATTTATTGTAATTGGAGATGGTAAAAACAGGTGCTTCTCTACATTTTCTGTTTAAAACTAACACGCATAGTAGTTTTTCTTTTGAAAAGCTGAGTCAAGCAGGATGTATTATGGTTTTACCATGCCTTATATTCTCTATATCTTCAGTTTCATGGCTGAAAACCTTACTCGTTCAGTTTTAATTTAGTCTGGTTTAAAACAAACCACAAGAACCTATAAAATACCTACTCACATGTGCAAATACCAAGTTCCTTGTTAACACTCAGCAAATAGATTTACTGCCACCTTTTATTCATAAATTTGTCAGCTAAGCCAGAATTTGGTTTTACAGAGTTTGAACCTCAATAAAAGCTACATTTTTTTTTCTAAAATTAAGTGAGGTCCAATGTCAAGACCTCATTTTTCTAGTTAAATTTCTTATTTTAGTTTCTCCTGGTCATTTATTCCATTCCTTAGTTCATTCTCCTTACCAGATTCTTTAGGTGAAGTGTTGCCTTGTGATACATATCTAAACAGATACTTCACCAAGCTACCTATCTCCATACAGCAGTTCACTGTTCATTAGTTTTCATTGGCTCACTCTTGCAGTTAATATCCACACTATACTAGATATACTGCTATTGTTAAGCAGTAATAATCATAGAATCATAGAATCATAGGTTGGAAAATACCTCTAAGATCATCAAGTCCAACCATCCGCCCAACACCACCATGCCTACTGAACCATATCCTGAAGTGCCACATCTACACGTTTTTTAAATACCTCCAGGAATGGTGACTCAACCACCTCCCTGGGCAGCCTGTTCCAACACCTGACCACTCTTTCAGTAAACAAATTTTTCCTAATATCTAATCTAAACCTCCCCTCATGCAACTTTAGGCCATTGCGTCTTGTCCTGTCTCTATTTACCTGAGAGAAGAGACCAACACCTGCCTCACCAGGTATTCTATAAACACCATTCTATATGTCATCTGCTGATACATTCATAAATTTATTCTAACCTTTGTTACACTGTACTAAATTCTTCCAGACTTGTTCTAACCATCACAAACCTGGGAAGCTGTTCACGAGTGGTGTTCCCCAGGGCTCAGTTTTAAGTCCAGTCTTGTTTAACATCTTTAGCAATGATCTGGATGAGGGGATTGAGTGCTCCCTCAATGTGTTTGCAGATGACACCAAGTTGTATGGGAGTGATGATCTGCTCGAGGGTAGGAAGAGTCTGCTGAGCGATGTGGACAGGCTGGATCAATGGGCCGAGGCCAGCTGTATGAGTTTCAACAAGGCCAAGTGCCGAGTCCTGCACTTTGGTCACAACAACCCCATGCAACGCTACAGGCTTGGGGAGGAGTGGCTGGAAAGATGCCCTGCAGAAAAGGACCTGGGGATGCTGGCTGACAGCCGGCTGAACATGAGCCAGCAGTGTGCCCAGGTGGCCAAGAAGGCCAACGGCATCCTGGGTTGTATCAGGAATAGTGTGGCCAGCAGGAGTAGGGAGGTGATCGTGCCCCTGTACTCGGCACTGGTGAGGCCGCACCTTGAGTACTGTTTTCAGTTTTGGGCCCCTCACTACAAGAAGGACATTGAGGTGCTGGAGTGTGTCCAGAGAAGAGCAACGAGGCTGGTGAGGGGTCTGGAGAACAAGTCTTATGAGAAGCGGCTGAGGGAGCTGGGGCTGTTTAGTCTGGAGAAGAGGAGGCTGAGGGGAGACCTTATTGCTCTCTACAACTACCTGAAAGGAGGTGGTAGTGAGGCGGGTGTTGGTCTCTTCTCCCAAGTAACTAGCGATAGGACGAGAGGCAATGGCCTCAAGTTGCATCAGGGGAGGTTTAGATTAGATATTAGGAAAAATTTCTTTCTTCCATATGTGGTAGACTCTCCTTTTTTTGCTGAGTCCCAGCAAAACTCCCTGTTCAGCCAGGCCTATCATCTTCCCCGCTGGTTTGTCTTGTGTCACAAGGGGACAGCCTGCTCCTGTGGCTGTAAGATTTCCTCCTTGAAGAATGTCCAGCCTGCCTGGACCCCTTTGCCCTTCAGGACTCTCTCCCAGGGGACCCTCTCAACCAGCATCCTGAACAGGCCAAAGTTTGCCCTCCGTAAATCCATGGTGGTGGTTTTTCTGACCCCCCTCTTTACTTCACCATGAACCGAGACCTCTGTCATTTCATGGTCACTAAGCCCAGGATGGCCTCCAACCAGCACATCTCCCACCAGTCCTTCTCTGTTAGTAAACAGCAGGTTTTTTGATGCAGCCCCGGACACCATTGGATTTCTAGGCTGCAAGTACACATTGCTGGGTCTTGTTCAGCTTTTCATCCACCAGTATCGCTAACTTCTTCTCCACAGGGCTGCTCTCAATTCATTTGTCCCCTGGTCTGTATTGGTATTGGGGATTGCCCCAGTTCAGGTGCCAGAATTTGCACTTGGCCTTGCTGAACTTCATGAGGTTTGCATGGGCTCACTCTTCAAGCCTGTCAAGGTCCCCTGGATGGCATCCCTTCCCTCTGTTGTATCAATTGCACCACTCAGCTTGGTGTCATCCACAAACTTGCTGAATGTGCACTCAATCCTACTGTCTATGTCATTAATGAAGATATTAAATAGTATTGGTCCCAAAACAAACCCTCGTGGGATACCACTTGTTCCTGGTTTCCATTTGGACACTAAGCCATTGACTGTAACTGTTTGGATGCTGCCATGCAGCCAATTCCTTATCCAATAGTCCATCCATGAAATTCATACCACTAATTTAGAGGCAAGAATGTTGTGGGAGACTGTATTAAAGGCTTTACAGAAGTTCATGTAGATGACATCCATAGCTCTTCCCTTGTCCACTGATGCAGTCACTCCATCATAGAAGGCCACTAGATTAGTCAGGACATGATTTGCCCTTGGTGTAGCCATGTTGGCTGTCTCTAATCATCTCCTCACCTTCCATATGCTTCAACATAACTTCCAGGAGGATCTGCACCGTGATCTTACTGAGCACAGAGGTGAGGCTCACTGGTCAGTAGTTCCCAAGGTCTGGGTGTGGTAATCCCTTTTCTCCAGTCACTGGGGACTTTGCCTGACTGCCATGACTTCACATATGATGAAGAATGGCTTAGCAACTACACCTGCCAGTTGCCTCAAGACTCTGGGAGGTTTCTGAGACTATATGTTTCTTAGACTAAAAGTAACATCATATATATTCCAAATCATTCTTGCATTTCAAATCTATATGTACCTACTTGACACCCTTTTCTGTTTTCTTGCTGCTGTTGGCAAACAGACTTTAGTGGGATTTTTATAAGAAAATTTTTTAAAAAAGCAATGGTACTCTAGAAGTTACTTTACAGTCTTAATATTTATTTTCATTTTGATGTAGGAGAAAAAAAGGTAGGATCAGAGGTTGGAAAGATGCTGGGAGCATAAGGTATAATGGTTCTACAACTGCAAGACAGCCTATAATTAAATTTTTGCGCCCTGAGACTACATTCTTCTCCTGCACGTAGGTGGACGAAAAACCGACAGCACACTGGCAAAGCACATCTCGCGCTCCCTCCCAGCGCCCACGGTGCACCACCGCCTGCTCGTATCGGCCAACAGCCCGAGGGCCAAAGGCCTCTCCAGGGGTCTGGGCAGCTCTGCTGATAACACAGCTGCTCCCAATATGATGCCATGTAATTGAAGTTGGGATTCTCAGGTTTTATTAGAGTAGGTTAAGTTAAAGGTCCTCCTTTTTGATATGACAGAATTTTACATGGGCTAGTGTACTACATTTGCCCCTTGCGCACATGCATTGTATTACCTCAGTTATCACAAAATCATATGTGATCGGTGTAATTTACATGTGCATTGCAACATACGCTCACAAAGGGTAACAAGTTTGTCTATGTGTCCTTGGATTCTACACGTACTTTTACTAGGTCCTTTCCTACAGTGACCACACAGCCTGCATGAACCTTGAGTCACAGTCTTAAAGGGTTCCGCCCTACAACTGTTTGGACATATACTACCTTAACTCAGTGCCTGAGAAAAAAAAAACCTTTGCAGCTGCTGAAACCATAGCCTACTGAGACACGACACTTGGAAGATCTTTTCTGATGCACCATTTATCATTGTCATCACAGAGCAGAACAATTTAATACAGTAGATTGCACTTGTATATCCCAGAACAATTATTCTCAACCTTAAAAAGACAATGCCAGCTCATACTGTACTAAATTATTAGGAGTTATGATAATCTTAAAATCATTCTAAAAATAAAATCTATGCATGCTAATGAGAAAAAAAATCAGCATTAAAACTATTACCTGCCAGCTTTATAACTACAATCATTACAGCTAATTATATATCTGTGGCAAGGGAATACTTTGCTTCCCACAATCATCTGGGAGTCTTCAAAACACTCTCAGGTGAGGAGAAGCAGCAAGGAGCAGACTAACTTCGTAAGCCCTGCAATTTGAGAAACACTCTTCCAGCAATTTGTAGAAAGAGGGATGCCGCCCTCTTTCTCTCAGTAATCGCTGTCCTGCCTTTACTTTGTGCCTATCAGCTGCCACTTTATAATTCAGGAATTTCATAGGTAGGTACAGATTTCAGTTTATTGCTACCACCCCAAAAAGAGTAAAGGATACTGAGCTGCTGGAAGTGTAGCATCACTACAAAGCAAGCAAAGGAAAGAAAAAGGAAAAAGGTTCAGTATGACTGAGAATAGTCATTTAGTCCAGCTTGTAGATAAAAGAGCATGTACTTCCATCCAGAGGGTTTTAAGGAGTTTCCAAAACACATCTGAACCTCAGAACATAACACACCAGAAATGCTGCGATACCATAGTACACAATTACAGCAGGACAGAGGATAATGTCTCTCATTCAAAAGAAAAGAGCGAAAAGGAAAGGAGAACATGGAATAACTTAAGTTCACTCAAAGTCTGCTACGAAACCTGCTTCCTGTAGGGATAGGATCTAAACGTAGCTTGGCTGTCTCCCTGCTGAGGGGCATCGTTCACAGCTGAGAAACCCTAGGAGCAGGAGGGCAGTTGGAAAAACAGTTGAGAAACAGTGATGAAGACACCAAGTGAATTTAAGTTTAACTAGTTAACTCCCTGTTCCTGCAACATGGTAGAACGTGGGTCATTCAAGTCTTATCATTACCAGCTTTTTTAATGCTACATCTTTACTTTGTGATAACTAAATCATGGGTGCTAACACAAAGGGATGAGTGACTGAGCCTTGTGGAAAAAACTCAAACCAAGCCAAGAACAAATAAAGACATAAATCTGTAGCTTTACTTGGGTCCAAGTTAATGTGTCCTGTCCCACCATTTATTTTTAAAAAACAACTTCTTTTATGTTCTGAAGCTGTAAAGGCAAATTCTCAGCCTGCATATCAACAATGTAAGGAACAAGATATTAATGGAAATCTTCTTACATACTTGCTGTGATAATTCTACTTTTTTTCAGCGTTTTAAAAATCTTATTCTAAGTGTGCATTTCATGGTTAAACACAAATGATTGGTAACTGTCCCCCAACTGACAAACCTTACGTGTTGGCCTAATTACTGACCTGATTCTGTAGCTGTAAGGGTTTAATGTCAGATGAAATTCTGTAAAAAGTAGACTGGATTTAAAAAAAAAAAAGGGTAATTGCAGTATGAGTTACTTCTTCATGAAGACTTGCATATCCAGCGGCAGTTCTGCTGTCACAGCCCATCCTTTCGCTGATTGATGTCAACCTCTTCTTACCAGCAGAGCTATCGGAGTGAGATTGGTTCCCTTATCTAGCTTGCCATGAAGTTGCATAAACATTCACAGCACAGTGGCAAGGTTTTGGTAGCAGGGGGACTACGGGGGTGGCTTCTGTGAGAAGCTGCAAGAAGCTTCCCCCATGTCTGATAAAGCCAGTACCAGCCAGCTCTAAGACGGACTCACCGCTGGCCAAGGCCAACCAGTCAGCAACGGTGATAGCACCTCTGTGACAACACATTTAAGAAAGGTAAGAAAAACAAAAGTCTCAGGAGAAACAGCAGGGTAGAGAGAGGAGTGAGACTATGTGAGAGAAACAACTCTGCAGACACCAAGGTCAGTGAAGAAGGAGGGGGGGGGAAGGAGGTGCCGTAAATGTCGGAGCAGGGAGCCCTCCCTGGCAACTTGTGATGAAGACCATGGTGAGGTAGGTTGTTCCCCTGCAGCCCATGGAGGTCCACGGTGGATCAGATCTCCACCCGTAGCCCGTGGAAGGGACCCCACGCCGGAGCAGGTGGATGCCTGAAGGAAGCTGTGATTCCATGGGGAGCCCCGCGCTGGAGCAGGCTCCTGCCAGGACCTGTGGACCCGTGAAGAGAGCGAGGAGTCCACACTGGAGCAGGTTGCTGGCAGGACTTGTGACCCCGTGGGGACCCACGCTGGAGCAGCCTGTTCCTGAAGGACTGCACACCTTGGAAGGGACCCACGCTGGGGCAGTTCGTTCGTGAAGAGCTGCAGCCCGTGGGAAGGACTCACGTTGGAAAAGTTTGTGGAGAACTGTCTCCTGTGAGAGGGACCTCACGCTGGAGCAGGGCAGAGTGTGAGGAGTCCTCCCGCTGAGAAGGAGCAGCAGAGACAACGTGTGATGTACTGACTGTAACCCCCATTCCCGTCCCCCTGCGCTGCTCGGGGGGAGGAGGGAGAGAAGCGGGAGTGAAGCTGAGCCTGGGAAGAACGGAGGGGTGGGGGGAAGGTGTTTTAAGATCTAGGTTTATTTCTCACTATCCGACTCTGATTCGATTGGTGATGGACCAGGGCCCTGCACCTTTAAGAGGGAGTCGAGCACCTACACGACCGATAGGCGGCCCTGCGGTCCCGCCCCCCGCGGGGCGGCCGGCGAATGGGAAGGTGGCGGGGCGCGCCGTGGGCGCCGTGGATGAATTCGGCGCTCGGCCGGCCGCGCCTGGAGCGCGGGGCGTTTGACGGAGCGCCGTGCCGCTCCGCTCCGGCAGCTGCCGTTGCCTTGGCGCCGCGCTCCGCCCATGGCCTGCGCGCTGGTAAGGGCTCGGCCCCGGGCAGCGCTCCGGAGGGCGGGCGAGCTGCGGCCGCCGGCCTGCGAGAGGGCACCGCGGTCGACGACTGTGGCCAGGCGCCCAGGGCTGCGCGGCTGCAGCCGCTGCCCCCGCGGGTGGGAGCGCTCGGGGCACGGGGGACCGCTGACGGCTGCTGGGGCGGCCGGGGGCTGACGGTGCGCGCCCTCTTCGCAGGAGGACCCCACCCTGATCCGGCCCTGCCGGGGCCACGGAGCGGCGGTGACGGGTGTCGCCTTCAGCGCGGACGGCGCGGGGCTGGGTGAGTGCCGGGGGCCGGCGGCGGGGCCGGGCGCCGTGTGTGCCGCGGGCGGGGCGGCTCGCTCCCTGCCCGGCGGGCGCGGCGCGTGCGGGGCCGGGCGCGGAGGCGGGGCGGGCTCCCGCGCCGGCCGGGCGGGCCGAGGAGTCTCTGCCCCTTCCTGAAGCGACAACTTTTTGAGCAAACCACGGGGTGGGAGGAGGGGTTTGTCCCGCGGCGAGCGGGGAGGAGGAGGAGGAGGAAGTGCGAGGGGAGCGCCGAGGGCGGGGGGGCCGCTCCGTGCCTCCGCTGCTGCCCCGCGGGAAGCCTCTGGGCCCGCCGCGGAGGGGCCAGCTGCTAGCTCGGGCGGCGGCCCGGGCGCGGAGCCGGGAGCGGCCGCGGCCCCCTCCGTCCCGGGGGCGCGGCGGGGAGCCGGCGGCGGCTGACGGAGCTCCTCTCGGGCAGGGGCTGCCTCTGACCGCCGACGATGAGGATCCGTCTGGCGAGGAGATGGACGTGGGTCCGCAAAAGCTGCGCGTTTCTCGGCTTCCTGATGATCGCGTACTTCGTGGTCGAGCTGTCGGTTTCCTCCTTCGGAGCCTCCCTCGCCGGGGAGAGCATCACCAAGGGGAAGTGGGAGAGGCGCTTTTCTGAGGGAGCAGCCGAGGCTGTGGACTTGGCTCGTCCTGTTTATGACAAATCCCCGCCTGATCCTCGTGCCCCGGGAGAGTGGGGTAAACCCTCTCGCCTGCAGCTGAGTCCTGAGGAGAAGAAACAGGAGCAAGAGCTGATTGAGAAGTATGCGATTAATATTTATTTGAGTGATAAAATCTCTCTTCACCGGCACATTGAAGATAATCGACTGGGCGGCTGTAAAACTAAATCTTACAACTACAGAAGGCTGCCCACTACATCCGTTGTAATCGCTTTTTACAACGAAGCCTGGTCAACGTTGCTGCGGACGATACATAGTGTTCTGGAAACATCACCTTCGGTGCTTCTAAAAGAAATTATACTGGTGGATGACCTGAGTGATAAAGTGTATTTGAAGACTGAACTTGAAAAATACATAAGCAGTTTGAAAAGAGTTCGTTTGATAAGAACCAACAAGCGAGAGGGATTGGTTCGTGCACGCTTAATTGGCGCTACCTTTGCCACTGGTGATGTCCTCACATTTCTAGACTGCCATTGTGAATGTGTCTCTGGCTGGCTGGAACCACTGCTCGAGAGGATTGCTGAGAATGAGACTGTGATTGTTTGTCCTGTCATTGACACCATTGACTGGAAAACATTTGAATACTACATGCAAACGGCAGAGCCCATGATTGGGGGCTTTGACTGGCGGCTGACGTTCCAGTGGCACTCTGTGCCTAAACCTGAACGTCTCAGGCGCAATTCTGAAACCGACCCAATCAGATCCCCAACTATGGCTGGTGGCTTGTTTGCTGTCAGCAAGAAGTATTTTGAGTACCTGGGTACCTATGATACAGGAATGGATGTCTGGGGAGGGGAGAACTTAGAATTATCATTTAGGGTTTGGCAGTGTGGAGGCATGTTGGAAATTCATCCGTGCTCCCATGTAGGCCACGTGTTTCCAAAGCGAGCGCCCTATGCTAGACCGAATTTCCTTCAGAACACGGCACGTGCTGCTGAGGTGTGGATGGATGAGTACAAAGAGCACTTTTACAACAGAAATCCTTCAGCAAGAAAAGAAAACTATGGAGATATTTCTGAAAGAAAGATACTAAGAGAGCGTTTGAAATGCAAAAGTTTTAAGTGGTATTTAAGAAACGTATTTGCTGAGTTGCATGTACCGGAAGATCGTCCTGGCTGGCATGGTGCTGTCCGCAGTGCAGGAATACCTTCAGAATGCCTTGACTATGTCTTACCAGAACATCATCCTACTGGAGCTCACCTTTCTCTCTTTGGATGCCATGGTCAGGGAGGCAATCAATTTTTTGAATACACATCAAACAAGGAGATCAGATTTAACTCTGTAACTGAGCTATGTGCTGAAGTCCCTGAACATGAAGACTTCATAGGTATGAGGAGCTGCCCAAAAGATGGATCTCCTGTTCCAGAAATTATTATATGGCATTTCAAAGAAGATGGGACTATTTATCATCCTCATTCGGGAAAGTGCCTTACTGCTTATCGTACAACTGAGGGACGTGCTGATGTGCAAATGGGACCTTGTAATGCTGCAGATAAAAATCAGATTTGGAAATTTGAGAAATAATCACTGCTGATAGTACGAATCAAATGGACTGTGGTTTCTGAGGGTTTTACATGCGTGAGCAGATAGCGACATTTGATTGTATACCTTGGAATGTCTTCAGATGCATCTGTAGTGGTGTAGAAACTATGTCTGCTGTGGTGAACTATGTGGAAAGCAAAAGTAAATACTGGGGTTTCTAAAATGTTGAATACAGATCTAATGCCTTTTATTTTTGTAAAATTTTGATCTGATATTTTCTTACTTTTGATCTGTTGATTATGGTAAAACAAAGGCTTTTGAGTGTACTGAGGAGTGTGTTTTTTTTTTCTTTAGGAAATTATACACATTAAACCTGCAAGGTAAGGTTACATGAAAGTAAAGAATCTTTCCTTACAGAAGTTAACGTTAAGGTTCTTGCAGTGGAATTAACTGACCTATGTTGCAAATACATTATAACATACGTATCTAGCACCCTAAGGAATGCTACAGTAGCATGTGATTGAATCAACATTGATGTGGGAAGATGAATCTCAATCCCTGTAATATTCCGCAGTTTTCTGGGAATTCGCATGCTCTTAAGGGTTTCAAGGTGACAACTAGCTATATTACATTGAAGAAAAGGAAGTTTTTTTTAGTAGATGCGCTTTGGCACTGCTTCACAGTCTTGTGCCTATTCTGGAAAACTTACCTCATGAGGGTGATTTGGGAGCTCTTATGCAGTTAGAGAAGAGTGTGGTAGCAGTGGAACCACAGACATGCTGGTGGTACTACGCATGGAAGAAATAGGGATGGCTACAAGTTAGAGTTCTGTTTAAAAGTAGTGGAGAAGGAAAGAAGGCACAGAACTGCATTAGCTACTGCTGTTTCTTAGCTATATATTCAGCATTTGCTTTGCCTCTGTGTGAGCTTTTCTGTGTTAAGCCCAGCATCCTAGGGACACGTAGCTTATGTCAATATACCATGTATCTTTTTTTTTTTTATGTCTGTCAGCAGGGTAGAGGAAGGAGAGACAGAGGAAAACTTGGGCTGTCTTATTTTGCATCATGTGTTTTGGCAACAGCTGGCATACCTCAGCCCTAGGTAGAGTTTTGAAATAACGCAGCATGCTCTGTCTCTTTCTAGTCACAATAGTACAATGGGAGACCTTGGGTAAGGTTGGGAAGTTGGAGTTCCTGAAGTGAGGGGAGTTGAAAAGACAAAGGGCAGCTTAGAGAAAACCAAGATTTGTTGGTTAGGTGGTTCGCAGAACGACTTATTTAGAATATTTTCTGTATCCTAGTATGCTGTGTTTGAAGAATATTGATTCTCAAATCATGCCACTAATCTGTTTTGGGCATGATTATAGACAGTAGATGTGACAGATATAGTATACTGGGAAAAAAAAAATCTTGTGTTAGTATCTGTGTCTTTAGCTTTATATGCTTTAAGTTGAACACTTACCTTAATGTTTCAGCTTTTCTGATTACTTTTGCTGAAGTGATGAATGTTCTTCAGTAGCCATAGCGTAGTAATTCTTGACATGGGGCTGGTAGGTAGGAACTTGAGCAAGCGGGCGGTAAGAATCTGGATACTTGAGGAATGTAGTAGGTGTGCATTTGCTGCAGGTGTTGGCAGGTAGAAGGATTAAAAGAGAGCAAGTGAGACCTGAAATAAATGTAGATTTGCCAAAACTAAAGCAAGAGGAAGTCAGGAAGTATTCTTGAATCATAGTGGTTTTAAGGAGTTGAGAGATTCGGGTGGAAGCAGGAGAAGATAGAAGGGGAACAGAAGAAGAAAATTGGCAGTTGGGGATGTAGTGTTGAATCATGCTAAAAACACTTGCCACTGTGTGGCATAGGTTTGTTTAAATCTCTAACTTATGTTTAGGAGTTTGCTTGCAATTTGATATTTTTTTTTTTTCCTTTCTTCTTCTCCCCCCCCCCCCCAGTTGATTTTTTTTTTCTTCTTTTTTTGTTAAAAAAAGGGAACTTCTTTACTATATAAGGGAGACATTCCTGAAAAATTCCATTCCACTCTGCAGCAAGGAATTCTTTTGTGGACCTACCAGTTATGATCCATTTATCAAATTTTAAAAGGCATCCAGTCATTATGTACTGGGATAATAAATTATACAAAGTATGTGCTTTTGTGAAAAGCTTGCTGTAAACTGTTACATTCAATAGAAATGAGAGTAGAAAGGCCTGGGCTCTCCTACGTGGCAGAGTATGAGTTGTATGTGCAATGCATGTTTCCTTAGATGAAAGTAATTAAATGGTGTGACTATGAAACTTTTATACAATTAACTTTTTTAGGACTTGGCAAAACTACATTTCCTATTAAGAACTACATTCATGTTAAAACTGACATTCAAAGTGTTCCTTATCTGTTTAAGCAATAAGTCTAAGTGAATCTACCTCTTAAAAAGTTTTGAAAAGTTATTCTCTCCACATGTATCTGAACCCTTCCTTCTTCCCACCACTTCCCATTCTATTTTTGTGGCTATTTAGAAAAATAAAAGTAAAAAAGCAAAAGTAAATAACCTGGTCCTAAAGTAAATAAATAAAATTAAATTTGTTTCCAATCGGAATAAAAATGGTTGGGGAGAGGGGGCTAGAGAAGGAGAGAGAAAGAGGAGGAAAAAAAAAAGCCCCTTGCCATTTAAAGTTCCACTAGTTTTGGACTGACTTGCAGCAATTCTACAGAAATACTCCAATCCAGTTGTTTTTCAGTGTGTACAGACTTCTGGAAAATCTAAAACTCTGAAAGATTTTCTATTCTGGTAGACTTTGAAAGTTTGGGGAATACTTGTATATATTTTAAACTACTGATTTTAAGTGAATTAAAAGAAATCGAATGTAAACACTGAATAAATGTGGGAAGATTGGTGTTTCTTTTGAAAAAAATAAAATCCAGAATGATAATTAAATGTTGGCTAATGTGCTGATTTTTCAATTCTCTTCCACTTGTGTAAGTACATACAGTATACGGTAAAATCAGTGATGAATTTGAATTTCATGGGAGCTATTACAAGTTCCTCACAACTCATCCACTGCACTTAGAATTCCAGATCAGCTCCACTGACAGAGGTTTAATTAATATTTTCTTCCAGGTAGGAAACCTTGAGAGTCACTGTTAAATGTGTTTGCATTGTGACGTTGCACCTTATCACACTGAGATTTGCAGGGTTCCTGTAAAGTGTGTGGGTTTGTGGTGGTGGTGTCTGAATATTCACACCCCCATCCTGTGCACTGCCCTGTACTCTGTCTGACCTGTAATCCTTGCACTGAGTGAGTTAATTATACTGGAGATGCTTCAGTATTTGTTGGGGGGCAATGGTGACCAAGGGGTCCATCAAGCAGTTAAAGCCGGGCTGAGTTGACTCTTCTGATCTGTTACACAACTTGTAGTCACTGATGTGGTAGTTTCGGCAATGGGAGTGTAACAGTAATTCCATATTGTGGCAACTTGTGTCTTCATATATACATGTGTATATATGAAAATGTATACCATCAATTTTCACAACTTAAAAGCTGAGCTTGGTTTCACTGCAAATAATATGACATTTTTTTCGTGGCACCTGTGAAGCCCAGATATCTGTTTAGAGAACTGCGGCAACATGATGTGTAAACTTGGCCTTTGCCTAAGGCCAAGCTAAATTCTGTTATGACTCATCACCAGAAAAGCAAATTACCTAGAGACGCATTAGCTATAGTTGGGTGTGTACCGAAGCACTGACATTTATTTAAAAAAAAAAAAAAAAAGGCACTGAGGTTGTGAACTGGACTAAGTTGCATGTTGGAGTCAGCTCAGTGTGAATTTTCAGCTTGCTTCTTTCTAGTTATATTCTGCGGCTGATCAAATACTTCATTACTACAGAAAGGACAGATTTTCTTTCACCTCTAACCATAACCTCTGGTTATGTCGTGTTTTTTCAGAGTAGCATGTGCAACGGACCTGTCTGTGGTACAGCCCATCTTAAAAAATTCTTCTGGACCTTCAGAGTTTCTTTTGTTTCAGTTCCAATACTGTAAATTAGCCTTGGAGATCTGTTGTGCACCATTTACTGGTGGCCTGGTGCTGGCATACTTAGCAAGTGCTGACAGAACATAACAGCTGGGTCTGGTCTGCACTGCTGCAGGACTCCGTGTGTAATCTGTCGTGGAAGGTCCTCACTCCCCTCCCTTTGAACACTTAAATGCATTAGACAACATGAACTTGAGGGGAAAAAAATACATAAAAGGAGAAAGAAGCAATTCTTGAGATACAGTGCTTGAGTAAATTGGAGAAGCATTGTTACGAAGTAGGCAAAATCCCTGAAAGTGGAATATAAAAAGAAAACCAGGGAAGTTTATTTGATAATAGTAAATTATATAGCAGATTTTATGTATAAAACTGTTTTTAAGATTAATATAGGTAATGGAAATTATTGCTGGCAACACTGTTACCGTACAGACTCTTGTATTTGGTGCCTGTTGTTGGCTAAGGTGATCTGTTTACCGTAGAGCACGATGCTTATATGTTAGCCATATGCACCAATGTTGATTTCAGCCAGCTTGAACAGGGAAGACCCTGTCTTGGTTGTACCTTGTTGATGGTAAAGGAACCTGGTTTCCATGGTGGGATAGGGGCCAAAGTTGAATGTAGAGTCAGAGTTTTGACTTTGTTTCCTTTTCTGGGTTTATGCCTCTCACATACTCTTTGGATGTAGACTCACATCAGCCTGTGCACCTTAAGAAAATAATTCTGTAATGGATCTCTCAATTACTCCCCCTTTCCTGTGCAGCTCCTGAACTTCTTCCCTCCATCACCCCTGGGGTGCTCTCAGCTGGACTGGAACTGCAGTATCAGAGATAATAATAGCCTTTGAGTGTCATGGTAATGAGCGGGCGGCTTCAAGAGAGAAACTTATCTCAGGTTGGAGAGAGGATGCTGTGTGAACGTAGGCAGCAGGGAGTCCAGAGGGAGAGCAAGGAAGACGCTTGTGGATGTCCCAGGGAAAGGAGAACTTCAGGTCGATGCTTGTGTCGCATTAACCTTGGGGAAAATCCATCTGTAAGAGCAAGCTATAAGAAGCCAGACTTTGAATTTATTGTGTTGGCGTCTTTTAAAATATTTCCTTCAGTTTTTAGAACTGAAAGTGAAGAGGACTGGTATTTATTACCTGGCATTGATGCAGTTCATAAGGTACTTCTTGGTGTTCCACGTGTAATTGGCAGTTCGTATGTTATTTGTTTTAGAAAGCATCAATCTTGTCTGTTCCATGTTTCCAAAGTGATGCGTTCAAATTGTGGTTTGGCTTATGTTTCCCTTTTTTCTTTCTGTTTTATGCCACTCTTGGTCACATTGTTCTGAATCAAAGGGAAAAATGAAATAATTCAAGTACAATTAGAAAGAGCCTTCTGTAAAATAGAGTTCTGAAAAGTTTGGGGGGGTGAGGGAAGATCTTGTACTTCTGTGTCAAATTTAGGCCTATTGATATGGGCATAATAGTAGTCTGGTCCCACATCTTTTACTGGAAGCTAGTCTTTTGGGAGAAAAAAAAATCAAAACTCTGTGCCAAATCTCTAAGAAGAGTTTAATATCTAATATTTTGTTGAAGGCTTGCCTTGATACACGTGCTAATAAACAGACTCCATTCCTTTGTGCTATGTTGGTGCCTGAAAGAGGTTTGGAAGGGAAGAGCCATCCCTTTAATGTCCTCTCCAACTTCCAGGAGGTCCCTGTTCTTCCTTTCCCTCCCTTTCTGTACTAGGAGTAGAAATTTTATAACTGAGGGGTAGGAGTACAAATCCTCTGTTCTTATTTATAACCTGCATGCTAGTGCTTAAGAGAGATGAAGATAATAGGGGCGTAGGAATATCAAACTCATCAGTTTAATTCAGATGCTCATTGCTTTTGCTTCTTACAGTTTCCTGAAAATGATCAAGCTCTGAAAAAAGCTATGTTAGCTTTCTCAAATATAGATAGTATGGTCCACCTGTAAAGTGAAGGCAAAAAAATAAAAAGTTCATCTCTTTCTATTATCAAACCAACAACTTCACATTGTGTTTTGAACTGGACAAATGTTAGTATAAAAAAAAATGGTACTTAAATAGGATTACAGAGTTGTCGTATTTGGATATACACTTTAGTGTAGATATCTGAAGTGTTTGAAACGATACATTGAGTTTAAGTTGGCTTGTTTTTTCAAACACTTGATGCTTGAAACAAATTTCATCTTGGAGATCAAGGTGAGCTCACTGAACAATTTGTCTCTTGTTCTTAGTATCTGGTAATGCCAAATCTGAATTCGGACTTAATGACATGTGCATGGTGATCAGCTTTGGACTTTTTGCTCTGTAGCTTGAAAGTACTTGTAAGCCAGTTTGCTTAATACGTGGGAGAGCTACCTGTTAAGAATTATCCTTTACTCCTCCTAGCCTGCTGATGTCCTGCCAAAAGCCTGGTGTTGGCATTGCTGGCTGCCAGGTTTCTGCTCAGGCCCAGTATCCATTAAAACCCAATAACGGCTCCCTCCCCCTGCTACCCAGCAAGTTCACTGGTGAATCCAAATCCATAGTCACTAGCTCTGATTTTTCTAACAACAGTGATTGGACTCATAATACCTCTTATTTCTTGCCAGCTACCTCCTCTTTGGATAGATTTCTTATGGTGTGGAAGCTGAAGACACAATGCAGAGCCTACAGATTTGTAGGCCATGCGGAAGCGGTGACCAGTGTACAGTTCTCACCAGATGGGCAGCTACTTGCTTCAGCTTCTCAAGATCGTACCGTGAGACTGTGGATTCCTTGCATGTCAGTATAACTGGGCGATGCTGGATATGTGTGTCATTAATGTGCAATGTGAATATTTGAGTCCTTACTCAAATAAAGTTTCTCTTTCCTTCCCACGTCCCTGGGCTTTGACAGAAACAGAGACTGGGAAGCATGAGCATCACTGTTCTTTACTGTGTTATTTCGTTCTTTACTGAATATTCTGTAGTTTCCAAAGAAAAATGTAGCAATTCAGAGGTCATAATTTCATGTGTGTAGGACTATGCTTGGTAGTATTTCTCTGGCTTAAAGGATGTATTTCTTTTAATAAGGATTACATGGCTGTACTTCATTTTGGGGAGACAAGTGATGAAGAAAACAAAAAAAATAGCATTTTTGGAAAAATAGTGTTTTGAATGGACTTATTTATCTTTTTAGACTGTTCTCTAATAGTGATTACGAGCTATTCAGAATGATCTTGGAAAGACTAATGTTACTTTAACTCTTAAGCATTTTGTAGATTGCTATGTCAAAACATAATAAATTTGCTTTCAAATACTGTATGGAGGCTAAAGCTGACAGTTAATTGCACAGTTATTCTAAACTTTGTCATTAAATACAATTACTTTAAAGTCTGTTATTCTAATATTTAATATGTGAATAAGGATCAAGATATTGGCAATGCTAAGATTTAGCCTGTATACGTTGCTTTTTCATTTGGATAAGCTTCCAAATATGTTAACATTGAGTTTTATGGTGTTTTAAACTATCTGTTTAATATAATTGTGTTTTTTGTTCTGGTTTGGTGTCTTTTGTTGTGTTTTTTTTTTCCCAGTCATGGTGAATCATCAGTACTGAAAGGTCATACAGCATCTGTTCGTAGCGTGAGCTTCTCGCATGATGGCCACTTTCTAGTTTCAACATCCAATGATAAATCAATAAAAATATGGAGTGTTCGCCGTCAGGGCCTTTTGTTTTCCCTATTCCAACACAGTCATTGGGTTCGTTGTGCCAAGTAAGTTGTTTTTATTCTCTTTTTAAAGAAGCAGAACTCCCAACAAAGAAGTTTTATTTTTCAGAGCAGAACTAAGAGAAGAATAATCTGTGAATGATGAATGATGAACTATTAATAATAATAAAATTTTAGTAAATGATCTTGCACACAGACATGTTTTATATATATCTGCTAGTTGAAGTCTGAAAACTTGCTCTGTGTTAATATGTATACGTATTAAATCTGTTGCTAGGTCTTAATTCTTTTACTTTAAAGGACTGAGAAGCTCTTCTATATTTATTTTCAATCAGTATCCTGTCTGTTTCCCCAGTACTGTATGTGTTTGTGCTGTACTAACTTGTTTCACAGCATTCACTTGTTTCTAGATTTATTATGCATGGTAGGGGTTTTCTCAACTATTCTTGGAACAGTAGTGGCATAAAAGAATGGTCATGAGTCAATATGAGTTAAGATAACGTAATTGCAAAAGGTAAAAAAGTGGCCTATGTACTGAGAGTTTAGGTTTGCATCCTATTTAAAGGCAGGGCAGGTCTTCAAAGACAAGAAAAGAATGTTCTTTGCTGTTTTGTTTTTTTTTTGATGTTAATGGAAAATCTGCAACTGAGAGGCCCGATTTAAACCTCTTGAGAAAGAAATTAAACACTCGTGAAGTGCAAAGCCCTACAAGGTTCCAAAGTATCTGATTGTTGAGATGAAAAATAAAAGCTCTAGGAAATCGTGTCGAAGTTCTTGAAGAGTATTCTAATGTCCTTGTGCAGTTACTCAATATGAGAAATAATAAGAATTGGTGAAATTAAATCAATTTTCCTGCTTAAAAACCTAGTCTGCTAGTCTAGGAATAATTATGAATGTTTTGCTGACAGTTTGTAAGCCTAGAGGGAACTCACAAGAGACTATATATGTAGGTTGAAATGGAACACAAGGTTTTACTGTGTCCTCTTTGTCTTTCCGCCTATAGTTTTCTATAATAATCTCTTCGGTATCTGAAGTGACAACCTTAGGCTGCCCTTACTTCCCCCCTGCCCTGTTTTCTTACTTGTGGCTGTTTTTAATTGTTGTTGATTGTGAAGGGGGGGGAGGGGCGTGGGCAAGAGAGTGGGAGGAGGATCTTTTAATTACTCCATGAGAAATATGAGAAATTCAAATATTCTTTGAATGCTATGCATTTTAGCTCCAAATAAGACTTTCTTCATTCCTGTGGTTTTGCTACTTACATCTCTGATGCTAATCTAGGTGGTATCAGTTGTTTAGTAATATGTACACTTGCTTGTTCCAGATTTTCACCTGATGGAAGACTAATAGCATCTTGCAGTGAGGATAAATCTGTTAAGATCTGGGATACGAGAAATAAAACTTGTATTGATAGCTTCTTAGATTATGGAGGGTAAGTGTTACTACAAAAAAGGAGAATTGTAAATGTGTAGTTTCAATGAGATTAAATTCATGGGTTTTGGTGTTAACATATATATGTTGTATCTGAAAATAGATCAAACTTCTTCTACCACCCATGTGAACTTTTATTATTTAAGCTCACGTTTTTAAAGAGGTTAACTGGTTGTACTTACCGAGCTGTTTTCCTGTAGTCAAGAAATAAGCCAGAGAGATGTCAAATTGGTTTTGGATTTTTGAACAGTTTTATGTTTTTCCTACATTTCGATAATGCTATTTGATATTGGATGCTTCAACAAGAAGTTTAAGAATTCTCCACTTGTTGAAGAAAACAGTATTCTGTTAGCTTTAGTGACATGCCTTATATAGGCTTAGAAAATACCTGCTTTTACTTATCTGCAGTTTTCTTAAACATCTTGGTACCAGAGTTTTAATTAACAAATGCCGTGGAATATTAATCTTGTATATGTACTCTGCTAATTTCATGGCTGCCGTGTCTATCCTTTTTCCAAGCTAAAACATTATAGCTAGATATTCTGCTCTTAGACAAATTTTTATTTGCTGCTTATAAACTCTGCAGCACTTTCTTCTAGGAACTTTGTACTCCAACACAAACTAAAGCTTTGAGTCAGGACAATTATACTATTTTTTCAACAAAAAACAGATTATATAGTCTGATCTATCATGCACATCTTGTTTTCTCATGCTTATTTCAGTTGCTTGAAATACCTTATTTGAGTTTTCATACACGTGGATTCCACACATGTTTGTGGCAACTCAGTGTTAATATTATTTTTTCTATATATAAATTTCTCCAAATATTTCTGTGGAAGCATACAATTAATCTATTTTCATTAATTATATTTAGATTTGCAAATTTTGTGGATTTCAACCCGAGTGGTACATGTATAGCTTCAGCAGGTTCCAATCACACAGTGAAACTGTGGGATATTCGAATGAACAAGCTACTGCAGCATTACAAAGGTAAAAGCAATGTAGTTTGTTGTATTTTCTTTAGAATGAAGCTCTTTGCTACGAAATGTGATTTATTTAGGTTGTATGATTTCATTCCTTACTGGGGGAAGTGGGCAAACAGGTCATACTGGCATTCTGTACGTAATCTTTTTTGTAGTCTAGCAACCTTAAAAACTCAAACTGAATCCTGATTACTCATTTGCAATGTTTCTCTTATTTGCTTAGCTCTGTTCTAAAAATTGCTTTGGAGAGGCTGCTATGCCCCAGCATTTTTGTTGTTTTTCCTTCAAATGAAGTAGGTTGTTCTTTGGGAAATAGAAAAGAGCAAAGAAATAAAGTGTAGATAGATGTCCTGTTATTAGATATCTAGTCTTTGAATATTGTCTTCTGTAAATTAGTTCACAGAGCAGGGGTTAATTGTGTATCGTTCCATCCTTCTGGTAACTATCTCATCACTGCTTCTACTGATGGTACCCTTAAGATTTTGGACCTCTTAGAAGGAAGACTTATTTACACTCTTCATGGACACAAGGTATACAAAATAATCCTATTTAAATGGAGATTTTAATAAGCTATTCAGTATCTTTTCAAAGGCAAAGTAACATGTATGCCATCGTGTCTTGTATCTTGCAACTTGCAGATAAACTTTAGCAAAGTATTGTATTAATACACCTTGTCACAAGTACATAAGGAAATGCATCAATTTTACCTACGACCATGCAGTTCATCTGTCAGTGTTGTATGCATCCTTGATGTTAAGTTCTGAATTAATTAATAATTCACTCTCTTGATTGTCAAAGTCAATTATTTGGCACATTAATCTTTTGTTTATTGAAAAACAGTGCTCTCTGAGGAGGGGGAAGCTTGTGGAAGATAACTTTTGTGAGGAATGGTAGACATTTTCTCCCCTTCCTCTTAATGCAAAACAAACCCTACTTTTGATAATCAATCGCTCAAAAACATTGTCTTGAGTAATGTCATATAAACTTGATAATTCTTCATTGCAGTTAAAATACAGTATCTAAGGAAAATGCCACTATTTTCCTAGTATTGATTGTAGTAATTGTAATGCAGTATCTTACAAAGTTGTGCAATAGTAACTCTTAAATCAAGTTGTTTTGTGAAAATTTCACTGCAGTTAAATTGTTCCTTATTTTATTAAAATTGAAAAATCTGTTTATATTGGATAACGGTAGAAGTGTTTTTCTCTTTGCATTAAAATACCGTGATTACAGCAATAGCATAATTCTACTGTATGCTAATTTTGTTTCCTTCAGGGACCTGTGCTTTCTGTGACTTTTTCAAAAGGTGGTGAAAAATTTGCCTCAGGTGGAGCAGATGCTCAGGTTTGTGGTATTGTCTCTTTAAGTTAAGTGTCTTAATGTTTGTTACAGTGGATGGGAGTTAAATATAGTATGTCACAGGAACATGCTAATTA
Organism: Opisthocomus hoazin; assembly: GCF_030867145.1. NCBI lineage: Eukaryota > Metazoa > Chordata > Aves > Opisthocomiformes > Opisthocomidae > Opisthocomus > Opisthocomus hoazin. The sequence continues at coordinate 24,646,487 of NC_134421.1, forward strand.
CTGTATACTGACGTGCATTCTGTCTGGTAGTGTGTTATACGGACTTTGTTTAGCCTAACGTTAAATTTGAGGAGAAACATTATAAATACATAATATAAAAACTTATTTACCATACTAAAGTTTTTTATGAGCATTTTCAGTTCCAAAATGAAACTTATGATTCCCAGGTAATTCTGAAATGTTGACCTTTCTTTTCATTAGTACTTTCTTGTGAGTTTTATGAAGATTGATGTATTATACTTAACTTGAGAGGAAGTGCGTGTATTAAACTAGGTCACATGACAGAAGAGTCATCTGAGAAGCTACAATGACGGAAAGGACCTACAGTATTAAGCCTAACTCAACCTCCCAAATAAATGCTAGTGTACTCTGGGAGTGCTTGTCTTATTGCAAGGTTCCTTTGAATTTGGGGCCGCCTGAATGATATGCGTGTTCAGTGCAGTCATGTCATTGCCTTTCTCCTGCTCTGACTCCATGCTGTAGTGCTGGTGGCATGTGGGATCATGGAGTGAGTAGGTATTTTAGTGCAAAATCTGAGATGACTCATGTTTCTCAGCAGTTTGCTGTAGTGGCTTCATGCTGAATGCATGAGGAAAGATACAGTTTCATCAGGAAGTGCTTTCTTAGGTAAAAACTGAATTTTGAAAGTTGTCATAGTAGGTCTAATAATGAATTGTGGTTTATTTTACTTTATAGAAAGGCACATTTTTATCTGTTGAAGTTTTTCCCTCTTTCTTGTGAATGTTCTGTTGGGAGAGGGCTACTTACTTTGCTGTAACTTTCACGTTTGTATTGTAAGTTTTAATGTGCCTATGTATATATCTATAGTAAACATAAGAACTTTATTCCTCAGTGTCCATTTTCTGTTACACATGTACTCCACAAACATCCTTTTCTGCTGACCTGTCCATAGCCCTCTTCCAGGTGTGCCAGGAGAGTGGTGTTGGGACTTCTTCTCAACTCACTGTGATAGAATTAAGTTGGTTTACTGTAAATGTAGGGTGTATTCATTTGAAGAGTTCTGCTGGCAGGTCAGCAATGTCAAGCTGATGAGCAGAGGCTGGCCATAGAAGTATCATCTTCTATCCCTCGTACAGTATCTAGAAGATAGTCAGTCTGCAGCATGAGTTGGAGGCAGCTGATTCATTGTAAGTTTACCACAGATTACTTGCTCTATACACATATTATTTGAAGACTTACATTCTCAGACACCTGATAAAATCTAGTTTTTCTCCATCAAAGACGGAAAACCAGTATGTCTGCTTCTAGTTTCAAGTTTCTTTCTGGCTGGTGCAGAGCTGGCTGAACGCTTTGTTCAAAAGCACATGAAGTATATGAAGCAAGCACTGGATACTTTTTTGTTTCTTCCTGTTTGCTTCTTCCCTCAATCAAAAAAACCCAAACGTAGTGTTCTGAAGTTCATGTTCTTCACGCTTCTTGGCTGTATGTGCACATGACAAATTATTTCATTTACATACTTTCATGGAAAACATAAGACCTTCTAAGTGAAAGAGCAAAGTTATACCTATTTCTTTGGAAGGTAGCCTGTGCTATTATTTCAGTTCTTACCATATAGAAGAGACAACTCATTGCGTCTGGTGACTGCCTTGACATAAAGGAAAATACTTCCTTATGAAATAACTATTCTTCTATGGTTGTGCATAGATGCTTTTACACTGCATTGCAGTTGAGACACTCAGTGCATATACAGATGTTTCCATGCTGGTTTTACGAATTTTATCTGTGATAATGAAGTTGAAGTGGCATGGCCTTCCACTTCAGGGTGAAATGAAACATATTTAGAGCTTGAGCAGCTCAAATGCTCACCACTGATGAAAGGTCCTGCTTCTGCTGCCTCCTGCCTATACCCTTGTTTACACTCAGTGCTGAGCCAATTTGATTTGCTAAACCAGCAGAAAATTAGCCTGAAAAAATAGATAAAAGCCACATAAAAAATGTGAATAACTTTTATGCTGGTTTGGGTGATGGAGGTGGTGGAACTACATGGCTGAGGAGGGAGACAAAGCAGGACCTCCTGTTTATGGTACAGTGAGCTGCTGTGAATCAACGAATCTAATACTGAAATGTCCTGCGAGTGCCAGGTTCTGAGGCAGGTTTGTATAGTTTGTACTGAGATCCACGCATCTTGCTTTCACTGTTACTAATGTCCGAGTTAGCCTGGGTCCATCTTGATTGGTGCATTATGTATCCTAGTACATATTTAGGGTCTTCCACTCAAGAGTCATGGAAGTTGTTGAACATGAAATGAATTTGTAACAATGTAGCTACTTAGCAATATATTAAAAATATTATATAGTCTGCTTGGAATTTCTGTGAACAGATCTGTGATTTGTGCTGCTTGTGTATAGCTTATTAATTTCTGAAAAATACTTTTAATGGTTGTCAAAGTGGACAGGCTTCAAGTAGTTACTGATATGATGGCTTCTTACAGGTATTACTGTGGAAAACCAACTTTGATTCATCTGATTATAAAGAAGTTCTTAAACACCATATTAGAAGAACACATATTGATGATCCTCCTCATCTTCTTGATATTTACCCAAGGTCACCTCATCTCCATGATGAAAAACTTGAGTCAGTTGAGGTGAGTGTGATAAGTAATCTAATAAAGGAAACCAGAAGCTTTTGTAAACGCTATCTGTCTAGTATTTATAGTTAAATGTGTTCTCTATTTACCAGAGAACTTTTTGTATGTATAATGCTTTGGAATTTTGTTATGTATAATACCTATGAATCCACATGAAGGTTACTAGGCTAGCTGATGCTGTCGGATTTATCCTGGTGAGTTCGTCTCATGCTGCTTGTGTGAGTCTGTACTCTACACTTGGTTTGAACAAAGCATAGGCGATAATCTGGTTTCTGAAGTAACATGGCAACTGTTGCAGAAGATATCTGAGTCTGCAGTGAGCTTTAGGATACTATTCAAAATGTATCATTATAAGCAGAACAAGGTGGGATCATTACTGAAAGTCAAATACTTGATTGTCACAAGTTGTCCCTCTTTCGAAGACCTTCAGGTATTATGAGAAGATCTTCATATCTATCTAAAAGTTTAGGAAGCCTTTCTAGGCTGGTAGTGTGTTTTATGTCACTATGTAGTCCGAGTTCCTCTTCAGCTACTTTACTGTCAAACCTTCTACCAGCAACCCTTGGGAATATTGGGAATTAGGGAACAAAAGTGAAATGTCAAATATTCTGTGGCAGTATTTGGACAATGCTGTGTTTGCTGGGTTGTCTGAAAGCTATGCTAAATAGGTAAACAGTACTATGCCTGAGACAAGACCATTGTTTATGCTAAAAACTCGGGGATATATTTATGACTGTCTTTGGTAGATCTGACTAGGTTCTGCATGGTGATTACCTGTACTTTTATCTCTTCTTTGATATTCTCCAAGTGCCTCTAATGTCCAAGAACTGTATCTGATACAAATCTAGGAACTTTTTGGTTGCTGTCATATACTAATAGAGTACTACAGAAATGCACTATTACCTTTTTTTGTTTGTATGAAATGCAGATACTGCTGCTGTGGCATTTGTTTCCTGCTTAGATTTTTAAAACATTGAGCTTTGAGGATATTGAGCTGCTTTCTGTGTATGTGTGCAGTGCAAGTAGTATAAAGATTGGGAATATTTTGGTGGAGGAGGGGAACCCTGATGGAATCTATCACAAAGTCTTCTTATGTGTCTAGTTCTGTTGTCAAGTTGGATGTGAAGCTTTCTAATGCTTAGTATTTTGGTCAGAACAAGAACAGGACAACTGCATGTATGACAAGGTTCGTAAGCAAACTTCTTTGCCAGACTGTCATATTCACTGTAAGGTCAATGTATGAAGTTAATTTTACCAGTAGCAGCCTTCAGTATAGGCGGTCAGTGCTGGAGCAAACTCAATCACAGTATTTTCCAGAAAATTTAAACCACTCTAGCTGCATCAACAGCTTGCTTCAAGACACAGTCAAATCGCATCCAGTTATAGCACATGTTAAACAAACACAGTAGCTTGTAGCTGCAGGGTTCGGTTGCTTTCTTTTCAGGTCAATTTTTCCAGACCTCTGCTGCTCAGATGCCTGGCAAAGATATGAAAATTCTCTAAAGCAATTTTCCAGAATTTTTTATTTTTTTGTCCCCGGTCCCAGGTAATTGAAAAGCTGTGCTAAAGTATTAAGGCGTTCGGGCTGAAGTTAAACTAAGGCTAGGAAGTACCTCATTACCGATTTGATAGTTGAATGTCAAGAAATTATTTATCAGTTACCTTTGACAGATTTCACTTAACCTAATACCTGCATTTCTCCATGCCAGTAACATTTATAGCTTATAGGCTTCTGGGGTGGCTGCTCCCTAAGAGTGAATGGGCCTTATGGCTTTGTTGTTTGTAGCAGTTTTGGACTCTTGTGGTATATTTTCTGGCCTGATTTCAGGATTTTAAGAGTAAGGTTGCTGTGTTTATTCTATTAATATGATGTTATCTGTAGAATATCTTGCACTTAAATGAACATGAAGTATGTTACGTTCTTTGAGACAGAACAGTGTCTGATATTTTCAACAAAACTGATATTACTGTAACTACTGTAACTACTATATTTTTATATTTGTAAATTTAATATAATAATGATTAGGAGGATCTCCTTTGCAGCTTATTTTTAGAATTAATGTAATAATATAATAGTTTAGAGAGTGTTAAAGTGAAGGTAGCAAATTTTTGTTGCTCTGTCTGTCTTTTCCTATTTTTTACTGCCCCTCTTGTCTGTCCCAACAAAAATTATGGGGGGTTTTGTTGTGGCACGAAAGAACAGACCTCGCCATCTGGACAGAGATATAACTTATCTAGACAAAACTAGTATCAGGTTACTACCAGCAGTAACATGCTTTAGTGGCGCTAACTATGCTTGAAATTTTTCCGTGTTCCATCTTCTTAAGTATTTCTTCCTTTAACTGAAAAAAAGCAGTGTTTCTAGCCCCACTGTGCTATGCTGTACCTTGGAGAACAAAAAAATGAGAAAAATTTTTGTCCCTCTTCACTTAAAACATACTTTTTTTTTCTTTTAACATCCCTACCTCTTTCTAAGCAACATGCAATAGAGAGAATTTTAGCACTAGGCAGTTCCACTACAATACCACCTTCATCTTTCTATGGCTAATCATATTTCTAATATACCAGGGAAAGGAGGAACTGAAACGCCGACATGTCAGAGGGAGCTTTTGGAGGTCATCTGGTCTTGTTGCCAATGGTACACCAAGATAGCCGTGGGTGTGTCTAGTGAGGGGTGCCTTGAACAAGGGTGGAGATTCCCCCCCGTCTCTCTGGGTGATCTCTTCCGTTGGAGTGCAGCAATTGTAATGACACAGTTTTCCCTAGTATCTCATCTGTACCTCAGATAAAATGCAGAACTCCTTGCTTTCTGTTTATTTTCTTTTTCACGAGGATGATTTATCTTAATTAAACTGAAGTAACAGTATTTTAAGAGGCTTGGTAACATATGCAAGAGTTACAGGAGGCAGTTCAAATATGGGATATTTAAAAGTCTAGATGACCTTTTAAGGCTTGCTACAAGCCAATACGATGTCATCTAGACACTTGAGATGTGTTATAATACATGGCCCTGAGTTATGCTGAGCTGGTGAAGTTTAGTCACGTCTATAGCAGGAATGAAGATGGATTGCCTCAGGATAAAATTCAAAGTGGTAGAACACAAAGTTCAACAGATGTACATGTAAAACTTGAGGGAAGTAATTCTGTCTGTGCTTTTTTAATTCCTAATGTTTCATGTCTCTCCAGGTTTCTTACTGCTTTTGGATAGTTGTTGCTTCTGTGTCCCTGCTTGCCTCACTGTGGCAAGGTCCCTGCTATTTCAGAACTTGATTCTGGGAAAATAATACACACATAATGAAGCTGGCTTTGCTCAGAATTTATTCAGCTGGTTTCAGAGAGGCAGTTGTAGTGTTTTCACTCATCACCAGTTGGAAATGCCGTTTTGAACAAAACAGCTTGCACAAAGGCATTAAGAATTGCAGTTATCACCTGGTATTTTGCCTTCAGGATAGCGACTGAAATGTGAAGCATAAGCGTACTTTCACCTTTTCTCAGAACTTTTCCTTATTTACTCTTCAAAGGTATACACAGAGCCAGTAATGTTTAAGATACCTTTTCTAGTTTTTTCTCTCATCCTGCCTGCTTTTTGAAGTGTAATTAAATTTTACAAGAAATTCTTTATCTGTATCCCCTCCTTTCAGACCAGCAGTAGCCTGAATTTTAACACAGTGTTGATTTTCATGTTCTTGACTTAAATCTTTACAACTGTTCTGCAGCCTCACTGATCAATGTTATTCTTAAATATTCAAACAAGTAGAGGTCTAAAGCTTATAATCATTACAATTATTCAGACAACTAGGAAACGTAAGTAAATTGCTTGTTCTCTGAAGGCGCCTACTTTTTTCCATTAACCATAGAGGTAATCTTGGGTGACCAGCTCAAATACAGGTTTTTAGCAGTATGTCTAAATTTAGCTGAGATAAATCCCAGTCATTTTCTCTCTGTGAAATAAGAACCTTTTGGAGATATTTTAAAAGAATGTGTTTAAACAGTAATGCAGTTTTGGTGCAATATACGGAAAGAAATGCATTCCACTTGGTGACAGTAGTATTTCTAAGTTTTTCCTATGTTTATACGTAATTAATCTTTCCTATACCAGAGACCTCTTTAAAGCGGATGGACGACAGGAAGAACAGTTTCCTTTAAAAACATAGCATTGATGTTTGAACATATTAAGATGTGTAGAGTTTATATCTTGAGCATGGAAAGCTACTGTTTGTTGATTTAGCGTCATCTTAAAATTTTCAGTGTAGTTTCCGTTGTAAATATTTTCTTAGATAAAGGAAATCCAAATACATGCTAGGTGGCAGTAGAAATAAGAATATATGGCTTGCTTGACTTGAGGGCTCCAGTCTAGCACAAAGAACAGTGTTTAATCAAATTAAAAGCTGAATTTCTCTTGGTATGTTTGGAGAGACTATTTCACAGCTAGCTGCTTCAATATCGTAGGAAATACTTTGTGCGAGTCGTTTAAAATTTCTTTTAATTTTATTAATTTTTAGTATTTTGATATAACACTAATGTCGTATGAAAAGCATTATAAAAATAAAGTGAAGTGTGGGATTTTTTTTTAGATTGGATGTATTTTATTAAAATCAGCAGAGGGATAGCTGCAGAGGCATAATCATTTACTTAAAGCTTATGGCTGTGAATCACATGCTTAGTTTGGCCTGCTTCTTTTGTTCCTTCCCTAGTTCTCTGTCCTAAGCAGTCATCCTAATTCCCGCCTCTCACTTTCCTGAAATAATATATTTTGGGTTTTCTCCACTTCAGTCTTTAGCAATCTGTAAATCCTTACATGAAATGTTCTGTAGAAACCTTCCTTCAAATATATTTTCTTGTGCTATGGATCAAAATGGGATAATTGTATCATCGTATTGGAAGAAGTTAATGAAAATACTTATGTATCAGTTTACCAGATAATTAAAAGAAAGCTTTGGGAGAGGGTTTTTGAAAACCTTTAATACATGACAGTTCTCTCTACCTTGCTTTTTGGTGTTCTGTTTTTTTCAGATATGTTTGGTGATATTATTTGACAGCTAACTACATCACCTTGTCAGGCAATGTCAAGTCATTTAAAACTCTTACACTTAGCTTCAGTCCATTACCTCATTAATTTTAGTGCAATATTAAACACGAATATTTTCAAGAAGGGTTTAGCTACAACCTTCATGGTTTTGTGCTCTTTTCTTTAGGCACTTTGCTACTTCTGACTTGATGCTTAACAATTTTGTATAACTCTATATAGAGGTATATCTTTTAATATGGTCTATGACAGTTCCTGCAGCCCAAGTCAGTGTTTGCAATGCCCACATCCTCCCCTTAGCTCTGATAAAGCAGTAAGCAGAGCTATATGCAGAGGAGACTTTCATTCCAGCTCCAGGATGTGACATTTCCACATAAAAAGCACATTTTCTTAACTTAATCACACCATGTATTTATTTAGCAACCTCATAGCAAGAAAAGCATTTAATTCATTCTTCAATATTTGATGTATATGACAAGGAGGTATTAGAGAAGATGTTTCAAGAGCTATTAGTAATACCACAGTAGGTCCTCTACATTAGAGTGTAGATAGGTGATAGGCACCTGCTGTTCCTCATCTGTAGAGTCCTGCAGGTGCATTGTCCTCTTTTCAGTGCCTGAATGATGCATGTCAGAAAAAGACTTTAGGCTTAGCTGCTCGTAGGATGATTGACACTCCGATAATGTGTTAATTATATTTATGATAGTTATGCTGGGTGCTAAACAAATATACGTTCTTTAGGACAGCTGTCTGTTTAATCTAAAAAGACAGGGTATGCATGGTGGGGTGAGAAAAATTTGCAGTTCCCTGCTTCCTCACCTTAACTCTGATAGTGGTAAGCAATACTATATGCAGCGGAGACTAATCAGATTTCTGTAGAAAAGCAATTAAAGGAGAAGTCCAGTTAAAATGGTAGAACTTTGAGATAAATGTAAAAGTTACTACTTAGACCATGTTATCTGGTTTTGGTTCTCCTTTTTCCCTTTCTTTCTTCCAAGTCTATTTGACAAAATTGGAAGAAAGCAAGACTTGATCCTAACATCTACAAATTGAAGGAGAATTATAAGTTATCAGCTCTGATGGCTCTGTAGAGGATAGGTTTTCCTGATTGTCTGTGGGTAGCTCGTTCTCGATTGATGCAACTATGATCTGAATTAAGTGACAGAATACCTATAAAAATGAGCTCATGCATGAAGAATGGCATGTTGAAACTGAATCCAAGAAAAAGCTAAGCACTGCTGGTCAGAAAGGTGAACTAGCTTGAACTAGCTTAAGAATAGAATTAAAATCTTTCCTGAAGGAAGTCTTGTCATCTGTGATTTGTAACTGCTGCAAAGTGTGAGGATCACTTTCAGCTTGACTGAACAGGTAACATCTGTATTTAAATGTCTTTTTACCTTCTTTGTTCATCTTCTTCATCCCCCACCCCCCACATTTACAAAGGAAGATCTTACTTCTGTTAATTTTAACCGAAATTTCTGCATGTAAGTTATGAAAAACCAAATGAACTGAATGAAAAGGCTTCAGGCAGTACAAGATGCTGTTGCCTGCCTTCCTTGGCTGGTAATTCCAGTTTTATGATCTCAGTTCTAGCTACTTAACAAATGGATCTCTGACCTAAAATTCCATATGCCAATGTATGGACCCTAGCATCAGGGATTTTTGCTTGTGCAAATAGTACTGAAGCTGTTACTGAAAGAGCAGTCTGGCTGAGCCAGAGTTTTGACAGTCTTCAGGTGAAATGGTAGGCCCTTTCTCCTTGAAAAGGCAAAATAAAATGACCCCTGTATCTAATGAACTTTCAGCAACTGAAATATAACCCTGTCACTAGGCAAGTGTGCGTTAGGGGATTTTTCTTTATGGTTTTTCCACTTTCAAGTAAGATGGTTGGAACTGATAGTGTCTCTTATAAGGCTGTTGTTGGATTACTGATAAAAAGTTCATTTCTCTTTACTACACAGGACTTCTTGGTGATTTGAAAGTCATCTAGTCTTTCTGTGAATCTTGTCAGTTCATAAAATAAGAACAGTACTTCTATACATCACAGGGAGGGCAAATGTATTGGACTGTGACACACCTATAGATAATACAATGGTAGGAAAAATACGCACACAGATTTTCATGGGGACGATAGTGTGATCCTTAGGTGAAACACTAAGATAGATAAAAGCAGCAGCTTTCCTGAACTTTATATTCTCTTATATTTTATATTTTCTTTGTACTTCACTTTCAGGAAAGGACATTAGCAAAATATTGCTAAAGTTACAGAATAACCCATGTAACCACGATAAGTGAGTGATCCAACTGTGGTATTAAGACATCAAAATCACAGGTGTTGTGATGACATATCTGATCAGTCAGCCTCTGACATTATCCCGGTATAAAGCAGTTTTTCTTGTGGTTTTAGGAACAGCATTGTTTGTGTTTGGCCAGTGAAGTTATCACAGAATTCAGTGTTACCTTCTACCTGATTTCCACAACAGTGTTTTTCAAGTTACCTTGACAGTCAGAATTGACACGTAAGAAGCAATCATGTCGACAGTCTGGCTGTTTGGTTGTGATAGGTAACATGAAGAACTTCAGTGTGAGTTGGGGACTGATCGATCTGGGCTGCTAAATGTGTGCTCACTTTCAGCTTTGTTGCTAGTGATATTCCCATGTCAGTAAGGCAGCTCGGGCTTAGGGACTAGCTTGGCGCATGCCTTCCTATGCATTGCTGAACCAGAGCGTGTGCAACCACATTGATCCTAGCTCAGACTGAGTGGGAGTGGGACTTACAAGCTGTGGTATGAGACTGCGGGTGAGGATGTGCCCTGAGTAAACTACAACAGGCAGCGAACCAGTGTAACATAAAAAACGGGGTCCATCAGAGTTGTATATGGAAACCTCCACAAGTGGAGGGCTACTGCTGTCTTTGGACTGTAACAAACTGATTGAGCATCACTGCTAGAAGGCAGCTCTCAAGTCCAAAGTTACCAAGAGCAATACACCACTTCTGCCAGGGACAATTACCCTGGTGGAAGGAGGAATAGGAAAGATGGCCTGCGACTGCACCCACAAGTGACTGATGCTGGAAAGTAAAACTCAAAGGTGACTTTCAGGAGCTTTTATAGCTGTTGTGCACATGCAAAAACTTTCAAAAGCACCTGCAAGTGACAGAGTTGGGAAGTTGTTTGAATGCTTCCTACTGTTCAGCAGCATCACTGGCCACTCTGTTAATTGCATGGCTTCAGCCTTGGGCAGGTTTTGAGTTAGCTGTCTTAGTAAATCCATTTCAAACTAGTATTTGTAACTTCCTTTTTATTGATTTGTTATACAGCTGAACTTCTTTATATTTGCACCTCCTGTGGTAGGAATCCCCAAACTTAGTTTTGGGTGATGGGTGTTTATGAAGTATAAATTGTATTTCTGTAATTAACGCGCATCTGGATTCTTTTTCTGTATTATATGATTGCATTTTACACAGAGGGTAACATCTTACCTTTATTTTTACAAACTTTAAAGCCGGTTTCCAGTCTTTAGTGAGTAGTGGTGCCTTAACATAGCAAGTGGTCCTTTTCCCTTCAGTCTTATTTCCCTTTCTCTGCTGGTGCTGAAATAATAATAATATAATTAATTTTCAACAGGTCAACCCTACCTTTGATGTGACTAATACACAAACACTTGACCCACCTGTCATAGAGATTAGTTCCTCTTCATCTTTCAATACTTGGGTAAGTTGCCTTCTGAGAGGGAAAAAGAAAGGAGAAAAATAACCTAAGGTATAGCTTAAAATAACATCAGAAATGTGCTCTTTCTGTCTGTATGAATGAATTGTATTTTTTTAACAGTTGTCAGCTGCTCAGAACTCAATATCCTACCTTCTCAACCTTTCTTTCACAGTTCCCAAGGCTAACCAGAAGATGGTGTAATAGCAAAGCTTTTACGCTTTACTAGTAATTTTACCTATATGCTAAGCAGAAATTCTACTATGAGCCCATGCTAATTATATCTAAATATTACTGTTATAATTTGTGGCTTATTCTTAAACACTTTCTGTAACTCTGTCTTTATCTGAAAATTATGGGAAACCTAAATAATAGTTGCCTGATTGATAAAATTCCAAAAGTGATGATTTTTTTTTTCTCCTTTTAAGGCATCTAGTAGTTCTCTAGGAGGAAAAAAAAGTAACACATTTTAAGACAGATTCATAGGATTAGATCCTTCTAGTGTTAGCTTTTCATATGACATTGGTATGGCATGTGGGAGGAAAGGAAGGCAATGTTTTAATGGTAGTTCCGTGGGAGGAGAAATATGCTCTCCTGGTAGAAATCTAAAAGACGTACTGTTCTAGATTTAGGTTAAAATGAGAATTTCTCTTTTAGCTCTGAATCTGTTCCTGTGAAGGCATAAATGGTATCTTGAGCAGTTTTAATTACTATAACAAGAGTTTGTGTGGCTGAAGGGTTAGTACATACGAATTAGGCAGCAGGTGTAGTTTCTGCTGTTCTACTTTGTCATGAATGCTTTATGAAAAGGTATGTTGTGAAGGTACTTTATAAAATTCTTTACAATCATTTGTTGAAGATCATGATACAGAGGTTGTTGTCTAAGAGAAACCTTTTCTTCAAAACAAACAATCATAGAATAACTTTTACTTCAGAGATGATGATTTCATATATTTTAAAGGCTAGCAGTTGTCGTGTTTTCACAATGGAAATATGGTTCTTTAAGATAACTTCTGTCAAAAGTAGTTGGCAGACTAACAGAAATCTCTTCAGTAGGCTTGACAGTGGATTGTGGAGGATATGATTTATTGGCTACCTATCACTTTAAAATACTCTGTGTTCATTACTTCCTAATCCTGATACTGATCACAGAATTCAAATGTATGGTTACACTGTAATTCTTTGTTACATACCTATACATCTGTCAATCATTTAATGTCCTTCATCAATGCTTTTGATATGAGAGCAGTTTATAAAACTTTATGCCCAGAACTCATAGTAAGAATAAGTTGACCCACCAGAGACAGCATCCATTTGATTGTTGACTGGCTGGCTTTATAGTCTTCATTACAAAAATGTTGCTTCAAAATTGATACCTTTTGACTGTCAGTAACCAGTACTTTTTTTTCCATTATCTTGATCTCCTGTTCACCATTGATTCTCACCTTTCTGCATCTGAACATTCACCATCTGCATCTTTTTTCCGTCTAGCAACACTTCTGTATCCTTGTTACTCAGACTACAGCCTTAAGGACAGGTGCTCTGTCCATCACACCACTATTGACACAAATCCAGAAACCACTTGCACACTTTCTCTACCACTAACATCCTTTGTCTGCTGTAGTAAATAACATTTTGCCCAACTTTGCTAGTCTATCTGGTCCTCCCTACTTTCTAATGTTAACTCGTCTTTTAGTGTCATCGTCCTGTCCAGTGTCTGTCTTCCTCATTACCAGCTTCTGTTGTTTGTGGAATTATCACCTGTTTATTAATAAGGCCAGCCATCCGGTCTCTGTGTCTTGTTTCTGAAAGGTTCTGAATCTCAGTGACTTGGATGTTTTCATGTGAAACTGGCTCAATTTCCCTGATATGTAGAGGCCCTGTCTATTGAGGCTTCATGTGTTCTTCATAAAAATCAAAGGGGGAAGGACAGATGCTGGATTTCTTCCCATCTCACCTTCACTGCCAGATTTCCTCTTGATACTGTTTTTCCTCACTTGAATGACACTATGTTTGTGCATTATTTTTGTATTACTTTTTTAACCCTTCTTTAACTTGAGGTTACCAACCTGTATTCCTCCCCCATCCCTCTCCCTGATTCCAGCCCTTCTGGGTTGCTCTTTTTCTACTGGTTATCAAAACCAGTATCACTGTACGCTTTCTGTTTTTTCCTGAAAACTTGTCAAAACCCATCTTAAAGCCGTGTATGGCTTTTTGGTCTTATGTCTGCTGGAAGAACACTGTTGAAATGACTAACAATCTTTGATCGGGTTGCCAGGTTAATTTACAAATGCCCTGTCTTTACCTACTTATTCTTTTTGAAGTGTTTTTCTCTAGCTTAAGCAGTTCTTCTGCCCTTCTGATATGTGTAGAGAAAAAAATGCACTCTGCACTTATGTATCTTTAAGGATTCTTGTTCAATGCCTTTATCTATCATGCATGTAACACAGCAGAGCCCTAAGGGTTATTTGCGAGACACCTTGGAAATCCCTAGACCACTGCAAGTAGCTAATGAACATACTTACTTTAATTTTTCTACTGAAAGAGAGATACAACCTTTCTCAGATCACCGTCTCAAGAATTTAAAGACCAGCTTCTCTGGGACAAGTAACAATGTTGAAGCGTTTTGAACTCATCTGTGATGAGTTCCCTAAAGCTCTCTGAAATATCTTCAGGGAGATTGGAAGACTGATCAAAACCTCATAATGTTTTGTTGAATGCCTGTCAAAATTCCTGGTGGCAAGCAGGCAAACTCCCATAGATTTCAAGCTACTCCAGGAAACAGGAGAAAGTGTTCTCCCTATTGAGAATCTGTTCAGGTATTAGAACTGCATCCTGTCCTGCTGGTCATAGGAAATACGCTGCTACTGCCCCTAAGATGACTTGTAGCAGAGCAAAAAGGTATTCGTTTTCTTCCCTTCTGTAAAGATTTGTTAATAAAAATGATAGAGCAGTATAGGTTGAGAGGGATGTCTGGAATAATTTCATCTAACCTTCTGCTTAAACCAAGGCCAACTTGGATCAGGTTCCTAAAGACCTTGTCCAGTTCAGATGCGCAAGGATGGAGATTCCACCACCTCTCTGGGCAACTTGCTCTAGTGTTCGGTGAAAATACACCTTTTTCATAATACATACCTAGAATTTCCTATGTTCCAGCATGTCTATTGCCTCTAATACTATCACAGTCATCATTTAATAAGTGTCTGGCTCTGTATTCTCTATGTCCACAGCTATTTGAGATGGCAGTAACATCTCCCTGTACCCTTCCTTCTTAAGGCTGAGCAAACCTGGTTCTCTGCCTTTTCTTGTATATCATGCGTTCCAGTCCCCTCACCATCTTGCTTACCCTCTGTTGGACTTGCTCCAGTATGTCAATGTCTGTCTTGTATTGAGAAGCCCAAAACAGGACACACAACTCCAGATAATTAAGGTGCAGCTAAGTATCACTGTCATCTATTCTTGACAGCAGTCTTCCTGGAAAAGATACGAAAAACAACTATTAAAAAATTTAACACTCTTGATTCTTTATTGTGAATTTAAAATATATATTTAGCTTTTTTCTTAGCAGTTCATTTATATTTTGAGCTTTATTTGTATGAGGAAATACTGGTATTATCTCTTCCTCCCACTTCTCCTTTTCAAGGAATTTTAATTTGTTGCTTCATCAAAGCCAACAATCCGTAACAGCTTCAACACTTAAAATGCCTGCTTATGTGGGTTTTTTAAATTTACTTGTATTTTCTTGCTTCCAAGAGTAAGCCAAAATATGCGGGTATGAATGTTCTTGTAGGTATTTTGCTACTTCAGTTATTAAACTCTCTGAACTCTAAGCACCCTATCTTTTCAGCTTGTGTTCTTTTTTGAACAAGGTGAAAAACCAGTTTTTATCTAAGATTCACACTGATGCAGCTTCCTTTATAAACTTAGTGAAGGGAATGTGTTCATTTTGTCATTTGAAAAACTTCAGTGTAATCTTCGGTGTGAAACTGGTTTCTTTTGGACTATAATTACAAAAACATTAAGAATTCTCCTTTGTATTATTATTGTTGGGAAAATAGCTTTGAATTTGTTATTCAGTTCTCCTTTGTTATTGAAACCAGTATAAAAACAAGCCATATAGGCTTAACTAACTGGTATTTGCGTAATGCCCTGGCTTTTCCAGTTATAAGAGCCTTCATATGTTGCAGTTATTAAAAATGAGGTGTGTTCTAGCCTTTTACACTCTGAAAATGTTCATTGAATTGGAGTCAAAATTTGGGGACTGGGGGTGGTGGTGTTTTTTCTCCTTTCAGTCTCATTGAAGGCTCTGAAAGCATTACTGCCTCTCTCCCGCCCCTTCTTTTCCGTGTGTCAAGCAGCTTAATATTGTCTTTGTTTTCTGAACTATTGAAAAGGAAAAAATGGAAGTCTGGTTTCCTTTTGGGACTATTTCCTCCTGTTTCATCCTCTGACTTTTACCTTTAGTTTTGAGGGAGGTTGGGCTTTCTCAAGTCTGTAAAGGCAATACATTGCTAACCTCCGGTTCCTGATAAGCTGTTGAGAACAAGGGAAAGTTGATGATGTCCCGTTAATTTTTACTGACAGCAGCAGGAAATCGCTGTAGAGGCTCTCGAATGTTCCATCCCTTGACCTTGCTCATGTAAACAGGATTTGGAGGAAGCGAAGCAGTGTACTGTAATCTGGAAGTCAGAATGTCTGCGCTGGCTGAGAGATATTTGCTGTTCTTTCTCTTCCAGTGCTAGTTAACATTGAAAGCAACACATATTTATTGTTCATTTATAGTATGACTTGAACAAAGTTACGACTGGATTAATTATTGGAAGGTGAAAGATCAGAATTGGTCCTGTTTGGAGCAAAAGGAACATACTGTGTTTTAAAATAGAAAGTGACCAAAGAGATTCGCCTCCCCTGCACTCCCTCACTCCCTCCTCCCCAATATGTTAAAGCAAATAAGAGCATGTGCAACTTTTATTCTTCACGGTAAGACATTGTTCATTTATCTGTACTGCATTTGTAGTAGGTGTCTTAATGCAAAAAGTAGAAGTGTCTGTGCTCTCGATTTATCCTGCACACGTTGCTTCCCCAGTGTGTATTTCGGGGAAATCTGTAGAAGAGGTTGACAAAAGAAATTTTATCTTAAAAGCTAAAAACACTGCATATTTTCCTTACCATGTAACTTCAAATTTATTCTGATTTACATCCTTTCCTGGCTCTAGCCTTACATGGAAATAAACACTTAACTGTCTTCAGTAAGGTTAAGGGGAGGGGAAAAGGAAGAAAGGAAAGAATAGCAATTTTGTAGATAGATCATCTCCTCTGGGGCCCAAGTCCGGTTCAGAAGGGAACAGCCAGTAGAGCAAAGCTTATATGGCACTTCACAGAATCACAGAATCACAGAATAGTAGGGGTTGGAAGGGACCTCTGTGGGTCATCTAGTCCAACCCCCCTGCCGAAGCAGGGTCACCTACAGCAGGCCGCACAGGATCTTGTCCAGGCGGGTCTTGAATATCTCCAGAGAAGGAGACTCCACAACCTCCCTGGGCAGCCTGTTCCAGTGCTCCGTCACCCTCAGAGGGAAGAAGTTCCTCCTCATGTTCAGACGGACACACTTCCCTGTGCACAGTGATTGCCCTTACTGCTTGTTATAGTTAATATGAAAGCACAACAGCTTTCTGTAGTTCATAGATACCAAGTTTTCTTGGGATTTCGGACATTTAGCCTTTCACTCAAACTCTGATCATTGCATGATATTCATATGTTTTTCTCTACCAAAGAAAAGTTCTGGTCCTATCTCTTTGAGAGGAGGACTGGAATCATTGTCTTCTAATAAAAAGAGAAAAATCTCCTGCTTGTGTTCCTTGTCCAAAACTCAGTTGCCTATTAGACCAAGCTCTGCATTGAGAAGTGATCCCACCAGCAGAAGGGCTTTGATAAAAATTGACAGTTCCCAGCCTCTTCCATCACCTTACCCTCCTTGTTCCCAGACAGAGAAATAAGAAAGGCCGCTCCCTGAATAGCTATGGAGTTTTTTGTGTACTGCCATTCTTCTGATTACCAGTAAATGAATATTTGAACAAACTGCCAACTCCATGATCTGAACTCCAAATCACAAACATAGAGTGAAATTAGGGAATAATGTGAAGAGATTCTGTTTCTCCAAAGTTCTGAGGTAAAACCGTCCTCACCTTTTCCATAGAAGAGCATACCAAAAAAACTCTCAAACAGGCTCGTATTCTCTGATGCTAGGTCTTGTAAAAACATAGAATAAATGCTGTAAATAAAGGAACTCAGAAGTGTTTAGTGCAGCAGAATAAAATAAGAGTTTGTAAACTCTGCTCTCGTGTCTTTGCAAATGAATCCTTCTCTCTGTCCTTTCTACTCTTTTCATGCTATGCAGGGACAGTGTGTGGGGCTGGAGGAAGAACATAGGTTGCCTTTTCTCCACAGATCTGCAGCTAAACATGTTCAGCTACTGTCAGGGAAGGAAAGTCTCCCATCCCTCTCAAAGGCTACAGCTAATCCATCTGGAACAACCATAAGGCAGTGGAGACAGCCTTTTCTGTTGCCCAGTTAGGGGTCTTCCGAAGAAGGTATGGTGTATACGAACAAAATGGCTCATCTTCTGTCACTAGTGGCGAAAGGATGAAGTGTTTGGCATATTGAGCAGTGAATTTCTAAACTTGCATTCTGAGCCTCTGTAGAGGCGCAGGCATGTTTAAAAAGATTTGTGTACTTAAAAGCAGTATGCTTTGATACCACTAGCATCAAATAACACTTAAAGATCAGATACATGAAGGTGAACTCAACATTTGTAATAGAAGTAGAATATGATCCAAATGGCCCTTGCGTTTTGCAGTGATGTTATTCTAACACAGCGTGTAACTGCTGGTTTACAAGGAGAGAACAGGAAATGTGTTGTGCCGCTACATAATTAGGTAATAATACATGTCTTGATGTTCCTTAATATGCTTCATTATATTCTTTGAGTGAACTGGAGCTTGAGAGAAAGTGAAGTTTTCACTGGAGACAGAATTCTGAATCTGGGCACCAGAGAGTGCAAGAACATAATATTTCCTGTACTATTTTTAGCCTGCTTTCCTGAGGAAACGTACCTTATGAGATTGTACTGTTTGTGTGTCTGTCTCCATCCTATCTCCCTAATAATTTTTAAATCAAATAGTTGGTGTTTGGTTTTTTTAACCAAGTTTGGAAATAAGCAGTTAGTAGAATAAGGTAACATATTAGTGCTGCCACTAAAGAAAAAGCCAGTGGGATGTGATACTGAATTCACTGATACAGGACTGGGCACGGAGTGGCTACTGGTGACCTGCCCTGTAAGAATGTCACTGCGCAAACAGAGGGAGTTTGAGTTACTGTGGGACTGGAAGGTCAGGAGAGACACTTGGCAAGAAAAAAATCTGCACATACCCAGCATATAAAAGATTAAGCTTCAATGTTTAGTTTCCTCACAAGGCAGTTTGTTTAATCATGTTGCCTTTGCTCATAGTGACGCTACTAACAGATGCTATTGCTGTTCTATGGGTACTGTTTTGTGGGAGAATAGGCTTGCCATAGATGACTTTTAGAACTGGCAATATTTTACTTTGTATAGGGTCTTACTCATGGCAACAGTGCAATGCTTCAGGAATGCTTTTCAAGTTGATCCACGTCTGTATATTGTTCCTTTAGCAAATCAGCACATTTCTGGGAACTAGAGGGATGGAAGTTCCAGGTATTATTTCTGTTTCAACTTCCTGAGATACTGTACATGTCTGCTCTGACCTTGTCTGCCCAAGCAGCCTTTTCCCCTGCTTGGGCTGGGAATCTAAGCTGTCTTCACAGTTCACACAGCTGATTCCTCGGCATGCAGAAAATGCCCGACAGCTATCAGCCCACACATCCACTAACAACTGGTTCCTTCCTCTTCCTGGGGAAGAGCAATATCCTCTGCAAAGAAGCGTCCCCTGAGGAATGCAGGAGCAGCAGCAAGCCTTTCACACAGGAAATTACTACTAGAGCACTTGTAGAAAAGTGTTTCTGTCACTTGGATTGTCAGTCTATAAAGAGCTTCCTGCTGACCTAGATGATGATTTACTACTGATCTAAATGCTATTTGTGAGTCATTTAGCTTAATGGAAGTTAATGAAGTTAGCATTCAGTAGCTCTGTTATTCTGTAAACACCTGTTTTAATTTTTTTTCATGCAGTAGCACAAGTTAAGTTTTGAACTTCTTGGTATTGATGGGACTTTAATAATTCTGAGATCACACATTTTGTGGGACTGAGAAACACGGGAATGTTTAGATTAGTTCGTAGTGTGTGACTCTCTTAGAGAAGGCTGCAAGGTTTTATTTTTGTTTATCTTAAGTTGGATAATAAAGCTGAGCTACAGATCAGATGTGTCAGAAAACAAGATGCTAAAGCTAAAATACTGCCCTTGAATTACCCTTTGTTCTTGAATGCTACTGGAATCTATGTTTAGTGCAGTATGCTTGCAGCTGTGTGGTAGAACCTTGAATATAAAATGAAATACATATATAGAATGAGTATGTTATTCAAAATTTTTAATCCAAATTTGTTACAGCAGCAAACACTTGTAATGCTGTTTATATCTTTCCTTATTTTTCCCTGAATGACAGTGCTTGAACAAGTGCGAGCAAATTCTGTTTATCACTTAGATTACAGTGATATCTAAACCCAGAGGGTACTTTCTGCCTAACAGCTTGCTTGAGTGTTTTCCAAATTTATCAATTGTTCTAGTACAACACATCTCTCCTTGCAAGTCTTGCTGCATTACTGTCTAGTTTTCTGTAAGAGATGTAGTTACTTGCTTCATGTGAGATAATGGAAACACTGAGAGATCCAAAAAGTACATAGGATGGTTAAAATGAGACTGAAAGACTGAGACTTTTCAAATAAAATTCAGCAGCAAGAGCAACAATATTACTTCATCAGATAGATGTTTGAGATAGAAAAACTCTGAAAGCATCTTGGCTTCTGTCTTCCACCAAAATAGTTTTGGAGTCAGAAGTGAAGTAGGACAATGCTAAAGGATGATTTCACAGTCATTTTAACTTAACAACTGTTTTTGTCTGGTTAATTCCATCCAAGTCAATTCCCTGACCTGCTCAGCTATCCAAACACTAATACTTGCACAAAAGAAAAGAAATAATGAGAAAAAATTATTTGGAGATTAAGAAGGAGATTAGTGCTGGCTGTAACCTAACTGAGGTTGACTGATGTCCATGAAGCCGTGTATCCAATATGACTGTGGTAGAACACATACGGGTGTTACATGTATGACACATCTGAACATCACCTTTTTTAAAATGCAATGGAAAAATACAGGCAAAGGAGGTGGTAGTTATGGCTTCCTTTTGTCCAGGCAGTAGGTGTGTTGGATTCGGTTATTTTTCAGCAGAAGAGGATTCTTTTCTGTCTGCATGGCTGTAACCTAAACAGCAGCTGAGACAGGCTGAATGGATGCAGCTCCATCCTTCATGCTTGAATTTGAAGCACTGTAAAGTAAAATCTGAAAGTATATAGCATCAGAGGAAAGCAAGTGAGAAGCCATCCATGGTTAGTGATTAGGGTGTTCCTCTGGAAGAGAAATGCTGGATTCCTTTGCCCTTATGAATTTTGCAGTAAACAGTATGGGGGGGGGGGGGGGGGGGGGGGAAGAAAAAAAGTAGGAGCTGGGAGCTGTGTGACTAACACCAGAAGTGGAGATCATCACTGTTCTGAGAAGATGTACTTCCCACCCCCACCCCCATATAGTACTCTAGTTGTACCAGCTGGGGTTGGTGCGAGGGAAGGAGAGATAAATAGATGCTGTCCTCTGCATGTTGTGGCTGCGTGGAGGTCGTACTTCCTGAATGCCAAGGTGTCGGTTCCACACTGCATGTCAGATACCTGAAGCATAAGTTTTGCAGTGCAACTCTGAGTTGATTATTGCAGTATTTTTATTGTAGAGGAAGACCCCTTTCTTGACATAGAGATTTAAGAGAATAAATTTCTTTATCCTTAACCTATTCTTAGATAAACCAGTATCAAACATTCCTCACTGAAAAGATTACTCTTCCAAGCCATGATTCATTCTTATAGGTGTTTCCTCATTTCTTACGCATCTCTTAGGACAGGAATTCTGTGTCCATACTTCCAATTTTTGCCAGTGTAGTGTAACAGTACAATACTATCTCTTGCTCAGTACTTCCAGCTTGTTATAACTACATGTAAGAAGTTGCTGTAATTCTTCACTCAATAACCTTATAGCATCAAAGAATTATCATTTCACTCAGTTATATATTATGTCATTGTCATTATTTTCAACACCTCTGCTTTCTGTAGTATATTACACTAGAATGTCTTCATCTCCAGGATCTTACATGAGTACATAAGGTTGCATTTGGACAGCTGAATGAAGTCAGATTGCCAAGTAACCCTGACTATTCTAATAGTTTCCAGTATGCCTTTTTGTGTCATCTGTAAACTTTATCTTCCAGATCGCTGGTGCATTTTTCATGGGACTGACACAAGAACAGACTTCAGTGGAATCACTAAAACCATCATAATTCTGTAGTAACCTTCTGATTTAACTGTTTTTGAAGAAACACTAGCTAGATAATTGACTTGATACTGCATCACAACCTAAAATGTGTTAATTAAAATTGTAGCGTGCATATTATGGATTTAAAGAAAAAAAGCATTTTCATCAGGAACAATTTGTCTAAATGTTTCACTGGAGAGGTCTTCAGTTTGACAGACTATTTCTTTTTTCTCAAACCATATAGATTTTCTTGACATTATGCCTTAAATCTTTGCTATATATGTCCTAAATCAACTTTTCAGTGTTTTTCCCTGACACAGTTCTCAAGCTGACTGTGACCTATGACCACACAGTGATCCTGTTTATCCTTTCTAACTACTAATGGAATGTCAGCTTCCCCACTCCCCTGGTATTTCTCCATTATTCCAGGTTACATTAAAAATCAACATCATTATCTTACTTGTTATTTCAAACCATTGAGTTCAAACTGTGTAACCCAGGACTTAAAAATATTTACATACAGTATAAATTGTTTAACAGTCTTTTTTTGCCACGGTTGGAATAGCAAGTATTTTGCCAGAAATGTAATTATAGCATTTATTATCTTCCAAAATAGAAGATAAAAATATTTCATTAACCACATTAAAAAATTTCTGCGTCACTCTCTAGCAGCTCTAGCTAATAAGTATGCCATTGCTAGGACTTTGTTTGTTCCTGACATTTGTGAAGTACAAATAATCCTTGAGTGACAGAAATTATGTAGCCTACCTTCCTACAAATCTGTGTTTCATAGCTGACTGTAAGGTTTTATTTGAAGCTTTTCCCTTGCTTTGAGGTAATTGTAAGCTCTGTTTCTCTCATATGCATTCTCTGGCCTCCAATAATTTGTAAACTTCTGCCAGAGCCTTTCTCCCAGTGGGAGTACTTACTGATTTCTCTCTTTTAGCTGGCAAACTATTCTCAGGAAATTTATATGAAATCAGCTCACTCTAAGATATCTATTCCTCCATCAGACCGTCTTAAATCTGCAACAACTTAAAAACTTAAAACAGAGGTGTGTGGACAAGCAGACGGAAATGATAGACTTAGCATTGTTTCCTTAGGAAAGTAGGCTAAAATCTTCTTTTTATTGTTCCTAATTCTAATGGCTATAGAGTCTTTGCTGATGCCTTCAATTATCCTGATCAACTGTGTTTCATCACTTCTAGTTTATGGTCATTTGTATTATTCTGCCTTTTAAAGTTGTAAAAAGCAGCAGTATATCTTATCTGTGAAGGCTCTAAATCCCCAACAGGAATTTGGCATTTGGGACTGGAATGCCAGCTGTTGATCTGGGATTATAGTGCCAACTGCTTTCGTTTTTATTGTGATTTTAACATCAAGTACGGAGTGCGACGCACATTAGGGATATGCTTTCTGCCATATCCCACTGAGTGTAGTATCTCCACATCTTGACTAGAACACTACCTGTCATAACTGATACTATACAATTGATTACGTGTTGTTTACTTCATCTGTGCAGTTGCAAGAACACAGTCAGCCTTAATCAAATGGAAATAATAAAGGGGACGTAGCAATAAGATATTCTGGTTTATATGTCTTTTAGCACAATTGTGTTTATTTCTTATCTATACCCCAGCAGATAGTATTTAATGCAGTTTTCCTTTAATACTTATTTAGTGAAGTATTTAAATATTATTTATGTATCTTTCTTTCAATTTGATTATATCCTTAATACAACTCTAACCTGTACAATCAAACTATTTAGAGAAATGTGCTTTACTTTCTTTGAAAGTGTCACGCGGCCATGAGCACAAGGGAGCGCAATCACGTTTCGGAATCTGAGCTGCTGTTCTTAGCAGGAGTATCTTATGTGTAACTGGGAGGTGTGGTAGATACACCAGAAGGCTGTGCTGCCATTCAGCGTGACCTGGATAGGCTGGAAAGCTGGGCAGAGAGGAACCTGATGAGGTTCAACAAAGCCAAATGCAGGGTCCTGCACCTGGGGAAGAACAACCTCATGCACCAGTACAGGCTTGGGGTGGACCTGCTGGAGAGCAGCTCTGCGGAGAGGGACCTGGGCGTCCTGGTGGACGACAGGTTAACCATGAGCCAGCAGTGTGCCCTAGCTGCCAAGAAAGCCAATGGGATCCTGGGGTGCATCAAGAAGAGTGTGGCCAGCAGGTCGAGGGAGGTTCTCCTTCCCCTCTACACTGCCCTAGTGAGGCCTCATCTGGAGTACTGTGTCCAGTTCTGGGCTCCCCAGTTCAAGAAAGATGAAGAGCTACTGGAGAGAGTCCAGCGGAGGGCTACGAGGATGATGAGGGGACTGGAACATCTCCCCTACGAGGAGAGGCTGAGGGAACTGGGCTTGTTCAGCCTGAAGAAGAGAAGGCTGCGATGGGACCTAATAAATGCTTACAAATATCTGAAGGGTGGGTGTCAGGAGGATGGGGACAAGCTCTTTTCAGTGGTGCCCAGTGACAGGACAAGGGGCAATGGGCACAAACTGAGGCACAGGAAGTTCCGTCTGAACATGAGGAAGAACTTCTTCCCTCTGAGGGTGACAGAGCACTGGAACAGGCTGCCCAGGGAGGTTGTGGAGTCTCCTTCTCTGGAGATATTCAAGACCCGCCTGGACAAGGTCCTGTGCAGCCTGCTGTAGGTGACCGTGCTTCGGCAGGAGGGTTGGACTAGATGACCCACAGAGGTCCCTTCCAACCCCTACTATTCTGTGATTCTGTGATTCTGTGTAAGTGTTACACACTTAACTCGATTGATCTCTAGAAAAGATTTGTGTTAATGTTGTCCAATATTATTTTTATTATTATTAGAAATACTTTTCCTGAAAATGCGGGGGCGTAGATGATGGGGAGTGCTAGTGATGCTCTTTTTTCGTTAGAGTATGGGAAATGATACATCCTGTTGTACCTTGCACAGTTCCATAAATTCTTGCCATTACCAGGCTGCTGCTGGTGATAATAAAATACCAAAGTAATCTTCCTTTCAGAAGTTTTAAAAGATCATAGTATTAGTACAAATAAGGGATTTTTTTTCTAAAAACAGAAAAGTTGTAGAGACTGCAACTTAGTCATCATTACAAAGCAAGAGGGCTTTAATCTGAATCCATGGTGATGCTTAACAAAATTTCCGTTCTGTTGCTCAGTAAAGCATCAGACTTCAATGCCAAAGAAGTGGCGAGCAGGAACAGAATAAAAGTTCCTGGTTTCTTTGTCCTGGCCTAACCAGAGGACCAGATTTCCAGAACAGATGTGTGGTAGTTTGAGATATAGTGAGACAAGCAAGTTCTGCCCTTGTGTGTCACCTGCAAGTTGTACACGTTCTGTGGCTTTGAATCCTACTTGTGGAACAAACTGATGCTCCTGTTTTGGCTGCCAGTGTGACTAGTCACATTAAAAGTTTGTTCCTTTACACCAAAAAGAAACAGTTGATGTAAGTTCATTTTCTTTTTTTTTTTTGTCAGAACTTTGATACAGCATTCATACAAGAATATACTGACTTGTGTAGACCTATATGAAGACAATTGATATTGAATACTGTTTTAGACTGTGATAGTTCTGATCTGGACCTCACTAGGACAAATATAATTCCAAAACACTTTTTGTACGCTAGAGCAATAGGAAGGTGAGCAATTTAAACAGTGACTGAGGATATATAATTGTTCCTCAGTCACTGGCTGTATTCCTATTTTGAACTCATTTTTCCTATTTTGAACTCATAGAGAATACTAATGTTAATCAATGTTTTAAGTTTGGCCGTTCAAAACAAACAGAAAATCACAAACATACCACAAGTGCTAGTAATGTAGCAGCAAACATAATTAAATATGGAATGTGTGCAGAAGAATTGCATGGGTTTTTAACAGGTTAATTTAAACTGGGGTAGATGTATGAATAAACTAAAACACTGTGACCAGTGGATTTTAATATTTATCTTCAAATGGCAAGCCCTTTATTTGGTGTTTTCCATTTATTTTCCTAATATAGATACACACAGTTTTAAAGTTTTGCATATGATAGGGGACAGAGCTGCAGTTTATTTCTGTTCTAAAGTAATAAGAGTTTGTAAGGTGTTTAATATAAGTGTGTGTGTATACAGATATATATATATGTGAATATATCATTGTATACATATACACAGAAAAATGTTATATATATAAAAAATACATATATAAAAGT
Source organism: Opisthocomus hoazin (assembly GCF_030867145.1). Taxonomy (NCBI): domain Eukaryota; kingdom Metazoa; phylum Chordata; class Aves; order Opisthocomiformes; family Opisthocomidae; genus Opisthocomus; species Opisthocomus hoazin. The sequence goes on from NC_134421.1 coordinate 24,672,572, forward strand.
ATATATAGCCTTTTATATGTATTCTTCTACTCTAAAGAGATATTTGTTTGTGTATGTATTTTTACAGTCCTGTGTGACCTTATGCTATTTTTTGAAAAATCATAAATTATATTATTATTATTATTATTTTCTACTTATATACATTAAATGGAGACATGTGCCAATCCGCAGTAAGCCTGTTCTTCAGAACGTCTTCTATGCACAAAATGCTACACCTTGCTGAATGAAGGAGTAAGCATTGGTCTTGTTTCTGGTGAGTTGTGTATCTGTTTGTAGTACCCCAGCTTTTCTTGTCACAGAAGCGTCACTACAGAGGATGGAAACTGTAAGTGGAGTTTTCTGTTGTACCAAGAAAGAGTAATAAGTTGTGACAGTGATTGGATCTGGAACACAAAGTTGTGAATTGTCGTGGACGGTAGACCAGGTTTCTTTCCTTCTGCTGTGTTCTGCAGCTTAGTGGCAAAGGAATCCTGTAAGAATCAGGAGGCAGATCTTCGTCAAGTTGTTGGCCTTGTAGAATTTTGCTGCTGAGTGGCAGTAGTTATACTAGATTTTCCCCCTGCCCCCCTCTTCTGTTTTTGGTTGGCAGGGAGGAAAAGCTGACTGCAAAGTAGCCAGGGGTGTCACATCACCAATAATATGAATCAGGATCTTAATCTATAAGACATTCTTACACAAAGAACTAAGGGCAAAGGGGGCTTTCTCCCAGCATCATTTGCAGAAGCGAAGAACAAACCCCTAAATTTTAGCTGACTGCTTTTGTTATTTATTTATCCATATTTATTTTAACAAAAGTCAACAGGATTTTGGATGTGACCGTTCTGATATTGAGAACATCTGTTGAGGCAGAAGTCGGAAGATTTTTGCACTTTTACTTGGCTTGAACATAATATGTATAAACTAAGTTTTGTCCACATTTATGTTTTTTAAAATTAAATAAATAGTCGTAAAAGAAATTCACCATGGGAAATGGTGTCAGTTCCAAAATAAGAGATTGCTCAATGAGAATGGTATGGATGCAAACTCCTTCTCGTAGCTGAGGACCAGATTCAGCGATCAAGAGGTCTTCTAGTAGTATGTTCCTGTGAAATTTAAGAATAGCAAATGTTCTTGGAATTGTAACTCGCCGAGTCAGGCACCATCCCTACCCTTCCCCTTGTCCCAACGACCCATATTCAGGGAGAGTGGTGTTGCCATTTATCCCATGCTGACAGTTAGTCACCCCCAATGGTTTGTTAATTTTTGTCACTTTAGGTAGGAAGAAACTGAATAGGGAGAATATAAATGTTTAGAGCCTGGTAGCTAATGAATTGCTTGAGCAATGAAACACACTCTCTCAGCTTATCACAGAGAGGTTTTTTTTTGCCTTTTTAGATTGAATTCTGATTTTAATGAACTAACAGAACTGCAGAACATATTCTTAAAGCAGTAAGGTGTTTATTTTGGTTTCCTCAAAGCTGCAACTGTCACAGCCCAACAGTGGGAGAAAATTAGGAAGCATTTCAAAATAAAGCTATTATTGGCAGTCTTAATGCTTGAACTGTAATTTTTGTCGTTGTTGAATTCCTTTTTTAATACAGCCAAGCAGAATCTATCTACCTACCAATCTTATGTGCCAACACATTTAGCATTTTAATTGGTGCTGAATAATGTGGGTATTTTGACAGATGTTTGTAATAGAACACTAATTAAAATAAATGATTTTTCAAGAGTGTAACAGGCATGTCAGACCACTCCAAAGTTAACAATTCTTGGATATTTGTATGCAATTCTCAAATTTCTCAGTTTCTGCAGTTCCCTAATTTGATTCCTACCACAGTAAATTGTAAAAATCAATTGACTTAAGTACAAAGTTATGCTAGTGCTGCTAAAGCACTTATGGAAAATGCCACCTCTGAACTAAGCTCAGCAGCACTGAGTATTGTTTTCACCTGGATGAACTGGACAGCTCGTCCAAACCTTCAGCGTATTACTAATGCTGAGCATTGAAATAGCAGAGTGTACACTTTTGCTGCTTTCACCAGGTATTAAATGAAACCTGATAAAAACACTTAAAATTGACTTTTCAAGGAAAATTTTGAAGCTTCATTTTATCCTTATGGGAGTTTTCTGTGTCACTGTTGTAGAAGATTCTGATGTTCTTGTCAAACATTTCTTCATCATCTATTATAGGCATAATATTTTATAAGTAAAAGCCTTGGTCAAATGCTGAGGGACAGTGTTCCTCTACTACATAGTAAAGCATTTTTTTCCTGGCTATAGTCACAAGATTTCAGTTCCAAGCTGTGAAATATTGGGCATCTTTTTTTTTTCTTCTCTCCATATTAGTAGCATCTGGCTTTTTGGCAAAATCTTCAAGCAATTGTGCTGGCCCTGTTGGATTTAACTTTGGACTCTACTATGCTAGATTGCTAAGTTAGTTTCTATTGATTTTTACTCTGATATTTTCTTATAAATAGTTTGAATTGGAAGAGATTGTTTGCTCCCTAGAAGTAGGAGTAAAAATACAATGGTATTGTTGGTAGCCACCTGGTCAAGCGGTATACCCTCCTGTTGTTACCCCTGCTCTGAAGGGAAGTCAAAGCTGCCAGATCTCCGCTAGCAAGAGAAGATTTCTCTGTGAAATCTTTGTGTAGACACCCTGCCCCACCTAGCATCCCCTAACGGGAGGCAAGCTAAGTTTGTCTATGCAACGATGTTTTGTTGACATGAGTTACGTTGGCATGAAGTACAAAAAAAATTAAAAAATCGTACCATAGCACTGACACTGTTATCCTGACAAAAAACATTGGTACAGGTGCAGCTCTGCCAACAGAAAGGAGCTTCTGTTGGCTTTGCCTATAACTTTGCAAGAAGGTTGTGTGTAGATAGGTATACGAGTGTATACTTATATATGGGCTTGCAAAAAGACCTTACGTGCAGGAGGCTCTGCCACCGTAGCGTGTGTGTGTGCACGAAGGGAGGCTCTGTGGCGTGAACCGCTCTGCCCTGGTTCTGCGCAGCAGCCTCCCACCCTTGAGAAGCCCCAGACCCCTGGCCTGTGGAGACTGGAGCACAGGGACTGCAGCACTTCTCAGCTTTCTACAGGGTTTAGGAGGAGGTTGCTCACGCCCTTTAATCCTTCTCCTTGTCCTAGCAGAATCTGTCTCTTCAGGATTTTGTCTCCAGTAATTTTTTGTTCATTGTTATGGAGAGGTGGCGTTTAAGACAGAAGCGTGTTTCTTTAGCTCTTCTCATTTACATACAGTGTAACTTGATCAAGATCAGTTTTGCCCCAACAGGTTAAGTATGAGACACTTAAGTGAGAGAAATCAATTGCATATTGTAAAGTGTATGATTTAGTTTGAAAAATTAAGCAAACTGGCTTTGGTTTGGTTTTCCTAGGAGTAAACATGCCTTCAAGAAGGAGAAATTCCTTTGAGTTGGTTGAACAATCTCTTTTGATTGCAAATTCATTTTGAACAATACTAATGAATATAATAGGTGACTATACAAGTCCTAGGCCTTATATATAATTTAAGACTCTGCACAGTAAATCATACTGTTACCAGCTATTGTTTCTTTGTGAAGTTCAGTTAGACTTTCTTCTATTCTTCTTCTTCTTCTGTTGGTCTAAAGCAGAGACTTTCAGTCAGTCTCATAAGTAGGGGGAAGAGGGCAGAAAGAAGTCATGAGCAGGCAATCCAGAAGAACGGCTGTCGTTTCTCTGAGTAGATGTGTTCTGGTGAGGTTGCTGTGCTCTCACTCGCACTCGGAGGTAACTCTGCCTCCTTCCCTCCATGTATTTAGTGTGCTCTGTGAACCTCCGAAGCCTGTTACTTGGAGTACAGGGCAGATGTGCTAGGAAAGTCCTAGGGTTTTTTTTACTTCTGTTTTTATTCCTTGGCATTTGTAGTATCAAATACAGCAGAATATTCTATTTATAGTACTAGAAAGGAGGCCTTGTCCATATAGGGTTATTCATTTGCTATTGTTATTTCATTTCTAGTATCTATTTTGTTATGTTTCCAGTTTCTGTTACAAGTATTCATCCTGCCCTTCTTCAGCTTTTCCCTGCCCTAGTATGGATAAGAATTTCAAGCAGAGTATGTAATATAAATTTTATTAGGACTCTATATGTGTAAAAAGAAGTCATCACTTGAAACTTTAGCATTGATTTTAGTTTTAAGATGTTGTCTTGGATGTGCACGCATGCAGTTCAAAGTAATTTGCCTAAATTAAAATTGGCTGCTTTATAATTGTCAATAGCAGGAATGTTTCTATGGCTTCATATTATGTCATCAGCTTTACAAAGCTTCTTGTTGAAGATATATTGAAGATCATTTATTACCTTCCTTTACCTTTATTCCGTGGGGTACATATTGTTATTTTTAGTGTGTGTGGTGCAAGTATTTTTATAATTTATGAAAGTGTTTGAATATGGTCTTCCTGAACTGTTAGATTTAGAATTGGCTTCCTGGCAGGGAAATTCTCATCTTTGGAAATTGAACCTCTAATGATTTCTGTCTAGTTTGTGTCAGATGTTCATGACATTTATTTTTTTATTTATTAACTTTTCAACAGTATTGCTTCTTTTATGGAGAGAAATACTCAGTTTTCTCTAAATGCTTAAAATGCAGTGATTTAATTAGAACATGTTTGATTAGAACATGTTTGAGGGGACTGTGGTTTTTTTTCTTTCTTTACAAGCTACATAGCTACTGTATTTAGGTACTGTATTTCATTTTAAGGGTTAGTTTTATCTAAATCCAGTGGAAACAGAGCATAGCTATTCATTGTTTTTGGATCACTTTACTGAGTCAGATTCTGACTGTGCTGGGAACTATTGATGTTATAAATTTACATTAATGAACAAACTCATTTTCAGGTTTTAGGTAAAGCTTAGGTGTTACTGATGGTCAAAGAGTTTAGAAAAACATTTCAGAAATATTATTTTTGTTCTAACTGGATGCACTCAATTATTTGTGAACTTCTATTAGGTTTTTATTAAGGAAATAAAGTTTTTGTATTTCTTGGAAAAAATTGCTTATTTTTGGTTCTGTATTCTCTTGACATGAATGCAGTATGAAGAAATTTTTTTGTTCTGTACACATGGTGTTGCAAAATACTCAGTGCCTTGGATAAGCATTGTTTTACAGTGCTTTCTCAGACTTGCAGCAGCAATGGCGAATCAAACTTGTGCAAAAAAGCTGACATAACAAAACCACATACCCAGTTTCTCATTATGTGTGTGAAAACACTTGTAAAGTATGATATGATTTCTTTACATAAAACTATACATTCAGGATATCTTGAGATGTGCCTGTGAATAGAAGAGTTTATTGTTTCATGCCATCATAGCAGTGCTAAATTTAACATTGCTGTAATACTGATAGAAATAAATAATCTGATTAATCAGACCATAAATAAATCTGATTAATCAGACCATAGGCATAAGTGCATCAGTACTTCAGTTAATTTTGTACTGATATTTTTCAAAAAACAGTTTAGCAACTAGTTTTTTCTGTGCTGTACTGGCCTCATGACCTCTGTAAACTCAGCTAGCTTAAGGCTGAATTTCTTGTTTTCAAGACTAGCAAAGTGCTATTCTATTTTAGATGTTTTTTTTGCGACGCAATACAGTCTGATATTCTAGCTGGGCTTGTTGGCTGTGAGTTTGTATCCTGATACCATTACTCCTGGTCAAGTTCTAAACTGAAGGATGTTCTGTGATCACTTCAGTGATGATACCTGTACCAGAGAGGAGGAATATTTTCTTGTCAGATTGGGTGAGGTGCACTTACATTAAGTGCTTTCAGTTTTTGGTTTTAGCTTGGACATTCTTTTAAGAGCTAGAGAAGACTGAGCTGCGTGAGAAGCCATGAAAGACTTCGAATTAGGTATGAAATAGTGTGTTACGAGTTGTTCTGAAAGAGGTCTGCTCAAGCTAGAAATGCTTGGTAGAACTTTATTTTAGATGCACTGTGTAGTTTATCTGTATTTCACTGCTTGAATGCAAAACTTCAATTAACGCTCGCAAATAAATGATACCAGAACTACCGTATCAGATACCAAGGGGCAGAAAGCTGCAGTCTGGCACGTGGCAGGTTTTGCTGTGCCGATTCATGTGCGTGCGAGAAGAGCGGAAACAAAGAGTGCTGTCATCAGCTGAAACGACGGAGAAGTTTTCTGCAGTAGAAACTGATAAAACAGATTGTGATTTAACATACTCAGTGTTAGCCTAACAGATCAGAGAGCTCTGGTTTACGTGGATCACTTATTGACTGAAAAAATAGTTTCAAAGCAGTAGAAGCGATCTGTGAATAATTACGGCCTACAAAAAAAACAGAGGAAAAAACATCTCCCGAATGGTTCAATTTAGCATATCCACAGTGAACCATTTTTGTTCGAGGGTGGGCTCACAAGATGGAGGAAAAAGCAGTGATAGTAACAGTACTGTTACTTCTCCTGAGAAACTTGCCATGATTTCAAATAACCAAAAAAGATAGGAAATCAAGGTCTGGTGAGGTGGGAGACTACTCTGTTATGCCTTTCCTCATTGGTCCATTTGAGCTTAATGCCCTACTTATGACTAATTGTTTGTACTTGTTTTAATCGCAGTATCAGAAATGTTTTAGTATTAGTAGGCAAATGTACCATGTGTTCAAAATTTAAAGGATTATTTTTAAAAAGAAGACCATGCCAATTTTTTGTGATTCATTAGGAAGCTTACCAATGTCACTTTTTCATATAAGCCCATCTTAATTATAAGATCATTAAGATACTCATTTGGAAGCTGTTGTCTATATTTTCTGAATTTGAAGCTCTTGGAACATTGAAGACTAATGATTTTCAATTGAGCGACAGAGGCTCATATTTTTTCATATTTTTTTCCTCGAGGGAATTTTTTTTTTCTCTATAAATAAAACTGCTCACACATCTTTAAATATGGATGCATTTTACTCAGATTCTATTCTTATACACCATGAAGTGAAGGGAGACTGGGATGCACTGTTTGTTTCTGTCTGATCTGTGAATGTTTCATGGGAAAACGTTTGGGAACAGGCAGAGGTGATAAGGTTATGTGTAAGGATCTTTCACAAATTGATTAAGTACCACCCACAGAGTTTTGGCTATTTTGCTTGACAGAAAACAAAGATGAGCAATTATGGTTTTCTGTTTGTGACATCATTTATAAGCTAAATTTAATTTTCTACTGAACATCCGCTTGGTAATGTCATGGTAATAACTTCGTATTGATTAATTAAATCTGTTCCTTCTCCTTATTTATAACTTGCATGAAGTTGCCCAAATGTGAGTCCGTTATATTACTAAGGGGCTGTGAATGGAAACACTATACACATTTTAATTTTATTTTTAGCTTTGCTCAGAAGTAACAATTTAAAATTGATTGCCTTATTCAAATTTATTCTCTCAAAATCTGCTATAGCTCTGAAATATTTTAGAATGGTTTTTTTGAACTATGAGTCCTTTTTACTACATTGCTGGCAACCTATAGAACTGTTGTTCATGAATTGGTAGTATTTAAAGTACTTTAGAAGGGGCCTAATTTGAAGGAAGGGGAACATCTAGTTCTTGAAACACTTTGTGTAAAATAGGCTGTGGGGTAGAAAGAGTTTCTTTAGAAAGCATCTTTTTTATAAAATATTATGCTGAATGAAAGTTGTGGACATATACATATCCAAAAGTAAAGGAAACCTACCGAGACTAGTGTCACTCCTTTATAACAAGGTTTTGACATTTGAGTGTTGCATTAGATTTCAGCAATTTTGGACCCTTCACTGAACTGGAGGAGACTGTAAATTTAGATATGAGGAAAGGTTAACATATAAAAAGGCCCCCCAAGGGTATAGCAGCATACTTGATGTCTGACAACATTTTAAAATCTCTACAAATTTCTGAAATATGATAAAAATATCAACCATTTTGGCACAACTTAGATAAGATGAAAATTTGAAACAGTCTCATTTCATTTCTCTCTTACTAATTTTGAAAGTTCAATTATTTGCTTATCTGTATTTGATCCTTTCAGATTTGAGAAACATCAAGGCCTTTTCTTTATTTATATAAGCACTTTTGTGCTCATTGTCCCTAAATGTCTTTGAGTATGTAACGGAAGAATTTCAATTTCCTGCTTAACCCACAAAATTACAGGACGACTTTTCCAGTACTCTAACTTGGCAATGTTGGTGGCAATTTACTGAGCTACAAAGCATTTTTCACAGCCTGTTTGTGTGATAGATTGAATTCTGGATCAATTTTACTGTAAGAAAAAAATGTTTGGTGAGAATTTCAGTAGCATAGCATTTGCTCTGTTTACCGGAATTGACAGCTTTCCTCCTTGGGTTGGAAGAATCTGTTTAGGTTGGGTTTAATAGCAAAATTTGTAATCACTTTGTGGGAGCTTAAACTGAAATCTCTACTTTATTTTCAGTCTGAAATACAGCGGCCTTGTTTGGAAAGAAACTGAGAAACACCAGCCTCAGAGTAGAACCGTTTTTAGAAGAACTTGTCAATGTCTAATAACCTCAGATTGTTTTCCTCTCCTGCTCCATTACTTTAAATCTTAATACTTTACATCACAGACAGCAAATTTTTAGTTTTAGTGCCATTGAATGTTAAATCTATTTTTTATTATTTTAAATACTTGAGAATTAATAGATTATCTGTAGGATGCTGAACTTGCAAAGCAGTATGATGCCTTTAAGCAAAAGTCAGAGAGGATCAGCTGAAGTTTACAGTTATGTCATTTTTGGCTGTGTTATCTAATTCGTCTGAAAACATCAATACAAGTAGCTTTGTTAACATTAGACAAACTGTGCTGTGTTTATTTCTAATGATCTTATTGATCTTGGTGTCTGGGAAGACATGGTTTCCAGCCTGGGTCTCTCTCGCACTTCGGGATCTCCTATCCTTACTCCCCTTTGCAGCTACGGAGTGTGAACTTGTAGAGCTGCGTTAGCCTCAGATGGGAAACTCTGGCAAATGGTTTCCTGAAGCTTTCAGGAGCTTAATTACTTCTGAGATCCCTACTTCTTCGATAGCTTTGATTAAAATCAGCAAAAGGTGCCAGAATTTTCAGAGGACACATACAGGTGTCTACGAAGAATAATTGCATAAGCTTTACAAATTGTTCCTGCACCAGCTGGCTGTTTTTCACTGACGCTTTTACCTTCCCTCATCGGCTGCCTGCATTTCATAAGGCATGTGACAACTGGAAAGGTTTGCTGCTGCCATGCAGAATATATGATGCTTGAGTTCTACCTGTCTTTCCTGCAACGTGTCCCATCTACCCTGCTTCCAATTTTCCTGAAATTTGTTGCAACTTAATCAGTGAGCCTTCTAACTCTCTGTCAGATTTAGCTAATCCTGGTTGAGGTTTGGAAGCTTCTGGGCAAGCAGTCAAGATTTACAGACAGAAGCGAGGTTTCTGTAATCTCACTATCTTTCTATAGAAATCTCACTAAGTAGTCTATTCTAACAGACTCCCTTGCTGTAGTTAAATACAAGGATGTTCTTCATAGTGTGATTGGTTGTAAGGCAGAAATTCTGTAATATACGGCAATATTTTTTCTTTACCGTTTGAATACCAAATTCAGCTTAACCTTTTCCATGTTAATCAGCATTGGAGACTATCTCCATCTTGTGATGCAGTAAGTGTGTGCCAAAAAGCTTCCATTAATCCTGTTTCCCAAGGATATTCTCAGATATAACTTGCTAAGTCAGAAATAACACAGTGAATCTGAGCTTTTCTAAGATTCAATTAATGGTGTCTCATATAATGAAATCTGCAAAGGGAAGATGTGGACAGTCTTACGATGAACTGGTCCTATATACTTCATGCTCATCTAAAAGTACATGGGATACATTGTGATCCAGAATATTCTGACATATTTGGAACACTTTCTTCTGAGGACTTCTAACACTTAAAAGAAAGGAGCTAAAGCAAAGTAAAATTAAATGGGAAATTCATTTTCCGACTATCTTGTCCAAAAATCAAACCATTTGTATTCTATTTCATTTTGTGCTAACAGGTGACTCCTTCAAACTTTACACTTCTCTGGAATAATTTGAAGTTGACATCACAAGATTTTTCATATTGAGAAGAAATTGAAATTCATGGTACTGGAGACAAAGATGTAATTAAACCATCTAGTTAGGAGTGTGGGGAGGTTTGGGGTTCAAATCCTTTCCTCTGTGGAGTTTCTATTCATTTTGTCACCTTATACATAAAATACAAAGCCTCTCGTGGGAGTAGGACTTACTTGCTTCTGATTGAGCATCCTAACCACTGAACTAAAGCTGCTTTGTGTTGACCAGTGGCAAAACTCGAACAGAATGGCTGGAAAGAATATCCTTTCTTCCACAGTTTCATGCCTTTAAAAGGCAACAGCCTAGCTGACAAAGCGTTGCGCTATGAGCCATGGGTTTAAATAGCCTTAGACTGAGAAAGCCAGCTCTCTGTAGTCCACTGCAAATGTTGTAACCATTAGGACATTCTGTAGAACAGCCTCAGATGTTTAATGTTTCAAATCTGTAGTCTGATCTCTAGCACACTTTTATTTTTTGACACAACCCTGTATCAATACAAATCACTGAATTTCAGTATTAGTTGCATCAGACCTTTATTACTTGACATGCTTAGTTCATTTGCATAAATCAGTCACCAAGCACAGAAAAGAGGGCTGAAAGGGAACTGGAGGTATGTTCTAGTTCATTTATCTGTTTCTTTCATCATAATGAAATCAATGAAAGTGACATATCACCAAATACCATGGTACTATCAAATCTTGAGAAAGGTTCTGTGTGGTTTTGTGCCGTTGTAAGTTAAGGTCTGAAATATATGCGTGAGTATCTCCGCCTCTCCCTATCAACCCCATGCTCTGCACTTCATGGGTTCTTGCCTGGGGGCTGAGACCTGTTCTTGCAGAACTTAACTGGACGATGGAGCTTTTAACCCAGAGAGGTTTCTTCTTTGCCCTTCTCTTCCTGAGATACGAAACCCTCTTACCCCACCACATTCTCTGCTTTCAGCTAGTCCCCGTCCTAGACCCACAATCTTCTACTGTGTGTGGCATTTTTGGTTTGCTTTTGTGCTTTGCTAGCAAAAAGAAAAGCCCTTCCAGACAGATGGTGGATGCAACTTGTCTCTTGCTTAATTCTCTCTCATTGGTACAGATAGCACAACCCCAGCACTTAGGGAAGAAACGAGTTTGGACAATCAGAAACAATGAGTCCAGAGAACAGAACATGTTAGTTGGTCAGGACTGTGCAGGATGGCCCTGAAGGCACAAGAATAGTATTGTGGATAATGCTGCAGTAGAAGTTCCTGATAGTATAGATATGATTTAGTATTACTTATATTTAAAATCGTTACATTGTCGTAGTAGTAGTATTTCATCCATCACTCTCTGACTCTGCCTGATTCAAAAGCAGGGTCAGCTACACATGAATCATTCTTGACAGAAACTCATCAACGTGCCTAGGTAATCTTGTAAAGGTTTGCCACTAATTCCACCTAGCAATGTACATTCTAGTTTGTTTTAGGAGAATTTTTTTTTAATGGCTGGCAATGATTTTAAGACTTTCTTTTGAAAATCTGTTCAGCTTTACACGTAAATATCTTCTGGGTGCATTATAAATGTTGGGTATTTTAAATACATCAGGTAAGACTAAAATTTCCCCTTGGATAGCTAAAGGATATTTTCATCAGTTGTTGATAAATTTCAGAGAAACAGTTAAATTGTAAATATTTAAAAGTTTTATTTTGTAAATGTTGTAGATATTTGAAATATAATTAGAGATAATAAAACTTGACTACCTCAGTTTATTTTAGTGTAAAAATAAACTAAAATTATCTGAAGGTATAAGAAGTTTTCAAAGAAATCTCAAAAAGTCATTAATAAATCGGGTGAAGTTGTTATGAAGGACCTTCTAATGAATTAGTGATGATTTAACCTTTCGTGACTCAAAAGTGCCATTAAGAACTTCAAGGCACAAACAAAACTGGAAGTCATTGGGAAGATCATGTGCTCTCACTTACCCTGGAGCAACGTTTATACATCAAACTTATTTCTCTCTTAAGTTTTAATTGTGTGGGTCTTCTCTGTTTTTTCCTTCTCCCATTTTCTGGAGGAATTGGTTTCTCAAAAAGTAATGCCCCTGAATAGAAAACTAAAAACTACTTAGTTTTTCTGTGTTTTTTGTTATTCTGAACGAAGAGGTTAATTCATACTAAACAAAGGTTTCATACTATGAAGTTGGAAGGAACACTTGTGGTCATCTAGTCACATATTGATTTTTTTTTTTTTTTTTTTTTAATCCATATGACTGCTATGAATTAATTCCTTTGTGAACTAGAGCTATCCTTTTGAAGAAAACACCAGTCAACAATAGTTATTTATTCAAGCTTTAATTCAAGCTCTGGTAGTACAGCATGTAGTTCCTCAATCATGTGTACCTGAAACATGTACATAAAGACTGCTGAGATTTCTCTTATTGCCTCATCCATCACAGCTGAAATTCTCTCTTAGGTCAGAACAAATTGAAGTGTTATGAATTAGACCTGATACCAGAAGCAAATCTGAAGGCCCCTTGTGTGTGTGCATATATATGTATATAGCTTTTTTTTTTTTTAAATTAAAAGCCAGACTTCTCTGCCTATCTTCTTGTATGGTTCCAATTAAATGAAGACAAAGGCAACTGAATCTTCAAATGGTGTTTCTGTATTGAAGGATCATGTCAGCAGTGAAGATCTGCAGTATCCCCCTGCTTCAGTCTTGGCAACAAGTTCAAAAAGGAAGTCAGAAAATGAGAGCGAATCAGCTGTGCATAATGTGGACAAGCAAACAGGCAACTTCCCCTCCCTGAGTAATGCTTTGGAGCACATTGTGGAGCAGCTGGATGTTTTAACTCTAGTAAGTATTCAATAACAGATAACGCTTGCAGTGGAAAATGATAATGCTGTCAATAGACAAAAAAACCCCAGGAACCATGTTCATACATCAAAATATTAAAGTCCGTGGGATTATTTTGAATAGTTGCATAATCAAGTGACTGTTTTAGTTTTTTCCTTTCAGCAAATATTGATCACGTATATTGTGTTTGCTAAAGTGAAATCTTCCTGCTACATAATCATAAAGAGTATTGTTGTATTTGTAACTCTGGAGGAGTCACTGTTTTTCAGTAGTGAGATCTAGCATAGATTTGCCAGAAGCCAATTGTTTAGCAGACATGGTCGGATTCCAGCTTGAACAATCATGCATTAGCATGGAATGAACAAAGTAAATTGGCAATGTACCATTAAATCCCTTTTCAAACTTAGTGCTCAAAATGTTGGCTTAGGTAGCAATCTAAGCAGTGGAATAATTCCTAGTGTAAGTGAAACTGCACAAATACTAGTCTTAGTCAGTGATTATGAGTCACTTTGCAAATGGTCAATACTTTTTTTTAGTAATCCAGATTTAGCCAATCTATATTTTAAGATTCTATTCCGTAGTCTGTAATATATTAAAGTAAAACCAAATCAAAAGGGAGTAGCTAAGGTTTTTTTTCTGCATTGTTTTGCAATATATATGTTAATTCAAGAAGTAAGTTTTGGGAAGTATGAAGTCAAGTAATCAGTTGAAAATTGTTTGTGTAGTAAATTGGATTAAAAAGAAACTGCCAGAAACCTACGTTTTCTGATGATGGTAATCTCTTGGAGAATGCCTTTTGATAGCATATTTTTTCTCATTTCCTGTTTTTTGGGGATGCCTTAGAATTTCTTTTAGGTTTCTGGAAGACATCGTTCCGGCTCATCAGTGATGGCTGTTTTTTTATTGAAATAAGGATTCAACTTTTCCATATTATTTCAGAGTAATTTATATATCCACGTATGTATTTTTCTCTCAGAGAAATATTTTGTGGAAACAGTTTTAAACTTTTAGACAATCTCCATAGATACAAAGCCATTATTTTTAAATACATCTGTAAATAGTGGAATAGTTAAGGAAAAGTCATCTCAGGATATTTTCTTTCTGTGGAGTTAAAGTGATTTTTCTTATGTTACTATGTTGCACACTTTTATAATACTGTGTGAGTAATGTACAAACAAATTGAAATTGCTGTCCTCTTCATGCAGACTATTTCAATCCTGGAACAACGTCTGACTTTGACTGAAGATAAATTGAAAGAATGCTTAGAAAGTCAACAAAAAATGTTACTTCAGGGAAGACAGGAAGAATAAAAGAGGAAAACTAGCTGTATTGAAGAATGTTTCATATATTTGCAAGGAAATAATAAATATTACTTCATTGGATTTTGCTATAAGCAAACAAGATCCTTTTCTAACAAGTCAATGTAGTAAAAACTGAAGAAAAAAAATGCAACACATTTTGAACACTGGTAGCAAGCAAATATTCTGGTTGTATATTTAATAAAGTGTAGCCCAGCCAAAACCAACACTTTCGAAAATCATTCCCATTGAACATTACAGGACTCTTATTTCAACCTAATAAGATCTTTGAATATGACTAAGCAACAAACTACTTATTTTTAGATGAATAGCAATTGTTATGGAAGTACTCTATGCAGGTTTTTTAACTCAGGTGAGGATTGTGAAAAAAATGCTCTGTGCTAAGGCAACATTACTCAAGCACCTAAACTAAATAATACCTAATTAGCCCTAACTCCAAAAATGCCAGAGGTTTTCTTTGTCCCTTACATAATTTCAGATATTTTACCAAAAAGTAGCGACAGTTACTCTATATCCTCTAAATGATGATTGCAAGAATATGTAGTATAAAAACTTTTGGTTACAAATATGAAAATGAAGTCACTTAAAACTTTGAAACTATAATTGCATCTGTGTGAATTCAGCTGCAAGACTGACGCAGTTGGGCACTTCTGCTTATCTCATCCCATCAAAATTCATTTTTCATATTTAGAAAAATAAAAATTGACTTCATACTTCTGATGAATATATTTGTGGTGTGAAATCTGTATCATAAATACAAGATTTTCATTCTCCAGGGACTTCCACAGGTGCTCAAGCTTTGCATGCTATGAATGTCCTCGTCAGCTAATGCGTTATGAATGAAGCCATAAATCAGGACTTTGTAATGTATGATTAATTTGGGTTTTTTTTTAATAAAAATGCAATTTTTAGAAAGACGATTGAAGATTTTGTTTTCTAATAGAAAACATCTGTGCTTCCTTATGTCTACCTATAATTTTTTTAAATGGCAATTGCACAACACCTTTTTTAAATTCACAATCAAAACCAGGTAGTCATCCATTTCTGCAACTTCATGTTTTGTATGTTGAAAAATAGGACACTGGAAATGGGGGGAGCATTTTAATCCAATTCTGCCACTGACTGTATATAGATAAAGCCCATTTCCTAGGCTGAACCTCGTTAACATCAATAGACATCAGCTTAAGTAGAGAAGCTCAGTGTGTACGTGCTGTTGCAGTTTGAGCCAAAGCAATGAGCAGTCAATTTTTCTTTTATAACTTTTCGTCTTTTCTCACAATAATCACCTTCAGATAGCCAGACATCACTTCACTTGCTTGGTAAACTCTGAATTTTGCCAACAAGGACTACATATTTTCAACATAGTCTTTAGTAGTACTGTTTATTGCGAAGAAGCAGTCTCTTATACAACTTTTAGATGGACCTATTTCTATGCAACATCCTAGCCGCAGGTTTTTTATGAAAGGATGGTCTTACATATTCCAATGTAAACAGTCTGACCTTTGATTATGCAATTGTTTATAATGCTATATAGCACATAGTTATGTAAATACTGTGTTTTAGGTCAGATGTACTTTGCTTTATGTGTTTGCAAATATTCTTGTGGTCTTTGCCTTTTCTTGGCTCCATTAGAAGACACAAAATCATGTAGCTATTAAAATCTGTTGCTTGTTTCTTGTTTTCTCTGAGTGGATTGTATATATATGTTTTAGATCTGTAAATTTTTTTTTAAGCTTTTCAGGATTATCAACAAAATTTTGAAATTTCTTTTACTTCTGTATTTTTTAATAAAATCTCTGCTGAAATTTTCCTTTCTCTCTTTGCTCCTGTCACTAATCCTTCTTCCTTTTCAGTATTATCTAGAGCACTTACTACTTAATCCAGTTTATTCCTCTGCTGTTTGTGAGTCTGGTGCACTAACGTAACGTTTCCAAATGGAGATATGTTCTTGTCATTTGATTACGTGGTCTGTTGGTATTGAAACTCAACATGCATGACACTTGGGATGTCTGCATAACTAGAGATAGTTGGTTGAGAGCAGGACGGAGGTATTTTCCTCAAGCTGTTATGGCCTTCCTAAAACACAACCACAACCAGCTAACTTTAGGTTTCTTTGAAAGGAACGTTGATGTGGGCTAGTTATCTCATTTTCTTGATCCGCATAATTTCAGATACAACAATGGAATAGAAGAACTTCCTGAAGAGGCTGGTTAAACTCTCAGAAGCATTTACTCTAGGATTTGTGCTCTAGCAAATAACTGGTAACTTGACTCATTTGAATTATCTTATAAAGCTAGAGGAAAATGACTGCTGTTTAGCCTTAGTTGTGCTTCTGCACTGCGTGAAAACATAATTGCACAGGTCTTTAAATGATTGTGAAAAGTGTGTCTGTATTGCAGACTGCAGTGAAGTACTGAAACTTCATACGTGTTCTAAACAAGCTGAACCAAGTACCTGATGCAGTCCAGCTTTCCTCAAGCCGAGTTATCCCTCTGATAGTAAATGTAAATAGGCCACCCTGCTGGAGGAAGACTGCTTCCAGCATCCAGGTCAGCTACTGCAAAAATGGCTCAATTATTTATTAAAAAAAACCCCAAACACCAATGTCTGAGTGGCATCCAGTAGATGCCCAAGGTTTGTGGGGGAGAGAGAGAAGGTGGCATCAGGAATAACCTCTCCTGCTGGCGTCACTGGGAGACTCTCTGGAGGAACCCAACTTCAAATTCCTGAAGCGTTAAAGCATTATGCAGTAGCTCAGCAACTCATCGTAAGTGCTTCTGCAGACATTTTGAAACAAAAACGCTCTTCCAAATTGAAAGAAATGCTGTCAGTTACTACTGTGTCTTAAATTTTATTTGTAATTCCCATCAAAATTCAGTGGAATTTTAATAGATTTTTTATCTAGGGCATTACATAAAGCATGATGTTGAGGTAATAAAGGTATTTTTCTTGGTTTTTCATTTTGGATGGCAATATGTACTTCCTTTGGGAGCACGTTTAGAGGTTCCTAATTATCACCTGGGGGGCCAGATGCCGAACGGCTAAATGTTGCAACATTGGACCTTAAGGCACTTCACTTTTTCTTTTGATCTGAACATAGAGGTTTTCAAATACCAGGGTAAAATCAGACTGGGACATCAGTTTGTGCCAATAATCCATTGTGCTTTATGGACCAACCTGACAACTCAAACTGTATTCTGTGTTTTTTCTATATTTTTTGGAGATTCTTTCATTTTTGGTTGGGTTTTGTGGTTTTGATTTTTTTTTTTTTAATGCACCACTACATTCTCCAAAAATCTTAAGTATTTACTTTTCACTACCTCTGACATATTTTTTATAATCTTATGGTTCCTGAAAGTGAATGTATCTAAACAACTCCCTTGTCTTTGGGGGTGTAAGATTCGTTGTTTCATTATCTTTATGGTGAGAAACTTAAACTGTAGTTTTAAATTTTAATTAAACTAATCTTCTAGCTGGAGAAATTGTGATAGAATGGGTTTTCCTCACCATTTTAGAATGGCCTGAACAGATCCCTGCAGCATGAGTGATTTGAGAAATAGAACTTCCCACCTTTATTTATTTACATAAATAAATATTCTGTACTATTCTTAGGGCAAACAGGATTTTTTTCTTCCTAAAAGTCTTATTACCATGTTGCTGTATTATTTTCATTGCCATATCACAGCACAAAACCACCCTTGAGTTTTCTACTGAACGACGGTAGCTGGGATGTAAATGTATTTCCAAGGACGTAGCTTTATGTAACCTGTTTACCTTGTAAGACTTGTAAAAATCAGAAATTCTGTACTCTTTGCCCCAAACAATTAATGAATATGTATGTTCACATTGGATCCAGGAACAGTATGTTTTTGTCAGAGTGCCCCCTCAGGGACTTTTGCATGCTTCAGATGCATAATACAATTGAAGCCGTTTCTTTGTGAGAAAATAGGTTAATGACTTGCCAAAAGGCAGATGTTAATTGGAAAAAGTGCATGCAAGTCCTTTTCTTTACAATGTATATGGGTTACATTTGTTATGACTTGCATCCAAGAACAGGTGCAATTTCAATTGACTCAGCTAACAGGATGTGCTGAGTACACTCCTCACTGATTTCACCAGAAAGTTTAAATCCAGCAGACAAAAAAGAGTTTCTGAACTAGTCAGTGAGCCACAATCTACATTTGTTACCTGTTATATTACATGTTTAAACTTAGTATTGTACTCACACTTAATAGTCTTAACAATGTGAAAAGAAGGTCTTTGATTATTCATTGGTATTGAAGAATAGTATTTTACTGATGAGCACTGAGGAACCTTATATGAGACAAAATGTGTCATCCCTTCCAAAACATTTCTTTTGTAAGAGTCAGCAGTTCTAGATAAGGTACCACCAGTGTATTCGTAAATGCAGCTTGAAGGAGAAAAATTGCTTGTTTTCACTAATGTGTTTCCTGCACAATCAGATGAAGGTCTTCACCTTGCCTCACTTCAATTTCGCTGCCTTCAGAAGCAAAAATTAATAAACGAGTGGAAAAAAGCATCTGGGTGTGTCAGGTTCAGAAGAGCTGCAGTTGGATAGTTTAATAGTTTGATTCCAAGGGTCTCTGGGAAATTGTTGGCTGCTCATACATGTCCGCTGGAGCAGGGACATTGGTTTGGATCCACGTGCCTAACCTAACCTCGTCCTTCAGGAGTCACTCTCTCTCACCTGAGGAGAACTGAGTCTGGGAAGCAGTGACAGTCTAGACCAGTGCAGGAACATCTACTTCAGGAATCCCACAGAGCTTTGGCATTAATGGGGGTACTGAGTCTGCTGGCGACCGGGGTCACGCCATTTTCACACGCCTATAGCAGGGACTGGGGTGTTAGAGGGCTCAGTGGGCTCAGTGCGCTTGCAGAGGCAGGAGTGGGCTGAGGAGAAATGCTGAGGGTCTCACTGCTGTCCAAATAAAGGATTCTGCAACTCGGTGTAGTAGTTAGGTTTGTAAGTCCCTTCATGGCCTGTGCCCTTAGAGACCTGGTAAAACAGAGGGATCCAACTTCTCTTCAAAGCTGCTGAAGAGGAAGCAATTGCCAGAAAGAGAAGAAAAGGCAACCACTGGCTATCTTTTTCATCTTTCTGGGCTTTGTATTGTAATGAAATAGCACCTCTATCTCAAGTGTCTTCCCTCCTCCTAATCCCCAGAGGAAATCTCTGCTCCTTTTAGAGAGATAAAACCTCAGAGAAAGTAGCAGGAACTGCTGGTCTCTGTGCTGTAGGGTGTCACTGAAGCCTTTTCTGGCCACGGTGATGAAAGCCAAAGGCTTACAGCACTTATTCCAACACCTCTATCGAATGTCAATTCTGTCATAAGATTTAGAAGAAGATTTGTAAGATTCATAAGCAAAGCATGCTTGTGGCAACCTGCTGTTTACTGGGACTTTATGAACAAGTGTCATAGAGACGGACGTTTGGGAAGGTCTCTGATTTCTTTGAAGGAATATTCAGGTGAGCCATGCGCAAAGGGTCCTGCTGCTTCATGCTGCCTCATCTCACACATCTCAGAAAGAAACATTTAAGATGCAATATACTTGGGTGGTGAAAAGGACAGAAAGCTCCCGGCAGCAATTCTTCCTCATAAGAGCACTTGTCAAACATTTTTTAATCATTCTTTTATTAGTGTTTTCACCTAATGATACACACCGGGAGCACAAGACCCAGGATATTTGCTAGAGTCTAAAAAGAGGAACTTGAAAGAGAGAGACGAGGTGGTTGGTAGTGGTTTCTGACTATGTCCAAATTCTGCACTGATTACTGGGGGTATTCTGTTAAAATTAAGTGATGCTGCACCTAAAAATTGATGTTGTGAGCAAAAGCAGGGCTTAGCTCTCAATCTGTGGGACTTGAAAATTCTTGTACTTCACAAGACCAGCTTTTACTTCTAAGAAAATTTTATAAATGTAACAAGATGCCATTAACTTCTCAGTTAAGCAGTGAGTGTAATCAGGCAAAGCATAGTAAATTATAATATTTGATTGTATGTAACTGTACTGAGTGGTTTCAGTCTGCGCTGATGTCTCTCTACAGCTTCATTGCTAAAACACTGTGAGCTGTTGTGCAGCTTCTGCAATCTATCCACTATAGACCTAGCCTATAAATAGCCGCATTATTGAAAGACTGCGAGAGGCTCATTAGAGCAGTTGTGACAGCCTCGTTCGAGCCAGGGCTGATATAGTACCACTCCAAGTTACCAAGGAGTTTCAGCACGTGGATAACATGAAGCATGAAGCTGGGCTTTTGGCCGTGCAGCAGGGTAGATGGCCCGTCAGCCACCCCGGCTGCGGACTCTCACGAAGTATACGGCACTTCTTGCCAGCTCCGCGCATAGGGGTTTCTTTCCAAACGAAAGCACAGTGTGCAGGAGCTCGTGGTCATGCTGGTCGTGTCCCAGCCCAGAGCCAGGATGCAGTCGGGGCGTATGCCGGGGGCCGGGGCCGCAGAACATCCTGCCCAATGTACCTACCCGCTGGCGCAGACGCAGCCAGGGAGATTAGTCATCCCAAAATCACACGCAGGCATAAGTACTTTGCTGACTCAATAGGAAGTCGCTGGCTGGAATCAGTGGGACTTCTCACATGATTGAAGTTACATGCTGAAAATGTCTTAATCTTGTGCACTATATTCACATAACTTGGGGGGGGCCAAAGAAATTAAATGAAAATAGCAGCTGATCACTGCTTTCTTTCAAAGGTACATGGAAAACAAATATAGCCATTGTGACTTGAGCTTCTGGTTGGTTTAAATGGGTACTTTGATATTTATTTCACAGCTTTCTGAATTAGAGCCTCCCACTTCTGGCTCTGGAGCTCAGGTAAATGAAGAGTATGCAGGACTAAGTCCTCAGTTTGTATGCAGACCTTATCCTGTGGCCTTTTGGGTACTCCTTTGGAAGAGATGCAAGAATGAGAGAGGTTTCCAGTAGTCATTCAAAACCGTGAAAGAGGAAATATCCCTCGTTTTGCCTTTTTTTCTTTTAAAAGAAAAATGCTTTCAGCTATTCCAAGTTATGTATGTGTTTTCCACATTTCTCTCTTTGCTCTAAATGATCAAGCTAGTAATTTCAAAGTGAATGAGTTATGCCCTCATTACATCATATGAGTATTGGGAGGGAATTATCAGTATTTTTATGTGTCATGCATTTGGGAAGAACAGGGAGGAATACAAAAATACTTTTCAAATATTAATTTGAAAAATGCTATTCAGAGTGAAAAAATGATGGATACAATAAAATCACTCTATCCTCACCCAGCATTTCACCATTACTTTTACATTTGTGTATGTTGTAGGGTAGCAAAGCTGAGCCTTCAGCGTTCATTGTGAAAACAAAACTACATTGAAAACCCCGAGGTCTCATTTTTAATATTTGCCCATGTAAGGAGACACTTATGAAACTATATATAATGTAGCCCATTAATGTTAGTTATGACACACCCAGTTTCTTTCTTCTTTTTTTTTTTTTTATTTAAGGAATGATTATGCCATAAGACACACTGTCTGGGAGGTTTCCAACAGCACAGGTTTTTGTCAGAGATTGCCGATTTGTCGTAAGCAAAATGTTTCACCGAAGCGTCTCTGTTTGGATGAACTTCCGATGACACACAGGCAGGTTTCCATCACAAGCCCGCCTGATTTCCTGCCAGCTCTTCTGGCAGCTCTCCAGGCTCCACGGCTGTGCGACAGCTCTGGACTGAACCTGTGATTCTTCCTGGCTTCTTTTCTTGATTTCTTTTTTTTTTTTTAATTAGAGGGAAAAGGCCTTGGGAGAAATACACATTGGCTCTGCCTGGCTTAGACTTCTGGTTGTTCAGAATCAGGCATCGCACTGCCCAGTCTCTTGGTTTGTTACATGGGAGACCCAGAGCAGCTTTCCTCCCTTCCAGAGAAGCTGCTCAAGTTAAACTGCCCTGGAAGTGAAAGATTTTTCATACCACATCGAGTTTCACTTCTGAGCATTTTCAGGAGACCTCCTGGTGACAATATTGTCTTTTTCTCTCTATTTTCTAAAATGCCTAATTGCATTGCGGTTTCTCTGAAGTAGCAGTGCCCTCCAGCGCTGTCTCCTTCACTCGATTCTCCCAGACCAGTTTCTGGTACAGAGGCTGCATTAACTTCTCTAGTGTCTTCTGGGCACTCGTAGCTGCTGGAATTGTGGACGTGAGGTGATTTCTTGGGAGGTTAAGCACAGAGATGTGCTCTAGAAAGCCACCTGCTTTGGCTGCTGCTCCCTGGTTTATCTGCTCCACCTTCATTTGGAGACAGGGATCTTTCTCTGCGCTTCAGTCTGAATCACCTGGGGGGTGCCAGTTGTTTCATTTCTTCTCTTTATTGTGGGGTTATCTGAGGGCAGGACCTTTCGCAGGCACATGCTTAGCATCCTGGGGCTCAACAGGTGAAGTAAGCTGGGGAAGGCAGATAACTTCTTTTTCACTTCAGGGCTCACACTGTAGGCAGTCAACTTCATCTGCCTTTGTACTCTGGACTCTCATCTTCTATCAATGTCTTGTATGTTTTTTTCCTTCAGACCATGAGTTTCATCAGAATGTTAACTGTATCTGTGTACTTGGGTTAACTTGACCTTGAAAAGCATCTGACTGAGAAGAAGCATTCAGCCATCATTGAGAAGACCTGGTGATTCAAAGTTGAGTTAATTTGGTCTTGGTGTTACCAAACAGCAGGATCCAGCTGGATATGGATGGAAATGATCCATCATTTTCATATTCTCTTCAAGTATTAGAGAATCTTTCTCCATTTTTTTCAGACCTCTCAGTTTTAATAATATTTTCTCAATCAGGAAACCCATTACATCTGAAAGTGGGTTGTCCAAGAGGCTAGTGCAGCCAACGGCATCAGACTATATTGCTGTCACAGCACTGCCAGGGGCTATAGAAAGAACAGGGAAAGAAAGGGATGCGCCCCGGTGTAATTTTCCAGGTGGTGCGGTAAGCCCCGCCAGACACTGAAACCTCCAAGGAGAAGAGGCTTTAAGTTTTAGGAGTGTGAGTGGAAGAGGCAACACCAGCAGAAGCGGAATGCAAGCAGAGAGAAAGATAGGGAGAGGACAAACGTGCACCTCATCCTGCTTAAGTATAGCCTCTGCTAATTGGGTTGAACGGTCTTCCCAAATGTAACCACAATCTCTGCCTTCTTCTTCATTAATACTTTTTCCTGCCTATATTGTCTGTCCTACTGTAGCCCATCAGTTTTTTGCTTATCTCTTCCTCTCTGTGTTACCACCCTCTCTTCTCTCCTATCCTTTTCCTCTGAAATAATATTTTGCAGCCTACTGTTAGAGCACTTGGCTGAAGTCTTGTTGGGCATATCAGGAAGTTTTCTGGATCACTCACGGGTGGAGTTTCCCAAAAGCATCAGTTCGATATTAAGTGTTGTATAAACAATGGGTCTGCCAAGCCCTGAATAGTGCAAGGCAACCTCAAAATGTTGTGCCTCCTTGCAGATTTCTCTTGTGGGTTACCTCACACGACAGAGGCACCGTGATCTCCCCAGTCCCACAGCAAAAAATGACCACAGGCATAACCTCAGTGTACGCCAGGAGGAATCTCCTTTGTGCTGTTCACTTGTTTCTTCCGATGGGCCTGAAGCATTGGTACTAGTATTGTTTGGTAGCTGCCTGTCCAAGTGGGCCATTCAGAAGTCATGATGGGTAACACAGGTAGAAGGGCAGGTGTATTTTCAAAGTTATGTGTGAATTACCAAGCTCATTTCTGCCAGCTGTCGTGGGATAACGAGCTGTATAATAATGACATTGTTTGCAGCAGCCATGGGATCAAGTTTGAATCAGTACATTGTCTGCGAGAGTATTTTAAGTAAATACTACACTTCATACAGCACCACTATGGCTTGACATACAGAATCACTTAGCTCATATGGGAGCCCTGGCTAGGAAAGCAGTGTGCAAATAGCCCTCATTTCCTATGTTTCTTTTCGTAAGAGGCCATTCCCACAAATTTCCCAACATGTGAATGAAATTTTGCATGCTAAGTATCCTTTTCAGGATGAAATTTTCTAGAAATTTCCAGGTTTTTCAAATAACGAGGTATGTCACACACACACACACCCCCTCCACCTTTGGACCTTTTCTGGAGACCCTCTGACATCAGAAAGTGTATGGACAGCTGATAGGAGTGAACTGGTGTAGGAGACATTTCTTCCGAGGACACAGGCAGGCAGTTCACTGAAAGCCATCGGAAAGAATGACCCAGGCCAGATAAATAGTAGATACATTAGGATGGACACTAGCTCAGTTCAGGCTAGTTTCACCTGCTTAAGAGGCAATGGTCGATGTGGTGAACACAAAAACAAAAAGAAAATACATGCAGAAAAAACTACCTGGAACTGTGTGTTAAAATCATTTTAATAAGGCAGCTCTTGAGAATTGAATTTTATCTCCGCATCTGTATCATCAACCTGGCAGCTGTACTCTCTGTAGGAAGCAGTGGGATGGAGATGTGGAAAGGCTGGCAAGGAGAGGGATGTAAAACCCAAAACCTGGAGACTGCAAAGTTAGAAGCAAGTGTTTTGAATTCTTGGTTGAGATCTGAGAGATGCTGCAAGGGAGAAAGTAACAGAGTTTGAAGCAAGAGGCAAATAGTGAAAAGCAATGCTGTGGTTATAGGTCCAGTTAATTGCTTTGTGTCAATAGGAAGACGAAGAGGAGAGGCAAAGGCCTTAAGAGAGAAATAATTAGTTCTGCATTAGAACTGTGAAAAGTATAAATGTGAAAAGCTGCAGATGAGGTTGCCTGCTATCCTGCCTGAGAAAAGGGTTCTGCTATCTATCTAACCATGGTTTTATGAACTGTGGACCATGTTTATTTGTTGCTCTTCCTATTCGATTTTATAATGGTGAGTGCATCCTTTTGCATTTTTTAAAATAATTTTGCTGCTTGCAGATTGATTTGCCACACTAACATCCTCTCCCTCTCTCGATTCGTTCAGCCTCTAATGAAGAGTCTGTGCTGCCTTCCTCTCATGGGTTCAAGAACTCACTGACTCCAAGTCATTTTCCAGCCTCCTAAGCACCCTGCGGCACTTTTCCCCTGCCCCCTTCTTGCTGGTGGCACTGAGTATGTATCTCCTTGGCTGCTGTGCCTCTTTGCTCGATGCCTCTTGAAGCCAGGAGGTCCCGCTCACCTGCTAGATGCTTCTCCGTGTGTTTCCCTTGAGCAAGGGAAGCTCCATGCCTGGGAAAGGCGGCGAAATAAGCACAGCATCAACAGGGAACCTAAAAGGTTTGATTTCCTACAAAACCCAGCACTGCCACTGAGAAGGCTTTACCTCAAGATGTGTATGCTGCTTCCCAGTTTCCTTTTTGCTGGAGTCCCCAGCACAGTGCGCAACGCCTGGCTGTACAGTGAGGGGAGAGGGGATTGCATTGGAGTGTACGGCGAGGGTTTGGAGCAGCAGCATCAGGTAGATGCAGGGGCAAATAGAAAGGAAACCTGCTCAGTGAACTAGAAATTCCCACACTCTGTTGTCAAACATGCTTGTTCACTGGTGTGGAAAAGGGAAGCCGAAGAGAAGAGAAATGAATTTGAATGCATTTTAATTGGGATTATGGGCATATGGTGTGGTGCCATTTGTTTTCCTCTTCCTGCTCTGCAGTCAGGCTCTAATACCTTCACACATTTGCCTTTCTTTGTCATGTCACAAGGGGAGACAGCAAGCAGCTTTTTTCTCCCCCCACCTCTTTGGGCCACGCTAACAGCTCTCACTTCGCCCTGAACTTTGCCAAAGGAACAATCATGATTTTCAGAAAAAGTGCAGCCAGATTGCAAAAGCAGATTAAGCAGCTCCGACTTACTTGATTAAACTTTTCAGCTGCTCCTGGGAGGACCTTTGCTATTTTCCAGCAGCAGAAAGGGATGGATTCAGGGGGAGAGAGGGGACGTGATGTCCACAGTACCACATGCACATAATTCACTGGCAGCTGGATAGTTAGGTTTTATTGTTATGATAGTATATTTAGCGTTTTGTAAAAAGCTACTTAGGGAGCTGTTTCCCCTGTTGTACAGCAGTTTGTTAGCTGTAAGATTCAGACATAAGCCTTTAATTATGCCTAGCATCTCTGCAAAAGCAATTTCAGCTCTCTCCCCTGCCTCACGCAGCATCTTGGGATGCTCTGCATTTGAATGTGAACAAGCTATTGTTTAACATGGCTTTAAATCATTACAGAAATGTTCTTTAGCATCCACTGGGAAAGCCTGCTCCCATCTGCCCTGTTCGTTTCTCACAGTCGCTTTGGGAACCAGGGCCAGTAATCACAGGAATTTTGTCTAAAGGTTAAACGCAGAGTAGTGTTATCTTCATACACTGTGCAAGCTAATAATAACAGGTGAAGGCGTGGCTCAGAAACCTTTAAAGAGGAATGTAAAGCTTAAGATTAAGCATCTTTCCCAGCCTTCACATAAGCGTCTTTCCATTCATTTTTCAAAACTTTATCTGACAGAGTATAGGACTCGCAGGGGATTTAGAAGCTAATGCCCACTTAAAATAAAATGTCTCTAGCAGAGTTGAAACCAATCTGAATCTCCTTCTGCCTCCCCTGACAAAAACCCTCTGCGGTAGACTTTGGTCAGCTCAGTGCTGTAGCATCCCAGCCTGACCCTAACTCTGAGTCTGTAGCTCCTGAATGAAAAGTGAGAGTTTTATTTTTCTTCTGAGAAATATGCATTTTTTATTATGGCTTAGACTTGCAGAAAAAAGTATAAAACATTGCCTAATGATATTCAGTATATCCTGTATTTGATGCTCTTTTTGTCCCAGAGTTTCTGTTTCAAATAAGGATGAAAAAAGTTGTATTAAAATTACATCAAAGGAAAGTTACGGAAGCAGAAACATGAATAACAAACATATGCATAATGTGATTCTGAACAAAGAAACCTGTGCTGTCAGTGCAGGGGTAGGCCGTGTGGGAACACATGTATGTCATTGTAGCATATTGCTAGCACATGTAGGGGTCATCCAGATACGTTCAGGGGCAGCTGAGATCCCCTTTTGAAGGTAAATTTTATAGAATTTGTTTTTAGGTACTGTGGCAATGACTGCACTTTACGTCTTTATAGAGTGGTTGCCACAATCATTTATGTGTTGTCCCGTACAGGTTTCCACGTACAAGGTGTGCCAAAGTGAGAAAGTAGAGAATATGTAACTATTCAGTGTAAAAATTCACTGAAAAAAAAAAATTACAGATGATAATAACATTCTGAAAGTAGTTCATACACATCTTTAAAATGACTGAAATAAAAATTCATTAAATTGCAGTGAATTTCTCTCACTCAGATGTCAGAGCTCCAAAGCAGTCCAGCATTTTTTCTTCTTCAGCAGCTTGCAGTGTTACCAGCTCTTCCAGTGAAACATGGAGCATGGCCAAGGGGCCACGGCTCTGCATGGAAGTGAGGATGCATTTGCTCAGAGCAACTGGAAGGCTCTGGATTCAGGCTCTTAGTTCAGAGCTCTTCTGCAGGAGCTGAGGACATCCTAGTCTTTTGGAAAGGTAATTCAGACCGTTTGTTCTGCAAGTGAATTAGCGTTTTATCCTTGTTACGCGGAAACAGGTATGCTCGACATTTGTTAGTAATCCTCCTGTTTTGGTTTGGATTTGCCAGGTATTTGTAATCTTGAACCAGCACTGTCTAAACGCATTTCTGCTTTCTTTTACTACCAACTCTGGCCCCTGTTCTGCTGTCCTTCATGTCAGCCTTGAACTGAGACAGCACTCCACTGACGGGCTGGTCTTTATCACCAGATTTTCCCAATGTTCAGTACCCATAACACTGCAGCAGATTTTCAGAAGTGGGCAGCCATCAGCTGTGGTAATTACAATTACGACCAAATTCTCAAAAGAACTTGGCATACTGCCCCGAATCTGGTCCCAGTTGTGAATATGTAGTGCTTTCCTGCAGGAATCACCGCTCTGATTTTGGGAGTCACCTAATTCTGTGCCCCACAGAGGAGTGCCGGCTGGGAGGTGTGCGGTCAGGATGAAGGTGGCAGGTAAGTGCCTGTCACAAGTGGTGATGCTGCTTTGTGATGCTTGCAGCGCCAGCAAAGGACAGAAAAAACGAGATTCCAGCTATTACAAGATGATAGTTATGAATAGGAGGAATCCATAAATACAATACATATTTTATGTTAATAAAATCAGGTAGCTGGCCCACTGTGTGCAGGGATTGATGTGAAAATAGCCACTTGCATTTTGGCACATTATAGCTAAACATACTAGAGCAGGCCTTTAAACCTTGGGCCCCTAAATTACTTTTAATGGCTCTCCAAAAGGTACCTAAGGAAACCAAGATTTACATCATTATGCAAGGATCTTAAATTTCTATATATATTATCACTGAAAGATGCTTAGAGCTGCATAAATTCCAAACAGTTGAAAAAAATCACTGGAACAGCATTATAATCAACCTTAAAATAGTAGTTTTCAAGACAGTAACCACTGAAGTCAGTTGTAGAAGTAGGTTTCTAGAACTTCTGCCTCACCAAAGGCAGAGCCAAGGGTAAAATAAGCTGGATGAAATAAGTGAATGTATGATTAGGGTTATCCAGGGGCCTGTTGGCCCTTCTAATTAACCCTCAAAAACTATCCTACCTATTTTGGGAGCAGAGTAAATGAAGGCAGTTCACCAATTTTTAGACTATTCCAAACAAATGGTAAAAGGACAAAAAAAAGGAAGCAAATAAACCAAAAAGAGTCCTCAAGCCAAAACCAAACAAGCAGCCAAAGACCCCTGCCAGTCCCTCGAGGCAGGCAAGACCACTGCCTGGGAATGCTCTCATGGCTCGCAGGCAGACAAAGCTCCTCCAGCTTGGACGTGACGCAGAAAGACATGACAACATGGCAACGTACCACTGCTGGGGTGGGGGGCTTGGCTTGAGGACGAGCCTTCACTCCTCAGATGTATTTCAGTGCAGTGCTAGGGCGGCTCAGGCTGCCATCCCCCAGCCCTGTAGTGAGCCAATGCTCTCACAGTGCGTCTGGATGCTTGCACAATGTCCCACCACACACAAACACAGTTGCGAAAGCCCTGCCCTGCCAAGGTCAGTGGGAATTTTTGTCGTTGACTTTGGTGCAGGCAGGATTTCCCCCCATGGACACACACACCTCCTCCCGGATGCGTGTGCATGTGAGTGTTTGTGTATGTACATACGCTTTACAGTACAAAGTACTTACAGGAAGGCATCTTCTCTCTTTGAACATTTTTCTTCAACTTCATATCGTGTGAAGTCAGACCCTCACTGTCACAGCCACGGTTTCTCACAGCTTAATGGTGTTAAAGAGCCCTCCTTTCTCCCGACCGCTGCAATAACAATCAGGCTGGGAGGAAGGGGAAATGAGCAGTGCAGCACACGCTGTACCTTCCAGCCACCAGCTATTGTTAGGAGCACGTTGCTCTAGACAGAGTGGCAGCAAGGCACAGGGTGGGAAGCAGGTGTAACCTGCCAGGAACACCAGTCTAGCAAAAGTCAACTTTCAGTTCAGACAAGTACCCTTCCTCCTCAGCTGCCTCTTGCCACCAGACTGAAAGAGGTTTTACATTCCTGTTGCTCAGTGCTCGAAAGCTTAACAAACACAGTTTTGGCAAACCGAGAGCTCGTTTTGTCGTGTTGGCACTTTGGTCATTCATCTGCAAAGTCAATGATCTTTTTTTTCTTCAGCTCCCTATCATTTCATAGCATTTACATGTACAACAGTTTGACACTCTCTCAGGAAGCACATTTTCAGGCGCTTTACTATAATTTGGATACTTTACAGAGAAGTCTGAAATGTCTCCTCCTTTCTTGCCCTGCTGGTCCAGCTCATTTTAATTCTACTTTCTTAAAAGAATGAAAGTCCCGCCAGCAAAGTCTGCCCAGGCTGTGATAGCCGCAATGGAGTACTTTGCTCAAGTTAGGTCTACAGAGGTGTTTAGACCAGTACAACTGGCCAGGTTCAGATGGCTGCTGGATGGCCCAAGGCCAGTTCAGTTACCTCACACGCCAAATTCAGCTGCAGTGTGTTGTTGGAGAACTAGTCTGCCCTTGCTGAGCCCCTGTGCTATTCCCAGACACCCTCTAGGATGGTTTATAAACATCGGTGTGGTGGTACTTGCCGGGGTGCATGAAGCCAGCAGCCCACATGTTCAAACCCCTTCTTTGCTTTAGTGTGGGAGCTACTGCCCTGCAGTGCAACATTAAAGGTTTAGTTCACTGTGCTCTTGATCTGCAGCCTTTATTAATACCTTGTTTTCAGAGACCTGCCTCTGTCTGCTGAACACTCACACACCGTGCAGTGCAATATAAATGAGCGTGTTCAGCCCAGCTGCCACACCATAAACAAGCATGATGAAAGAACATCACATCTATGCCTGCTACTACCCATCAGGGTGTTAACCTCTGCTCCCTTTCCTCCACCGAGGCCTGGAGATGAAGTACTGTCTCGTATACACACCACACATGAACTGCCTTCCCTGGCTGGCTGTTCCCTGCCCAGGATTATCCGTCAGCTGCAGGACATAGCTGCTTGGCAAGGGACTCAGTGGACCATGAGCAGGCCTGGCATTTTCTATCACTTACTAAGCATTTTCTCCTCTCGTCCCTTATATTTCTTTTCTCCTTATAGGTCATCTTTTACCACAGGATCATTTTCAGGAAAGAGAATCCACTCCTGTCGCCCATGCAGCTGCTCGTGACTCCAACTGGAGTCTGCTTGTTTTTCTTCAGGAGTTAACACCCTGCCGAAGCCCCAGGTATCTACCCCAGCAACTCATCGCTGACAGTCTTCCTCCCCTTCCCCAGCTGCTCTTGTGTCACTCACAGGTGATACTGCCTTGTTCCCGGTAGCTTGGATTATTTGGCTGGGCTGGAATGATGCTGAACAACAATGGAAAAAATCCGTCCAAAATGGTGTTTCCCTCAAGGAAAATTCTCCACTTTACATAGTCCCTTTGCATTTGAGAGGAAAAATACAATTTTTATCTCATTAACGTATGATTCCCCAGTCATCTGCACTTCTGAGCTCTGTAGCTATTCTATGTTCGTTCCTAATATGTATGATTTAACCTGGACCTATGATGTATAAATTCAGACCATGGGAAAAAGACTGGATACTCTGTATTAGTAATCGGTTTGGCTTGATTTCACTCAGTGGTGACACTGGACAATAACAATTTACAAGCAATTTTGTGCTGAAGAAGATACGTCTGCCCCTGTGCTGCAGTGGAGACGCATCTCTCTGAGCTGTTGTTGTCTCCTCATCTATCACTTCACACCTGTGGCATCACTTCGTCTAGTCAGCAGTAACTTCCCGTCTGCACTGCCAAGAAACTCTGAAAATGTTCTGAATTTCATACCAGCGAAGGCCAGAAGGTGCACTTTGTATGTCAAATGCCTCAGAAACTGTTTCTGTGCTACTGCAAACGCTTATCCAAAATACGTGTGGATACAGTTTGAGGTTGGTTGTTGTTTTTCTTTTTGCTACGTTGTTTTTGAGCACTGGTATAATGTACCCTAATAAATCATTTTACATTTTGCTTTGCACCTTTCAGCATTGCATTGTGTATGTCTGATTAAGAAATGAAGATGGGAAGAGGTGAGAAGGCATCCCCAGGTGGGACTGGGCTGGCACAGTCCAGGTCACAGCATGTAAACTCTGACGCAAAGTCCAATCTCCCCATATTGTAAGGGCCCTTGGAAGAGTAACAAACTTCTCTAATTCTTGCAGCAGTATAATGATGCCAGCTGGTCTCCCCGAGTATGTTTTTATCCCACTGTCTGGGCTGCTGAGCTGTCTGGGGGACAAACAGTGCCATTGGGACGATGGCTCAAATCAGCCAGGATTCCTGGCTCGGGGGAAGCACCACATAGACATGGCTGTCCTGCTTCCAGAGCCAGATGAGGCAAAAAATAAGATGGCTGCGTCCCCACGGGGCTAAGCCCAAACCCATCAGCTCTACGCAGAGCTGGTGGAAAAGTGGCTGGGACGTGGGGCAGAGAGACCCAGGCTGTCTCCAGCATGGCTCTGTCGGAGCATGAACGCTGCACTGGGTCCGGCTCTTCTTCAGGCCCCTGAAGTGCCAGTGCACCACACTCTGTGCTACCAGCCCAGCTCCCAGGGGATTTATTAGCTGGAGCGGAGAACCTGACTGGGGAGCGCTGGCTTGCTGCCACCACAGCCAGCACGTCTCTTCAGAAACCAGAGTGCCAGAAAGGTAATCTAAACCCTCCGTGAGAATTAGGAGCAGTTGTAACTGTGTTGTCTGCATTATTTCCATCACTGGGAGTAGCCAAGCTCCTTTAAAGGAAATCCATATGTCGTTTTATAATGTCAGGAAATCAGACACTTACCATAGTAACCCTTGCACTGGCTGCTCCATCATCATGCCTCACAACTCAGGTATAACTGGTCATGGATGACACGTATCACTGCCAAGATGCTTACCCACGGCTCCCATCTTCACAGTACTTCTTTTTTAACTCTTTGTGCTAAATAGCATGTTTCAACATTGAGCTTGCTGAAAGCACTCATGTTTTTGACATGCCCTGTTCCCAGAAATCAATGAGGACTTCAGAGGAAGCAGCAATGCCAATGTCCTTCTTCACGGAATATTTTGAGTATCTAGATGGCCAGAAAAATCAAATATGACATTTAAAAATCAAATTATATAAAATAATAAAAGGAAGTTATCAACAAACATCTTGCTTTGAAACACTGTTTATAAAGTTTAATAAAACATTTACATATTTTACAAATCCATTTGTGATGGGATTTCTAATTTGTAAGAAAAATTGACACTACTGTAGCTTGTCTAGACTGAAAAGAAAATGAACTTCAACATGCCAAAAATCCCCCCAAAGTGGAAATTCCCAGTTCTAATCTACTCTGAAGATCACACAAACAACATTTCATGTTTTTATGGCAACAGATCTGAACAGCATCATTCCTTTCTTCCATATGGCAAGGATAATGCAAAATAATATCTGGAGTGAGAAGAAAAAATAATCTGTGACTAGTTGGAATACAAAGAAAAAGAGCTTCATTCAAATGATCTTGTCAGAGCATCATCCCTCATAGCTCAGAACCTCTTAGCATGAGTTCGGGATAAGCTGTGCTATGCCAAACTTCTGACTTTAAGGTTTCAAACTTCAGGCTTGCTTCTGCACCACTGACAGCTAGAGGTGCAGAACCTGGCCCTGGGCAACCTGCTCTGGCTGACCCTGCTCTGAGCAGTGCGCTTGGGCTGGATGGTCTCCAGAGGTCCCCACCAGCCTTGGCCTGTTGCTGAAGTAGCCCCTTTTCCCCAAACCTTGATCACAGCCTGCCTCCCCTTTGCTCTCTTCCCCTCTGTCTTCCCTCCAGGATCCATCTCCCTGCAGCCAGCTCAGGGGGTGGCGGTGGCCACGACTGTCCCATGCTGGGGACGCCAGCATTGGGCTGCACCACCCCGTGCCCAGCACAGTCTTCGTGCTGCCTGGTCAGCCCTTGCAAATAGCAGCATCGCCCTGGAGAGAGGGCAGTGTTGTGAAGAGGCTGTGTTTTCACTGCCCAAAACAGTGAGCTTTTTGCAGCAAAATGGCTGGTTAAATCGCCTTTTTGGCCAGTGAAGAAGGTCTGTGCTTCTGGGCGCTGGCGGGACACAGGCATGGCAGCCACTGAGGGAGCAACACTGGGCCAAGCTGAGACCCCACTGGGCAGCAGCAAAATAGCCAATTACTTCATATCCCATTACAGAGTGAATGGCCTAAAAGTTATCCTGCTCTAACAGCATTAGTCCTCCACGACTCCCTTCCAAGAAGCTGAGGTGAACATTTCATTTGCAAGAGTTAAACTGTCTCCAGATGCAAATGCAAATGCAAAAAAAAGGCTCATAATATCCACCATTCAAATACAAAGCAACAAAAAGAAGCCACTACCTCTTACTCAAGACAGAGCTATGGAAAAAATAAAATATTTGGAGAAATCTAAGTAACTGCCCTGAACTCAGCATTTTTAACATAAATGAAATTATTTTTGCCTTGCTACATCTGCAGTGATGCTGCTTCTGCTGAGCTCCTTTGACAGCTGGTGTATTTGGGACTTGGGACATCTCACCTGATTTGTACTCATTTTAAGGCACAGTTTAAAGCATCTTTTCCTTATGGAGAAGGAATTTCCCCCCCCCCAAATGATGTATTTAAGTATCTTGCACACTTATTTTACAATCTTTTTTAAATCAAGCTGTCACCGCTTTGACATGTCTACTTAAATTAATTTTTCTTGGACCATTGTAAATTATATCATGTCTTTGCTTGTCCGAGGAGGACAAGAGCATCTTGTAAGAATAAAAATCTCAAGAGCCTTTCACAGACCCTGCAAGTAGGTCTTGTGTTCTGTGTTCATAGTGAGTTTGGAAGTTATAGAGGCAAACCAAAATGTGCTGCTATAGCCATTTATGTCCTGGTGAAGATGAGTGTGAGGATCAGAGAATTAGGTAACTGGTGGACTAAGCAGCTGGTATTTCTATCTTGATGAGATAAAAATTAATTCAGTTTTAATTCATATCTCAGAAATTGGAAATTTCTCTGATCATAGTGTCTACTATATAATCTTAATCTTGAATAGTGCAGTGCTGAAGGACGCTGCAGGCCATGAAGAAGTATTTGATCCATAGGCAGTCACATACGTTAATAGTGGCAAATCACCTGTCATTTAGACTAAAGCAAAGAAAAAAACAAATGTGTCTGTTATGCAGTAAAAAAGTGAATTAATAAAAAGCCGTGCCCAAGGGACTGGGCTACCTGAGAAAAGGCGTGCAAAACTGAAAGGTGCAGGTGAACTGATCCTAAATTGAAGACAAACGGCTCCTCAGCAGGAAGCAATTTGCTTCAGGTGCAGGGGCCAAAAAGCTGTGCAGGGGTAGCTGTGTCTGAGATGCCCGGCGTCAGAGCAGCCCTGCGCCCACAGTGCCCGTCCTCCTCCTGGCTGAGAAGAAGTTATTCTTTGTCAGCCTTAAAGCAATACCCAGAATAGGGTGGAGACTAATGTCTTTTCCATTATCTGAAGAGCTCACAAACAAGTGTGAGCTCACTCCACCTCAAGTACTGTGTTCACTTTTGGGAACCTCAGCACAAGAAAGACATTGAGGTGCTGGAGCATGTCCAAAGGAGAGCAACGAAGCTGGTGAAGGGTCTAGAGAACAAGTCCTGTGAAGAATGGTTGAGGGAACTGGGGTTGTTCAGGCCAGAGACAAGGAGGCTGTGGGGAGACCTTATTGCTCTCTACAACTACTTGAAAGGCAGTTGTAGTGAGGTGGGTAGCAGTCTCTTCTCCCAAGTAACAAGTGACAGGACAAGAAGAAACAGCACCAAGTTGCACCAGGGGCGGTTTAGATTGGATATTAGGAAAAATTACTTCACCAAAAGGGTTGTCAAGCATTGGAACAGGCTGCCCAGGGGAGCGGTTGAGGCACCTGGAGGTATTTAAAAGACGTGTGGTCATGGCACTTAGGGACATGGTTTAGTGGTGGACTTGGCAGTGTTATGTTTGTGGTTGGACTTGATGATCTCAAAGGTCTTTTCCAACGTAAATGATTCTGTGATTCCAAGTCTGCTCCCCTGCTCTCCCCATCCAAAAAGGCTCAAGCCTCTGAAGGGCAGCCTGGTATGGAGGGACAGAGAGGCACTCCCAGGCCGCAGCTTGGAAACACCCGCAGTGAGCTGGAGGAGCACTGGGGCACTGGGCGTGCGTCACTGGGGATTTAGGGCTGCATCCAGGGCAGGCGATCCAAAAGCCTCTTTGTAACTCCCATTAGTGCCTGTAAGGCCACAGATGTTTGCCTGAACTACAGCGTTGTTTGCAGGACCCACCAAAACAGAAAAGCCGTGCTCTTTCAGCAAGTACAGGAGCATGGCCACCATGGCAAGCTGACTGCACAGAAGCTGTCTGGCGCCCAGGGAAGAGCAACCTCCTGTTGAAAGCCCCAGCACGAAGCCAAACCACTGAAACCAACCCAAGCCACTCGCCTGCCTTTGGAGAGGATGAATCTTTCACTGTCAGTGGATTTTACAACCAGCTGAATCCATT
Source organism: Opisthocomus hoazin (assembly GCF_030867145.1). NCBI lineage: Eukaryota > Metazoa > Chordata > Aves > Opisthocomiformes > Opisthocomidae > Opisthocomus > Opisthocomus hoazin. Next base: position 24,708,910 of record NC_134421.1, read on the forward strand.
TCTGGCCACATACAAACACAAGCTGCAATAAATTGTTATTTCAGTTCTGAGCAAGTGTTTGACTTTGGAGCAGCATCACGGAGCAACCTGCTGTAAAGGAGTTTGCGGTCCATGGGCCTGATGCTGCATACGTACCCCATCACATTTATCGCTGCAGGTGTCTCACTGACTGCACACAGGTTGCAGTGAAAACCTGCTTAGCAGCTGAAGCTGTCAATGTGACCAAGCCTTAATATCAATATCCTAATTCCTCAAAATAGTATTTGATTTTAAAAGTCACCATCAGAAAACATCAATAATAGGGTTTTTGTTTTATGCGTTATGGTAAGCTGCCTTCATGATTTCAAGATTTTCTTTGTTAGTCATGAAGGTTAGAAAGACTTGTTTCAGATGAGCTAGGGCTTAGCAGAAAACACAACATATGTCACGAGATTCACACCAAAACTGGGAGAGTGAGCCGTGCTGCAGTGTAACTGCAGCACAGGTGTGCGGAACTGCAGTAACTTTATCATGAGGAAATACAGTTACGCAGTAGAAACATCTCTTAAGCCTATATTTCATGCAAATCTGAAACGACACTACAGCCACCGAAGCCAGCCAACAAAACCCACGGAGCCCCTGCTACTCTCCCAGAGCCTCCATACTACTGGTACAAAAGCACACGGGAACTAGTAGGCAACTGCCGCTCAAAGCTGCACGGAGGCTGTCTTTTCACAGGGGGCTTGTCCCGGGGAATATGAAGAAATCTTTCCCTTCAGTTTCCATATCAGGTTTTCAGATCAGCGTTCTTCCCAGCCTCTCCTCCTCCAGGCTGCTCACAGTGTGGAGTGCTCTTTTCCTGTTTACCCTTACATCCCTTTTTATTACCAGGCAGTATTTTTTTTTTTAAGCACACTCAGGCGCCTGCTTGTTTTTTTCTAATGCTCTACAGGGATTTGTTGGCGTCTTTTGCAGCAGGTCATCCTGTTTTCAGACAAAGTTCCTGTCTTGTTAAAAACAATCATTTCTGGATGTCTCTGTATGGCTCCTGCTTTTAATCATCCTGAGTCCTTGAGCCATGCAATCCGCACTCCAAATATTTAAGCTTTGCTTGTTTGTTTGCAGAAAACAAAAAAAAAAAAGAAAAGGAAAAGCCCATGGAACATTTTCAAACTGCCGCCCTTCTGCAGGACAGGAGACCTCTGCACACTGCAGTACCAGAGGCCGGCTGTGCACAGGCAGTGGCACGCTCCGGACAAGGACCATGACGAGCAGACAAAAGGGCGGCAGCAGCGACAAGCCCCTTTAGCACCACTCAAAAAGCCCTCGCTCCTCTGGGTAGAGGCAAGCTGGCTGCAGACACCCGAGTCTTGGGTAAGTGCTGGCCAGCACAGCTCCCCACAGCCATGCTCAGCCCCAGGGACAGACCCACAGGGCACATCTACAGAGATGGGATGGGCCAAACGAGGGCTGGCCCACCTTTTGGGCATAGCCTGCACTCTCAGCACCTAACCAAAAAAAAGAAAGAGAAACACTGTCTGGTACAATGACAATAATTTTCAGAGAAGATCAAAGGTCTGCATGGCTTTCAAACCTATGGATGGACAGTAATAGGGCCAGTATAATGCTATATAACTTGGGTTTTAATTTTATGTTGAGAGAAAAACTCAGACAATCATCTGTCATATTTCATCTGTTTTAATTTTGTACATGACCCCTGCTACTACAGGAAGGGCAACTAACAAATGCTGACAACACCTCCTGTGATGAGGGCACCCAATATCATTTTAATTCCACTGAGGGTGGGGCAGATATTTTACACAGGACATTGCTCTCCATGGCTCCCTTTTTAGCCAGTAGTAGAAGGTATTCTCTGTTGGGGGGAAGCTAATGCCCCTAAATTAGAATTCCCTGCTGAGCTCTGCTCAGTGGAGTCTCTCCTCATCACCCTACTGAAGGAGGCCAGAGTCCTACCTTTTAAAAGTTAGAGGAGGTGAAAAAACCCTCAATAATCGCTGATGTAAGATGCCAAAGTGTTTAACAGGCATATTGAGTACCCTTCACACGTAAGTAGATGGGGGAAGTCGGTTCACAGAAGGTGGTATGACTTTCCATAAGCTGGGACAAGAAGTCAAGTGTCTTATCTAGCCTCGGAGGAAGGTCTTGCTCTATCTGCCAGTCTGTGCTGTTGCCTGCAATGCTGCAAGGAGGACTCACTGAAGAAGAGGACCGAATCTCTGAGCTCCTGAGCTAGCACTTTCTATCCTCTTACATATTGGGAAATGCTGTTATTACAATGGCAAAAGAGAAAGAAAGAAAAAAAAAAGACAAATAGCTTATTTTCCTTACTGGGTCCCAATTTGCACTACAGCAAGCTCCATCTTAAAGGGTCCTGGGTCACCTCCTTGGAGCCTGGGGAAAGCTCACTTTCAAGTGTACCTCCAGGGTTTTATGTACTGTTATGTTCCAGGAGGTGGTGAAACGTGTTTCAAAATATGTGTGTTTAAAGGTGCCACAGCCTGCAGCTCCAGTAAGAGAAAAGGTCTGTTGTGTGTTTCCTGATGCTGAACACTCATGCAAAATGACCATCAATCAAAGTTTCAGGCTTTGGTAAATTTACCCCTGACAGTTCTTATAGGAAGACGTTACACAATCCCTAACCCGAATGCTTTGATCTCCTAAGTCAAAGTCAATATGTCCAGCTGGATAAATAGCATTAAGCCCAGCAGTGCTTCCTGTGTAAGTGATAAAAAATTGATAAAATCCTGACTTTCAGAAGCACAGGTGCTTTAAATCAATGGATTACAGTTCACCAAAGCTATTAATACCATCTCTGGAAGTCCTGACTGGAAACAAAAAGCTTTGAAATTTTCATGCTCCTTAGGTCAGAAACAGAGTTTAAATTAGGTCATTTTTAGATGGCCATGAACGCTGAGCCATACTCTGGGCCAGTATCAATCAGAAATGTGCCATTTGCTTAACTGGACCCGAGTCCCAGAGCTGACACTCAGCCTCCTCCACTGCCAGCCTCCCTGCAGCACAATGGGATTAGCTTTCTAGGATGTGCTTGTAGAAACAGATTTAAAACCTTGTCCCTCATCCCTGTCCTAACCAATCCTCTCTTCACACACTTTAGATGTGTTGTTGTCATCCCCTCTTTCAGGGTCCTACTATTTTTCAAACCACACTTAGCACCCTTGGACTCCTAACTGACCATGATGAGAATGCTTCCTCCTCCTTGTATTATCACGGGCCCACAGCCCCCCTTCTGGGGCAATAGCAGGGCTGGTGGGGTTCAGTCAGGTTTCCTTCCCTCCGGCTTACACACTTCCCAGCATCAATAACCTGTTACAGATCCTGTCTTACTGCCCGTTCCCCTCCTCCCTCAATAATAGCGACGTTCTTGAAAGCTTGAGATAAATATCCTGTTACAAAACAGATGATCAGGATGAATATTACTTTCATCCTCTAAGTCACTACTTGTGGGAGAGTGGAGATAGTCTGTTTAGCCATATGGATGGTTTTCCATCATTCACAAATGTCACTGACAGCGGGGAAAAAAAAAAATTCTGACTTGAACTTTGGGTTGCTTCAGCTCAAGTTGATTCTTGGAATGTAAAATTCACCCTGATCCGAGGGCCACTCCATAGCAAATATAGCCCACATGTTCTTATGAAAGCCATGAAAACATATGGGTAATTTCAGATGAACATGGACCCTGTGCTAAGAAAACCGTTGGAGGGAATCTTTGATATAAGATTTGGGGAATTCATTTTGATTCCTCTGAAATTATAAACCCATCTTTTCTCTTCCAGGTATGTACTGACTGTAGGTTCCTAGAAGTGCTATGTCTTTTAAAATAATAAATGAAATTTCTTCCTAGAAACCCTTCTTTGGACCTGAGGGAAGGAAAGGAGTCAGAGGAAAAAAGCCCTCCCTACTACTGCTCAAGAAGCATTTTATACTTCCTCCAAAAGTGAACTAAACCATGCCAAAGGAGAAGTGTGAGGTCCCTCTCACCCAGGAGCAGAAACAAAAATGGACACCTTGAGTTTCAACAAATGCGCCTGCTGTTCAGATTATGAAGAGCTAAAGAAAACAGTCTTTTTTTAAGAATATGTTGGCAAAGGCGTTTTCTCCTCATGCTGGTAAGAAGAGCTCAGGCAGAGATCAGACTAGGTGGGCAGCCTGTTCTCAGATAGAGAGACCGTGTTTCATGGAGGGCTGTTACCTCAGGTTCAGTGGCCCCATTTTGTCTTGCTCCTTCCTCCCTGACCTCAGGTTCATAACCCCACCCCAAGTGAGAAAAAAGTCTCCTCGCTGCTCCCAAACAGGCTCTTGCTCTAAGGCGTGGCCTTAGGCAAAAACAACCTCAGCAGATGCTCAGTTCCGTCCTCACTGGCCCGCATGACCCTTTCATCAGTGTGCCTCACGACAGTGCATGTAGGACACAAGTCAGATGCCCAAGAATTGCTCGCAGGCAAACTCTTCAACCCATAGTGAATGGAGGCAGTTCACATGTTTTTGGAGGCCTGAGTATGAAGGTCAGATGGGAATTTGGGAGGAAAGGAGACAAGGGGCACAGTGCAGGAGCTGCACAGATCCACAGGGCAGCTGTTGGCACAGGGGAGGTTTTGGGGTCACCTTCACCTTACTTGTAACCCCTGCGTGGAGCTTGCCTTGCCACTGCTGGATCTGATCCCTCTGGCATGATTTTCCCATCTCGTCTCGACTGTCTCTATGGTCAGAAGTTCATTTTCGCCTTCTTTCTAAAGGCAATGTGCTGAATTCAGCTTAATGGAAGATCAGAGCAATTGATCAATTCCAAGCCCTAAGAATAAAAAGCCCTTGGTTAATTTCTCTGGAAGTTTGGCCTCATCTGCCCTCTAAAGTACTATGCAATATATATTTGCAGGGAATCAGTTGCAAAATCAATGTGAGCTATGCTTATGAGAGCAAAAAGACAAGCAACATCGTGGGTCCTATTCCAGGCACTGCTTTTGCCTTACTGTGTCAGCTAACCTAGCTTGAAAAACTGCTCTAACCCCACTCACAAGGAGGTGAGGCACTACACCTAAAATGGTTTTCACAGCACAGACTGCCGTTATTCTAATGGCTATGGATTTTCCTGTTGTTTCTTGCTACTATTTTAATGTTACAGTCTCTATTTGTTGTGGAACATATTGATGAAGAGAACTGGGTCAATTTACCTACAGTTGCCTCACCACTAAAACCAGAATACCTACTGCTCTACTTGTTTCCAGTCCAGTCTCTAGCTCGACAATACTGACAATCTTACTCAGACGAGATAAATAGCATCAAAGTGATTGAATCAAGCAATCAACAAAGTCAGACAAGTGTGCATCTGACAACTAGCAGACTGTAATCAGTGTTCTCCCACAGCAATATATCTCCTAGCTTTACCAATTCATAATGCAGCATTTATACATTTACTTTTGTAGGTTTTCAGAAAAAAAAAAAAAAAGTCCAGTTTTAACAAAAGCCTTCAAAGGAAATATCCTGTGGTAGGTTTCTGAGTTGCCCTGAAGCTGAAGGATGCAGGTAGGTGACCTTTCCCTACCTGTAACAGTACTTGCCCACCTCACATAGCAGAGGCATCACGTGTGTTGTTAATGAGTCTCAAAGGAGTGGGAGCAATTGTTTTTAAATAATTAGTCTGTGTCTGAATCAAAGAGAGATTAATTTTATCAGTGAACATAGAGAGCTCTTGATACGCAAGAACTCATGCTTATTTACCTCCAGTTTTCTCTGAGTAACTACATGAATCCACACGGGTGGCAGTTGAAAGCACTGGGCCGGAGTGAAGAGTGCTCTCATCCCAGGCACTCAGTGCAGAAGACTTGGTTCCTTTATTTGCCTTGCATAAATCCTGGGGAGGAAATATGAGGCACTGAGAGTCCCTTTGTTTTTGCTCACTGGATTTAAGCAATTCCTCCTGCAAACATCAGAACAATGAATCCCTTCAGTCCACTAGGCTGTGAGTGATGTAAGGCCACGGATTCACACTGCAGATCTCCAGAATTTTCTAAGTTTTGAAGAAGCAGTTGGATGATTGCAGTGACTTCAGATTCAAACTTGGAGTCTGCTATTTTCAGAGACAAGTGATAAAATGTACCCCCTTATGCTAAAAGTCTGAGCTGGCATAATGTACATATCATTAAGCCAGAACATCCAGGCTGAAGTTGTCCTCGCTAATTAGGAAAAATCCTGGCCAAAAAATGTATTGGTTGGAGCCCAAAGAACACAGGTTATCCCAGTGATTCCTCACCACATACTGTCACTGGTAGAGTCCTCATCTTACATACTTCCAGTCGCGGTAAGGACTTGCTAACACAGACGACGTGCTGTGTGTGGAGAAGCACCCACACAGCTGGCAGGTTCAGTTCTTCCTCTGAATCTACAGAGCACATAAAAGAGCCCTTCTCCCTATCTGACTTCAGAAAATATACTTTTTTAGGTGAAAAATATCCTACAGCCATTTGTTGAATCTCCGAGACCCATGGACAAATGTTATTTTGCTAGATGATCATGCAAGCACATCAGCTAGATGCCCAGCACCATTCTGAGTTGTGACCTGGTTGATTAATTGCACCATGTAGAAGAAGAGACAGTATATCAAGGTCATGATCATTTGAAAGGCTTCGTATTTATCCAGACAAAAAAAAAAATCCATTGACTACTTTGACTGGAGGATTTTGGTACCAAAGGCACAACTTGGATCAAATAAGAAAGAAAAAAGCTATGAGTTTTTGCTTCTTTTGTATTTAATCTTTAGAAAGAAATCTTCTCTGAAAATGCCATTTGGACACTGGCCTAGTCTGACCAATTTTGGTATCTCGCTCTTGGGAAACAAGTTCTCCTTCTTTGCCGGTGTAATACATGTAGAAAAGCAGTTGCCTTGTAATTTAATCCACCATACTTCAGTGGGGTACCAAACCTGCTCACCTTGAATATAGGCCACAAAGCATTTCAAGGGTTAGTTTGGAGGTTACATTATCATTCTTTAGACCAAAAACTAGCAAACTGAAACTCAAAAAAAAAAAGAAAAGATGTTGAGGGTGGGTGTGGTGATGAAAATGCTGACGGGGCCTTGCATTCAGTGGCAGTAATTAGCTTTACCATAGTAAATTCCAGGCATATGGCACAGCAACTTTCACACCCTCTTGTATGATTTAAAATGGTTCTCACAAATGTTCGTCTCACTGTAACTGTGAAAAATCTCCTGCTTTCTCAAGAATAAAACCACTCCCATATTTTCCCCTGACAACTGATGCTTAAAAAAATGCCCCCCAAATCCAGTTAAGGCAATGATGTGTGTTTAATGCAAGAGAACAACAATTAGTATATTTTTGACTGAAAAGAACTCAATTAAGCTGCCAGAAATGTCAAAAGTTCCTCGCTACCCTGACACTTACGTAATTGTTCTGCGAACACCCACACGCCAGAATAGACCTACTCCACCAAAAATTGCAGGGCTGACTCATGAGCTTTCCTCTACGTATCTGAAGACCTAACCATCTAGGATACATCATCTATAGTGTAATTCTAATGTGATTTCCCTGATTCAGTAAATTTACTCTTCACTCAGGGGAAAAAAAAAAAGAATAATCTACATCTTTGGGATCTTGCCCACCTATCACGGAGGAAGCAGCCCAGAATGGCAGCGCTGCAGAGGGTATCTGCTCTCCAAAAACCTTCCCGAGCCCCATATAAGGACAAGGCTGGGATTAGATGTGGCTGGCTGTGGTCTTGTGGATTCTCCTTGCTGAAACAAGATACGGAAGCAACTGTACCTACAACCTATTCAGTTTTGACCTCTGTGCTGTGTAATGTTTGCCATTCTGAACCCAGTTATTACAGCTGGCTGTGAACCTTCTTATCTGCAGGACAGCGCTCTCCTCTGTGCAGCTCATCCTAACCCCGTGCTGAGGTGCTGACCTGGTGCAAACTGGAAAGGGAGCAGGGCACTGCTGGGTCCTGGTCCTTGCGTCCTGCACACTTCTGTCTTATTCCCGTTCAAATTCCGATGTGATTCAGAAATGCTTAACTTCTCTGATCTGATGGGACTGCCACATGAAATGAAGAAGATTGGTGAAAAACGGGACTGGAAGCAAAAATAAAATAACAAACGAACATTTATAAGTTACTCGAGAAAACCTCTAAGAAAGAGCGGGGAGGCTCCAATGGATCACTGGAAGGCATACGGGTGTAGGCATCTCTACAACAGCCTCTTGGGAACACTTGAACAGAGATTTACATGCACAGTTTAGCCAGAATAGAAAACTTGGTGAAATGGTTTTATGCTTTACAGCTGTACTACAAAACTGCTCAGAGAAAATAATAATTTAATGTAATCAACCTTTGCAGCGTGCTGATGGCACCAATATACCGAATGAGTAACATAAACTGTGACCATGAATGGTACTGTAATCATCATGCCGATGTGCTCTGACATGCCAAGTGATGACCTGGAGTTTGGATGGGACAGTTCTACCATTAAGTCTTCATAAGTATCTAAGCATACTAAAGCCAGGATAAACTTAACAGCAGTAATTCTCTTGTCAACATTAGCAGACACTACACGTGTACACACCCAATCTTCAAGGTATATTGAGTACTGCAAAGCTCTTAAATGTTGAATTGAAGATGAAGAATAACTACCGTCACCATTTATGTCTATACCTTGAGACGTATGCCTTTCAAAAGGACTATACACCTTGAATATGTACATTCCTAGTAATGTGCACAACCCAGTACTTCCCCGGACGTTTTTAATACTGCTTCATGTTTAGGGCATTATCCTTTCCCCATTTACTCTATTTACACCAAATTCTTTCTACTAGTTTCTCTCTCCCATTGACCAACGTCCCTTGAGCTTCCAGATGAAAAGAAATTACTAGGTTGATCTGTGGGACTTTGGAGTTGTGGTGACAGACCCCTTTAAACCACTGTAGTTTGGCAGTTTTCTTTTTCTCTCCTGTTTATTTTTTTTTAGGGGGGGGAGGGGATGGGAAGTGGAGGTGAGGGGTGGTGCAAAATGTAGCAAACTAAACCACAAAGCTAGGCCCTCACTTGGCAGGGCATGAAGATGTACATCACATGCTGTCCACTGGAAGCCAGCAACGCCGCTGGTTCTTCAAATTCAGCATGTGATTTGAGCTCTGTTTTTTAACAGAGTGGGACATTTTAGCACCTAGATCGGGCCATCAGCTTGATGCTTCCCCCTCCACAAGCTTTTATCAAACTGTGTTTGGCAGCAGCAGGTCACCAGGAAAACCCCCAGCCCGAAAATAAGGAAACTCTTACCTCTGCCAATGAATTTACCCAACTCGGTGCAGGTCCTGCCTGGCCCAGGAGAGGTCCCCAAGCGGGTTCCATCTGTGAAAGGTAAAGCAGACGTGCTAAATGGGAGTTGCAGGTGCCAGGATATATATCTGTCCACGTCTCTCCCCCTGTGACATCCTGGAGCCAAACTGTGTGCTCGGCTCCATCGGGTCCCCAGGACACATTCCAATGGCCGTATAAAAAACAGACAGTGGAAATTGAATTGTTCGTGCCTGGGTTGGACTCCTAATTGCCTCTCTGGAACCAGAACATAAGATAGCTGTGCAGCATTTCTTTTCCTGAATATGCCTGTCCCGGGACGAAGATCTTTTTCTTACATAATTTGCTGTCCCTGCTCTGCTCTCTGCACAGTTGATTTACCCCGCACTGTGCAAACTCAGTCCTTGTTTACTCTTTTCACGGTCTTAGAACAAGCCTTCAGTCATCCCAGGGGCAGGCTTTATTCCCATGGTCAGAACAAGAGAGAGATTTGGGATCAGGGGACCTTGTAAACGCAGAGGAAAATATATCTCTAGCATTGGGAAGAGAGAGCTGCTTTCTACGCTTGCTTGGTGCTGTCAGGTTTGCTTCCTTCTAGGATGAGTGAATGGGATGAAAACGGGACAGTGCTATTGAAGGAACACACTTTAGTGATAGCACTAATGCCTCCCCTGGTTAAGCCCTTCCCAGCACATCAAAACAGGCAGCACTAAAGAGATTATAGCATTTTCTCAGCAGCCTCATCTGATGTGATGTGTGTGCCCGGTACAGTGTGACATAGGGTGTCCCTGAATAGCAGGCAACAGCAGAGAGAAATGCACCAGCACGCAAAAGATGAGAACATACTTTGGGCACTACTGAACCCTTCGGTATTGGCAAAGAAATAATATAAGCACATTGTTGTCCCTATACAAATAGCATGAGATTCCTGCATCATGGATCAGGACTTTTGAATAGGAGTTGCTATTTTCCTTAGCTAAGGTAACAGAATCCTGTGAATCTGGATTCCAACTAGTAAGCTAACTTACTAATTTAATAACTGCCAGCAAATTTAAGGATATATCAGTAATTTTATGCAATCATTGTCTCAGTACCACTTTAAAAATTTAGTCTGCTTCTCTTTGTTGCTTCTATTATACAGTCCATTTCTTATTTTAAACTTTCAAATTAACATGTAATTAATTATAAGAAAAATATGCGCGCACATAGCCTTCTGTTCTCTTCATGTTTATCATTTTTAAGACGGAGCTGCCCACCTGTGCTATGTTTCTATTGCCAGCAGAGCGTAAACCACTGTGAAGTGATACACAGGTCGATGTCACCAAAACAGCCACTACCAATGGCAGTACCTGGTGGGGGAAAAAAAAGAAGAAAAAAAGGATTAGAGTGCTGGCCTGTGTGCTTGGCCAATACTCTCTGAGCCTGGCTAAATGTGCGTCTCACACTGCCCTCCTGAAAGTTTAGTTTTATCCTCTAAGCAAGGGAGCACCCTACTGCCATTAGCCATCTGCTGTCAAGCAGAACTGCTCACCTTTGCACACCCTGAGGAACCATTTGGAGAATTCACCTATGAGCCACATTCAGAAGGGAACCGAGTTTATACTGCAAGAAGTCAAAAGAAAACAAAACCTCTTGAATAAATGCATGCCTGTAGTAGCTGTTAAGTATTTTAAAGCGTCGTTCCTAAGTAATTGCTAATTACATTATTTTATTACAAGGCACAATTAAATATGTGCTTGAGGTCATCCAGCTATTTGCTGTTTCAAGGAAAGCACTTGAGTCAAAAGGATTTCCTAAATGGAGTCATTCAGTGTTTTATTTCTCCAACTTCAGGAATTATTTTAGATGCAAATAATTGGACGTTGAATAATCAGTTACATGCCATTTCCATAAATTGTTTGTGCTTTACATAAAACAAGTAAAATGCTTTATAGGGCAGTTCTGTTCTCGCTTTGAGGCACCCCGCACTAACCAGTTCTGCACCAAAGGCACTGTACTTTATGGCCAGTTTGGTCTAGGATGATTTGTGTATTTCTATTTTCAAATAGATCATTCACTCAAACTAACACAGACAGACCATTAATTCTCACTTTTACTGAAATTAAAAGGAACTTTTAGAAGGACTTACAGCAAAACCTAGAGGTGAGAATCACAGATTGTAAAGTAAGCACCTAAAAGTAAGGGCTGGTTACACTACATTTAAAAACAGTGAAGGGAACTGAGTGGCTCCAAAGTGCAGTTTGTCCCCTCTGAAGACCCCCTAAAAGTGCTTATTAAGAGAAATAACTAGCTAAAATGTGAACATCTAACTTCTGACATCTAAAGCTGAATGGCTACCTAGCTGAATCACAGGCATTTGCTTGTTCAGTGAAAGCTGACAGTCAAGATCCTCAAAATTCATGCCGAAGTGTGGCCTGCCAGTGGGGAAACCTGTCTCCACTACATTTGCCAAGATCTTGCATTTCCAGAGTTGAGATGAGTAGGCATCTCAACAAAAATCTTGATGCCAGCACATTTCATGCCCCCTGGCCTTTTCCAGCAGGCAATCCCAGAGCATACTTCATTCACCTGACATCAAACGGTGCCGAGACAAAAGGTGTCTCTGTCACTTTGATTCAGGTCATCAGCGGGATGTGGAAAACCAAGGCTGGAGTCCCTGCTTCCGTAAGTATGGATTGATGCAACATGGGAAAGGTCTGAGCAAAGAAGCAGAAAATCCTTCCTATTTTGGGCCCCATCTTCTCGTAGAAAGATAGGCTCCTATCAAACGCTGCTCCAAGTCAAGTAGAAGTGAGGAATGAACCTGCACCTTTAGAAGAAGAAAGGACTTACATAAAAAACTTTCCCATCCCTAATGTCTAATGCAAGAAGGAACTTCATCAGTACTTAGCCTCCTGAGGATGCCTCGGCGCTGCTGCCTTAGTATCCCAGGCTGTGAAGTGTCTCACAGCGGCCCAGTTGGCCTGGTTTCAAAACGTCATAGATACCTACCTTTTTGGTACTTCTCTCTCCAATTACACTACGTGGATAGCCTGTCTGCCTAATTCAGGGCCAAGGCTTCCATTACAGGGAGAGACATGAAGGAATTGGGCAAAGCAACACTGAACTCTAAACTCCACCCTCCATGCGAGACTCTTGTCCTCTGTCTGCACCTCTGGCCAAGACAAGCTCAGCTTATAAACACGCACGGAGATCTATTCAGGCCTCTACACTTGCTAAAAATGAGCAGAAGGTTTATGGTCCAAAATCCAGCAAAGTAGGCTTTTTGTGGTCAATATGCTTAGAGCTGAGCTGAAGAGGTTTCATTCACAGCCAAGGAGGTATAAAATGAAAAACCAACCACAAACAAGACAAACCCCACCCAGAAATACACATTTCAGGGTTCAAAAGGTGACTCAGGCAGTGAGTGGATGAATGAGGGGATCATGGTTATCAGGAAGAGGCTCTTCTTATTGCCTAGGTACTATAAAAGTCGAGGGAGAAGTGACCTCCTGGTGAGACGTGGGCTGTAGATCTGGCCTCTGACAAAGCATCGAATGGTAGCGTGGTTACTGAGTCCACTCCTGCATCCCTCAGCGACTGGCAGGACAGCGTGGTTCAGAGAGAGAGAGGAAAAGTGAGCGCGCGCACACATGCGAACACAAAGATAACAATGGCCCACGTAGTTTACATTCTCTGTTAGTTCTTCAGCTGGTGTTTGCTAAGGGAGCTACTACTACAAATTCAAAGGGTGTCGTCTGTATTTTACTTGTTTAACTCTGCTGCAGTACAAAATCTCCTGCCTGGCTCCCAACTGGTCGAATGCCACCCTCAGACTGCTGCTGTGCAACGGGCTGGCTATAGCCATTGTCACGACAAGCCTCTGCCCCAGCTCCACTGGGGAAATACAACTCTCCTGGGCGTGCTTCATCTAAAGTTTTATTGCCTTCATATACTTAACCTTAATGCTCGTAACATTTCATTCAAATCTGAAAGTACTAATGATAAAAATCTCTTTAAATGCTATCATTATTTATTGTTGCATTACTACTAGGCAGGTATCTCAATGGGTTTGATAAACTGCTTGCATAATATGTAGTTTTCACTTAAAATGTTGAATGACTAAGATTTTTATTTTAAACCACTGCTATAAAACATCACTGAAAATGCCCCGAAGATGATAATCAGAACATATTTTCTTCTGGAAATATTTTAGTCATCAGAAAGGCAAGTTTACCTTGTGTGAATATGGAAGTGTTTGATGGAAGTAATTTGAGGCTTGTTCTGTTTTCTTCGAATCCTAACTCTGCAATGTGCTGATGTTTTTCTGTGCACTTTCATTTTTAACCAGGTAATCAAAGTACACTTTAACCCCAAAGAACCATGTTAGTTAATAATAACATGGATTATAAGGAACAAATGCTATTTATCGTTGTGTCAAGCTTGCTGGGAATTGTCACAATGTTATACTGAAATAGCCCTTGTCTTTAACTTTCGGGTCACACTCACTGTGGTTTAATATGACTCCTGCTTGTTTTCTAAGTTGACCCCTTAGGTGACAATTGATCATTTGAGGATTCTTCTGAGTGTGGCTCCTGTTGAGATGAAGGCTAACAGAGAAAACACAGCTTATTATAAGAACAAATGAGCAATAAGAAATGTTTAAGATAGTTGTATGACAAGCATTGCATCATACTGCACCTTGAGAGATAAATACAGTTGAGGTGGTTTGCAAATTCCTATTTCAGTTGCTTTGCAGAACTTCCATTTCCAAAGCCTTAAATCCACAGTTAGTAAGGCTGAGGTCTGAATTATATTAGTTTGTAAAATTTGAACAAAAGTTGATCTGATATACTTGAGAAGATGGGTAAAGAATAATTTAAAAAACCCCAAACTGATGCCAATTTTAAGGAAAAAAAATATTATGACTTGATTATTCATTTTACCAGGACTGTGCTATTTGCCATACTAATACAGAGCGACCAACAGTGCCAGCCCCAAAGAATTTCTGTCCTGCTTGAGCCCTGACATGGGTGAACACAGAACACTTAAATGGGGATGGGGGGATCAACAAATAAATAAATAAAAATCAAAGGCTCTTGCTTTGATCTGCCACTTCTCCGAACGTTTCAACACCGCGCCCTGAATACACAGAGCTGAACAGCAAGTGAAGGACCTGCTAAGAACAGCCTGGAAGGTCGCTGACTGTGGGCAAGGTGGACCGGACAGCCTACCCGTCCCGAGCGGCGGGACAACGCGCGTGCGGTGCGCGTCCCCCGAGCTGCACATCAGCCCGGGCAAACCCCCCCGCTCGGGGTCGGGGCGAGGTTCCCGTGACACTTCGGTCCCACGTTCACGCAAGCCCCTGGAACAGACAGCAAGCCGGGACCCCCTCCGAGTCCCCGCTGGGGAGGATGTCGTTAGGGCCACCCGGGTGCCAGCCTTGCTTCAAGACGCAGCGCAGGACGTGCCCGCTGTAATGAACACCACGGGCGCTTTCTGCGCAGAACACGCGGGGCTGCCGGTGCCGCTCGCTGTCCCCGGGGTCAGCGCCCTCGGGCCGCTCGCTGCCGAGGGAAGCTCCCCCAGCGGGGGTGAGCAGCCGCCAGCCCTGCAGCGCGGCACCGGCGCACACCAGACGAGCCCCTGAACAACAATCTGACTCCCGGGCCGACGCTGGCGGCGGGGTTAGCGCTGAGGCCGGGCTTCTCCCGGGTTATCTCCGCTCCCCGCTATTCACTTACCCGTTTCCTAACTCGCACCTTGGAACAGCCCCGCCCGGCTCAGCCTCCGGCCCCAGCTACCCCGGCGCCGCTCCGCCGGGCCCCGCAGCGTGCGGGGGGGACCGCAGCGCCGTCCCGCCCGGCCGGGGCGGCGGGGAAGCGGCGGGGGGCCCCACCCGGGAGGAGCCGGTGCTGCGGCTGCCAGGTGCGAGGAGCCGCGGGCCGGGCCGGGCGGCCGCCAGTCAGGCACCGGCTACCTGGCGGGGCCGGCGGCGCCGAGGCGGGCTGCTGTCCCCGGTCAGGTTTTTGGGGCGGCCCGCTCGGGGTTCAGCCGTGCCCGCAGGCTGCTCTGAGGCGGTACCGGCTGCCCGGCTGCACTTGGCGCGGCGAATAGAGCCGGGCCGCGTGGGAAGGGATTAGCTCGGGATTTACCCTTCACCCGCGCAGAGATCAGCTGAGGACAGGGGCTACCCGTCTCCCGAAAAACGGGATTCCCGGAGCGCCCTAACGAGAAGCCCGGCCGGGATCAGAGCTGGGGAATTAGGGGAGACGCGGCCAGCCCCCCGCGGGCGTCGGATTTAGGGAGAGAAAACAGGGAGGGACAGGAAAGGGGTGCCTTTCGCTCCGCCGCCGGCGGGGACGGGAGGGGAGGGGGGGTAGAGGGGAGGGAGGGCCGGGCCGCGCCCCCTCACCTGCCCCCGCCGCCCCCACCCCCCGCGCCGCGGCTGCCGCTTGTTTGCACTCGGCTTATCCGGAGCGGAAATTCCTTTCCGTTTTTGTGAATGACAAACTCATTAACGATTCATCAACACAACCTGTTCCAGCCGGCCCGTCGCCGCGGCAACAGCCCCTTCCGCGCTCCCCCATTGGCTGCGCCGCAGAATGTACCCATTGAGGCGGCCTGCCGTGGTGCCCATTGAGGAGCCGCCGGGCTGCGCGGGGCCGCGGCCGCGGGGCGCTGCGGGCGGGGAGCGGGGACGGGCAGCGGCGGCAGCGGCACCGCGCCTGAGCCCGCGCGGAGCGGGGGAGCACCGCTCGGCGGCGCGTTAATTGGATTTCATTCACTCGAGGCGGAGGAAAAGCCCAAGGGCTCGGGCTGCAGCGGCGATTAGGCAGGTTCATTCAGGGATTCATTGACAAAAAAAAAAAAAAAAAAAAGAGAGAGAGAGGAGACGGGGCAGGCTGGCTGGGCGCACGCAGGCACACGCTTGCACTTACACACCCGCTCGGACTTAGGGACACACGCACACACACGCCGGGGCTGGGGCTGCTTCTCCCTCCCCGTGACTCCACCGCTGCCCGACGCGGGGGAGGCGGCGCGGGAGGGGGGGGCTGCGTGATTCATTTTCCTGGGGCGGAGGGAGATAAGTTGTGGGGAGTTGGAGCGGTGCAGCCCGCCTCGCCGAGCCAGCCGCATGCCTCTGTGAGAGAGAGAGAGAGGGGCTCTTCCAGAGCACGCTCTGCTCCCCCCGTGCTTCCTCATGCTAGATACGTTCAGACCCGTCCCTTTCGCGTCGGAAATGGCGATTAGTAAATCCGTGGCGTGGCTGAACGAGCAGCTGGAGATGGGCAACGACCGGCTGCTGCTGATGGACTGTCGGCCGCAGGAGTTGTACGAGTCGTCCCACATCGAGTCGGCCATCAACGTGGCCATCCCCGGCATCATGCTGCGGCGGCTACAGAAGGGCAACCTGCCCCTGCGCTCCCTCGTCGCCAGCAGCGAGGAGGACCGGGAACGCTTCGCTCGCCGGTGCGGCACCGACACGGTGGTGCTGTACGACGAGCACAGCCGCGACTGGAACGAGAACACGGGCGGCGAGTCCGTGCTGGGGCTGCTCCTCAAGCGCCTCAAAGACGAAGGCTGCAAGGCGTTTTATCTCGAAGGTGAGAAGGGTCGCCCGGGGGAGTCGAGGGGAGAGATCGCTGCCTGCCTGCCTGGGGGCCGGGGGCTGCGGGTGTCGGGGAGGTGAGCCCCGCGGCTCGGAAGTGCGGCCCTGATCGTGAAAGAGGGAGGGGGGCGTCCGCCGCGTCCCCCGGGCATTGCACGCTGACGCTCCGGGAGGGCGCGGAGCCGGGCAGAGGGCTTTTCCCCCTGCCCTCTCGCCCCCGCCCCCAGGATCCCTGTCCTCGCTTTGTTTAAGGAGACCTGGAGGGCTGGCGCGGCTGCAGCAGCCCGGGGAGGACGGGGCTAGCGGGGAGCCCGGGGAGGGCAGGGGGGAAGGGGTTGCGCCCGAGACCTCTCCCCAGAGGTCCCCGCGGGGCGAAGCGGCACGGAGCTTTAATCTTCGCTGTGCCGAGCCCTCCGCCGCAGCGGGAGATTTTCTGGAGCCTTCTTTTAGGTTAGTCCTTCTGCGGCAGAGTGTGACCTTTTTTTTTCCCTTTTTCCCGGGGCTCGGGAGGGTGGGAAGCAGATGCCCGTCTGCAGACAGGGCTGTATCGAGGAAGTAAGCCGGCTTGCCATCTTACATCATGTTGCATTTCCCCCCCCCCCCCTTTTTATTTTCTCTCCCCAGGTGGTTTCAGCAAGTTCCAGGCCGAGTTCGCCCTGCACTGCGAAACTAACCTAGACAGTTCGTGTAGCAGCAGCTCTCCTCCTTTGCCAGTCCTGGGCTTGGGAGGCCTCCGAATCAGCTCCGATTCCTCATCAGACATTGAATCTGACATTGACAGAGACCCCAACAGTGCCACCGACTCCGATGGCAGCCCTCTCTCCAACAACCAGCCTTCCTTCCCGGTGGAGATTTTACCCTACCTCTACTTAGGCTGTGCCAAGGACTCCACGAATCTGGACGTTTTAGAAGAGTTTGGCATTAAATACATCTTGAATGTTACCCCCAACCTGCCTAACCTCTTTGAAAACGCCGGCGAATTTAAGTACAAACAGATCCCGATCTCTGACCACTGGAGCCAAAATCTGTCTCAGTTCTTTCCTGAGGCCATCTCCTTTATAGGTGAGACCCGGTTATTTGCTAACGGCTGTATGTCAAGCGGCAGAATTCAGTTTCTTTTCAAGTATTCACGAGATTTCGGGCGAGAAGCGGTAGCGGCGTTTCTGGCAGTCTCCAGGGGATGCCCCGCATTCCGGTCCTAAAGCCGGCTGAAGCTGAGGGGCGGGTGGGGGCTGCGTGGGGGTTCATTGAGGAGCCCCGGTGCATTTGTAGGCGGTGTTTGCCGGTTGCAGACGTGTGCCTGGTTTGGCCGGCTGTGGGATTCCTCCCTGAGCCGTTTGTATCGGAGCTGGGGACTGGGCAATGCGCAGGATGGGGCGGGGGGGGAATATTTTTAAATCTCTTCCTGACAGGGTGGGAGGGAGGTAAACGAACCCGGGGTCGATAGCTTATTCGTCCTTTTTTGTGTGTGTGTGGGTTTTTTTTCTTCTTCTTGAGGTTACTGAAGAGCAGTATAATCAAAAGAAACGATCTGGGGAAGCTAACTTTAGCTTTTAAATGCAAGTTATTCATAACCCGTATCCCTGGCTAATGTATAGTCAGAGCTTTAATTAAATCTCGTGGTAATAATGATATACCTCTTGGGCTCGGTGCCTCGGTTAGCCAGCCCTTAAGACATTATCCGTCAGCTTTGGAAACACGTCCCCTTGGGCTCAAGGAGTTCTGGTTAAAATCTGCGCCCTCCTTCTTTTCGGGGAGGACTAAAATCACCCCGTCGGGGTGCGGTGGAGTGGGCACCGCATTATCTGTTGGGAAGCTGTCCTGTAATCCGGTTGAATGATACCGGTAATAGTGGAGAATGTAGGTAATCTGAGCCCAGCAGGAAGAAATGTGGGCTGGAAGCCACAAAGAAACTAATCTCCAGGCATTGTAATGCATTTCCTATTACAAAGGAACCCATTTTCAACCAATGTTGACAGCCTGTTCCTCCTAATGGGCTGTCCCCTGTGACTTCCCTCATTCTTTTAAAATGCTTGAATACCTCCATTGTTAGCTGCACAACAGTTGGAGAATAATTTAATAGACCTTTGCAGTCTGCTGGTCTGTATAAAAGGCATTCAGTGACATATTGCAGGATTTCCATGCTGGGGCAAGGGTACTGTAAGAATTTAAGGCAAATCTCCAGGCGAGAGCGTGTCTTTCAAAACTGACTTTTGAAACAGTGTCATGCATCGTATCCTGCTCCCTTTGTCTCACTCTTAGTTTTCTCAGCCGTTGGACTCTCTGGCAGATATACGTAGGGGGGTGGATTCTCCTCTTGTCCTGGTTTTAAGCCGGGGAAGTTAACTCTTGCGTTGCATTGCTGGCCACTGAGATCAGAATCGTCCTTTCTCTCTGCTTGATACTCATCTCACTTGTGTTAAGAGATCGGTTACCAACTCCCTGTCTTACGTGTCCTTCTGTGCCTCTTTGTCTCTGTACAGATGAAGCACGGGGGAAGAACTGTGGCGTCCTGGTGCATTGTTTAGCAGGGATCAGCCGCTCGGTCACAGTGACGGTGGCCTACCTCATGCAGAAGCTCAACTTGTCCATGAACGATGCCTACGATATCGTCAAGATGAAGAAGTCCAACATTTCGCCCAACTTCAACTTCATGGGTCAGCTGCTGGACTTTGAGCGGACTCTGGGGCTGAGCAGCCCCTGTGACAATCGAGTGCCGAACCAGCAGCTGTACTTCACCACCCCTTCCAACCAGAACGTCTTTCAGGTGGACTCCCTGCAGTCCACGTGAGCTCCCACCACCTCCCTTCTGTCTGTTTCACGGGATCACTCCTCAATGGTTTCTCTTTGGCAGTGATAAAGCAAACACAGCTTTCTCTTTTTCTGGCCTATGCTATCAAAAAGCAGCTGCCAGCGCAGGCTAGGAAAGGTTACACAGTACAGCATCGGCTATCGCGAAGGGAGGGAACGTGGTGAGCTCTCCGGGCAGGACTGTGGTGACCAGGCGGCCAGTGGGCAGTGCGCTCATCCCCACTCAGGCAGTGGCTTGGCT
This sequence comes from Opisthocomus hoazin, assembly GCF_030867145.1. Classification (NCBI taxonomy): domain Eukaryota; kingdom Metazoa; phylum Chordata; class Aves; order Opisthocomiformes; family Opisthocomidae; genus Opisthocomus; species Opisthocomus hoazin. The sequence goes on from NC_134421.1 coordinate 24,728,877, forward strand.
CCGAGGACTTCCAGAGGGGTAGGGGAAGGCTGGACAGGCTGAGCACGTGTTCTCCAGACACCGGAACTGTCCTGCTTCCCTCTCTGCTTTCGGATCTGTGACATGCGTCTTTGTCTTCAGTGAAGACTGATTATTTTCGTTTGTTTGTTTTAATTTAGAGGAGCCAAAGAAAGAGATTTCAGCTTAGTGTATTTGGAGTACTTGTTTGCTGGGAGCTTGGTAGTATTCTACTTGATCGATGTAAATATTTAATCTTAAATGGATTTGCAATTCTTTTTTTTTGAATTCACATGTATTCAAGAAATCAATCCAAGGGACATCTGTGTTTTTGTTCTCTTCATAAATTCTGCTTTATTTGTTTGTTCTTTATTTTTTTTAATTGAAAAGAATATATTTGCAGCATGCTTAATTTTATTGTTCAACTGAAGCAAGGTTTCCATGAGGGAGAAATGACAATGGTGAGAAGTTTTCAAATCATGTTTTGTGAGCAAGTACCGTCTCTTTCATATATCTTTTTCTTGTGGTGATTTTTTTTCTCACACTCTTGGTGTAGTTTCCACATGATATATATTTTTTAAATTAAATTAATTTTTTGCCTTACCTTTTGTAAATAGATCATCTGGGAAGAGGTTTGTCTTTGAATGCGAAAGATTTTTGATCACTTTTTAAAACTTTCGGATGTGCTAAGCAGTGCATTACCTCTGTACAAATTCTTCAGGGAGCTTCACCTCAAATGCAATATTTTGCGTCTTTTTCTTTTTTTGTACAAAACTGGAAGTATGTGTGAGCATTTGTACCTGCGTGTACACACAGTGAACCTGCACACTGTTGCCAATAAGGGAGAGTCTAATTCACGGTGTAAAAGTTTTAAGATGGAATTTATTATAAGAATGTAAAACCTTAAATTATTAATAAATAAATAACTATTTTTGGCTATTGAGAACCCGGCTGGTTTATTCCTTCTTTCCCTCTGTGTGGGTGTGGTTAATTGCACTTACACATATGGTTATGTTTAAAGGTAATGATTGCTTTCAATAGCTTTTATACAGCTGCTCAGACAATAAAGCCTTGATTTCCCCTTTGGTCCGCTGGTGCCTAACTGAATAAACTGGATTCTTGTCTTGATTTGGTGAAGGGAATGCTTTTGAAGGACTTCAGGTTAATTGCAAAAGACTCTGGCATCCCTTTGCTACCCCAGGGATGCACCTAACCCTGGGCCACAAGGATTTTTTTTTTTTTTTTTTTTTTTAAGAGTAAGAAGCTTTTTTCTAGGGTTTGTTTACAGGTTTTGGCCACTTTTGTTACAGATGTCAGGAGATGGGTTCATGTCTTCCTTATCTGTGTGGCAGGAAATCATTTCACAGAGATCCATCAACAGTCTGCAGCCTGTAAATGATTTTTCTATTGCTGTGCAGCTACGTTGCAACTGAACAGGTGAAGGTAAGGAGGAAAAGTCAATACGTACCCTTAGTCACCTCATTTCTTCTTTGGACCCTTCAAGTAATCCTGCCTCTGCAGCAGGAAAAAGGGGGATTATAGCAATTGCAAAACTTCCTGCTGCAGTTTATTAACATCCTTCCTGATGAGAGGTGGCCCAGGGTAGGGTGGTGCCAAAATCTGCGTGCAGTACCACGGTGACGGGCTGGTGCTGCAGCTGGGGCTGTCGGCTGGGGTTCTGCAGAACTCCTGGCAGGCAGAATGCATTTAAGGTAATTTTAGAAACTGCAAGTGTGTGAAATGAAAAGCAAGCAAAACATGGGAAAAAAGTGAGTCAGTGTCTCATGCAGTAGTGGCCTAGATTGAGTGCATAAACTGTGAAAGTAGAAGTGGGTTGCAGTTAAACTTGGCTTGTGCTAATCCAGTTTTGAACGGTTTCCGCTCTTGGCATTCCCTGTGCTGCTCTGTTCAAAGTGGAGATTTGCAAGCAGCTCTAGCAATTTCCTGTCCAGCTGCAGCTCAAGCGACTCCCTTGGTTTTTTTCTTTCTCCTGTATTTTTTTGTTTTGTTTTGTTTTTTGTTTTAATACGGCCTGTGGATAATTTTAGCCAGTTTCCTCTTTGTGGATTATTAATCTGCTTTCCTTGTAGAACCTACATAGCTCATTCCTACTGTTCTGCTGAAGTCAACAGATGGCCTCCCCGCCACTTCCTCTCGTTTCGCTGTGGGTTTGTTGTCAGGCCACTTCTGAAATTAATAGTGTTTTCTGGCCGGCTGCCACAGGCCATTACCACAAAGGGGAAGTAACACATCTGAATAGCAGGAAGCCGGGCAGGGTCACAGCGTGAACTGAACCTGTTGAGCGCAACCGGGCCTCTCCCGTTCGGCAAGTGTCGGGCTCCTCTTCCCTCCCCCTTTTTCATACGCCTTGCACGAGAACGGGCTGGTGCCGAACGCCTCAGCTGTTTGCACCGGGCAAATATTTCCAGCTGAATGAGTTGCAAATGTGAATTGTGACTAGGTGCCTGTTAAGGTGATGGAGCAGTGTGCAGCCATGTAGCCTAGGGCAGGAGCGCCTTGGCTTTCTTTGCAAGCTGCTTTGAAAAGTTAGTGCTCACAAGGGCTTCCTGCTTCCTTCCTGCTTCACTGAATGACTAACACCAAATGGGTACTTCTGCAATTCATCATTTTTCGGGACAAGCAAGCAAAGACAACCAGCTTTGCTCACACACACACACGCACACACAGCAAAGTCAGGCAGAAAACTTCTTCCGGATTTTTCCCTGAGTGGGGCCTGAACCAGGGCTGTTAGAAACTCTGGCTGAACTTGAACCAGGATTGGGTGAGAACAACTTTGGTCACAGACAAACCCAAGCCAACACTGGAGCCAACCCAAAACCTGGTTCAACCTCTGATTTTGCTCGGGGTGTTTGCACTCACTCATGTGCTGGCGCTTAATTACAAATGGTTTGGAGGGAAAAACAGCAAGGGGTCTCAGCAGCAACGCTCACCCTCTCCACACAGGCTCCTGGGTAACTCTGCCCCAGCATGGTGAAGGGAATGGTTCATGCCACGCGAGCACTTGCCATCTTTTCTGAGGCTGGGCTCTGCTTGTTGATGCAGTCTTGTCCCCCGCCCCCCCCCCCTTGGTTCGAAATAACTCGCTTCCTCTCTCCCCTCCCTCAGTTCAGTCCTTGCTGGGATGGGGCAGAGGTCTCAGGCTTCTGGGGGGTTTGGCAGCTATTGCAGTTCCTCAGCTGGTAAAGTAATTTGTAAAGGGAAGAATAAATCCTTTGTGCCTGTAGGGACAGGCCTGATGTGTATAGGGGAAAGGGGAGAAATATCCCCCCTTTGCAGCTAAAAAAATCACAACCTGCTTCATATTATAATGTGGGAGAGTGAGGTACTGAATTCCTTCAGAAGCTATGGAGATATTAGGAAGGAAAACTGTACCGTCAGGAGCGATCAGAGCTTGCTCACACAACCCATCTGTGCCTATAACACAAAGGGTGCCATTGTGTCCCGTGGCAGCCATGTCCCCTTTGCTCTGGTAAGGCCAAGGTTCCCTTCAGTGTTTGGGTGCACACTGGCTCTTCACTTTCCATTTTCTGTGCGATAATGTTGTGTTGCTCATTGCTCTGGTTCCCCTTCTTGCATTTCCTCTTTCCCACTCACACCCTTTCAAGCCACTCTATGGCCACCTTCAAAATGTCTTCTACCTCCTTCTGGTTTTTGGTTGTTTTATCCATCGCTTTCTCTTTCCCCATTCTCTTTCTTGTCCTTTTTTAATGCTGCACTTCCCCCCTTGCCTTCTTCCATACCTTTTCCTAAGCTCCATGGTCTGTCTGTCCTTTTTAATTTTCTTACCTGGTCTTTTTTCCCTCTTACTCTCTTCCTGTTTTTCTCAGGTTTCCTAAATATGCTCCACTTTCTCCCAGCCTTAAGAGTCCCTGTTTCTCTTTGTTTTCACAGTGAAAAATAGGATAAGTCTTGTAGAGTCGGTCAGTTTTAGTGAGCTGTAGAAAAGGTGTATAGAAAAGGAAGAACATACCACTGCTGTCCTCTTGCCACTGCCAAGCAGATGATCTTATTCCCCACCTCCATTTTCTGTCACTAGATAGGTTTGGCTCTCCGTGGCTTCCCCGGGTCCTCTCTGTATAGCACCCAGCACCCCACTGCTGCTAACAGGGTAGGTGGGGGTGAGGAAGCAGCCTTTCCCCAGGGCCCATCTGGTGTCACAGGGCACCAAACCCCTCTAAGGAGCAGGAAGTGGGGAGGAAAGTGGGGAGAGCCCAAAAATGTGGCCGCCAAAGGCAGCTCTACTAGCAAAACTGAAGCCGGGCTTAGCAGTCCTGTGTCTGGAGAGCATTTCTTCAGCTTCTATGAAAAGCTTATCCAAAAATTTTTCCCTGTTGAGAAGTGTGATGACACTTCATTCAGAGCTCCAGGAAAAACAATTGCCTGTGAATGTTTACATGAGGCTACAGCTTAGGCCCTCTCTCCACACCACTATAAATCACCAAAAGCTTTGCCCGAGTGAAGACAGTGGAACAAATTGCTAAGCTCAGCTCAGTACCCCCCTAGACCTTGAATGAGCATGTTCAGCATTGCTCAGTTACCCCAGGGATGCAGGTATGGGGCCAGACCCCTCCGTCACCCAGCAGCGCATGTGAGCATCTCCTGGGATTCCAGCAAGATGCTGCGTACCAGCAAGGTGGCTGAGTTTGCTCCAAACGCACCTCATCGCCAAAGGGAAATAAAGGCTAGCCACTGGTGTTTTCTTGTGGCGTGTGGTGACATCGGGGTATACGAACTCTGTCCTTTTCTCCCCGCTCCCTAACAGCCAGAAACGGATGGTGCTGCACCGCGTGTCTCCTCGCTTCATTGCCAGATTTGAGAGATAAGCATGTGCTGTAGCTTAGTAGCTAGCACAGGCAGAAAGCTGGTATGGGAGCTGCTCTCCTTTGAGTAAAGTGCTGTCTCTGTAAGGAAAGGAAAAAAGCATGTTACATGCTTTCTGTCGTTTGTTATCATAGGGATCTGCAAGCACTGAGGGATTCTTGGAGTGCTCACAGCCATGGCTTTTCCTCATAAGGCAAAGATGAAGGATGTTGACTTACCACAAACACAAGGAGATGATTATCAGATGGAAAGTGGGGGTATGAAGTCTGTTTAGGAAATATTTCTTAATGACAGAAGCTGCATTCAGGACTATATTTGAGAGATGCAACGGAAAGTGTGCCCAGCTCTACTTCACAGCTGCTATCCCTAGGACACAGGAAGCGTGCAGAAATGCTGGCGCTCTCCCATCCCTAGGCTGTTCCAGCACTGCAAATACCAGCGACATAAAACGATGCTACGTGGGAGGTCTGTTTACCATAATGTGGAGTCCATGGTGGAGCACTTTACTCATTTTTCCAGAGGCACAAGTGTTTTGGAAAGTTCTGCTGCCGAGATCTTCCACCTTCCTAAATGGGCAATGTGCTTGCTTAACTCCAAGACTTTTATTTAGCAGACTTCTCTGTTTTTCTGTTAAAGCCATGTTTTGGGGCATTACGGAAGTCTCTTTTTTCATCTTTTTCTCCTGCTGAACTCAACACTGTAGGAAATAAATTCCCATCTGCAACTGAAGACATCTGAAAAATAGATTGATGGCTGACACTTGGTTTACTCAGGGTAAAAGTGCTTTATAGTCTGAAGCAGTCATTTTTTCCCTTTGCTGGGAAATGATGTCCTTACAAAAACAGACTGGAAGCACTAGTATTTCTGAAAACACATTAACTGGTCAGTTGGTGAGCTGGACACTCAAATGACGTAAATCAACATAGCTGCAGAGGTGACAAAGCAGAGGCTCCACCACAGACTGGTGGTCGTAACACTCTTGAACCCCTTGAAGACATTATCTGCCTCTATATAGAGACCATTATAGACATTATTGATTTTTGTAGGTCCCTTTTTCCTGTGTGCAGTAATATTATAGGATTCTGAACTAGGCATGGAGCTAGAAAGGCAAAACATCTCAATGCGCTGAGAGAGAACTTTTCTTATTATTTTAATAAATGATAATTTTAGTGTCCTGGGGACCTACTAACACATAAAAAAATAATTCAGAATCAGCGAGAGTTCAGCTGTTGCTTGATTGATTAGGACCTAAACTGCATTTTCTGTGTCAGTATTTCTACCACATTCGTTTGAGGGGTCTCCAGGCCAGCCTTGCTCTCTGTGAAGAAATTCAGCCCATGCTGAAGCCCAGCACTGAACTGATATTCCATTCAAGCTTTAGGAATTCAGTAATGCGTGGACCTTGTGCAGGATGTTTTTGTTACAAATACAGACAAAATGTGTCTGATTTCTGGGAATACAAACAGGAACAACAAATTAGTCTTTCACACACACCTTTATAATCCCTCACCCAGTTTTTTTGTTTTAAATGAAATTTTGCTGCCTACTGTCTGTGAACAAAGGCTTTTTTATATTTGCAGATTGCGGTCAGAGTAGACAGCAATTTCTGTTATTAAGGTGGACAAATGCTTCCTCTTGTAAGAGGACTTGCTTTTCAGATGTTTACAACTTTGTAAGACTTTGTTTGGACTCGAATACAGATGCCTCTGGCTGATTTATAAAGATGAAAAGAAATTAATATCCCTCTGAAAATGTCATCCTAAAAGACTCGACCATTTTTTTTTCCTAAAGAAAATTCCTTGCTTTTTGTCTGTGTAACAAAATCTGTTACTGTTTCCCTGAACAGCTTTGGCACTCTGTGCCTGGAGGAAGGGACGCAAAATCTGTCAGGGTGTGTCAGGAATGAGCCTGGCGCTGCTTCCCTGAAAAGCTCAGTTTGCCCAAGATTTGAACAGTTGGAAGATGGTGATTTGCACATGGTAAACAACTGCATCTTGAACTTTATAAGTCAGCAGAGAAAAAATTTAGCTGAGCCGACTCCTGGTGTTGAGCTGCAAGCCCCACCAAGCAGCAACGGCGCGGGACTCCCCAACCTTTGCCTCCCCAGTCACTGCTGCCTCTATGAACGCAGCACCCTGGGAGGAGGCAGGGCACATGTGATGTTGTGTCAGTGAGGTAGAGGATTGTGCAGTAAGTCTGCCCCAAAATGGGTAAGTTCGATTGCACAGCTGTACTGTTTCTGTACCTGAGCAGTACCAATCACAACCATCTTCAGTGTCTGTGCACTGTGCAGTGTAAATACTCTACATTCCTGTTTTTGCCAGGCAAAATATGGATGAGTTCAGTTAGCTAAGAACAGTTTTGGTGTTAGGCAGAGGAGAAAACGCACATCAGCTGACAGAAAGCGGGGCACCTTGGTGGTGTTGCGGGAAACGCGAGAGACGAAGAAATGGAGCTGTTTCTGGGGTTCAATGGCAGTTAAACTTTGCATGCTTTGAGGTGTCTCAGGTGGCAGCTAGGTGCACAAGTTCTTCTGTAAGCTTCAAAGTGCTTGAGGTTGCAACCTTAATAATATTCTTCTAACAGTGTTTTTACTTCATGTCAGCAATACATATTTCAACCTCTCTGTGGAGGTCTAAATGAAAGGCGTTCCTATGGCTTTACACAAGAGTAGCAGAGATCACACTCAAGCCCATAGCTTGTTATTACAGTGTTAAGGTTTTAAAAGACCCTGTCGATTACAGTGGAATAAAGTTAACAGGATCCATGTTTTTTATACTTCAAAGTGTGTGTAAGCTTCCTTTGGCAGGGATTTTATCATCTGCTATGTTTATACAGTACCTTGGATAATGAGACCTGGTTAGAGCTATGGAATATTATTGTGGTGTTAATAAAAAAATAAGAGAATTATCTGAGGTCAAAAGAAAATTTCCCTTTTTCCTGAGTCCTGCACAGCCAGACACAGTGTGTAGCTTGACTTAAATAATGTACATGTTGCTGTATTCCAGAATGACAGTTCTTATCTACATACTTGGATTGCTGAGTCTTACTACAGAGTTCAGTGAGCTTATTGCTGTCAGTAAAGTTATTCACACACTTCATAACTATTGGCAAAATCAGACACTGGGACATTCTTTTGGCTGTGGAAGCACATTGCACACTGCAGGCTGCATAACAATTGATAATATCGATTAATGACTGAAGAAGCCAGGAATTCTTGGGCAAGGCAATTTCTCACATTGCTAGAATTTTCTGAATTAACGAATGAGCTAAATGTCCTTGTGTTTTGACTGCTTAGCATGAGGGAAGAAGAAACAGTTTTTTTGGGAAGTGCAGAGCCCTCGCACCCTGGGGAGCAGGTCCCACAGAGGAGCACCAAACAGGAAATTTAGGCAACTCAGCCCTAAGTCACGAGCCACTTAAAAGTCCATCCTACCCTTTCGCTCATCAGAGACCGGACTCATAGTTCATGTTGTTGCAGCACTATAAATGGAGTGCCTGAAATAAAGCTGAATTAACACAGAGATGAATCAGGCACAGGAGCCATGCTTGTGAATGCTGTTACTTGGAGGGAAAAAAGGAAAAATAGACTTTCTAATGCATTCTTGTAAATATGAGTTACTGTTATTCAAGAAAAACAGAAAAGAACCTGTATTGTTCCAAAGTGAATGTCAGATGATTCTGTTCCTTGCGCCTTCTACCTACGGTGATGATGAGGATTGATTCTTTCACTGTAGAAGTTTCTACCTCTTTTCGTATCTTAGGTGTCTGCCTAGAAGTCCCAATTTTGTCAGACAGGTCTTTGATCTGTTGGTAATCACAGACCTGACTGAAGACAGTGAGTTTGCTTCTCTGGGACTCAGTACTGGATAGTTTAATAAATGGTCTTTTATAAAAAGATAGTAGGAAGCAGACATGGGTTATGGCCCAAGGCAAGGAGTGTGTGACAAAGCTTGAGGAGTAATAAAATACTAGGTCTGTGTATGCAAGAACAAGAATATGATGGGCAAGCTATTGTTTGTACAGAAAAAAGTCACCAGACTCGAAGGGAAACAGTCATGGCCATCACATTGAGATGGAACAGACAGTCAGGGTGCAGGGTACAGCCTGATGCTAGGCCAGGCAATCAGATGACCAGTTGCTACTGAAAAGACAATCTATTCCCTTTCTCCTTCTCAGTTTTCAGCTGTGTCCTCTTGTTTCTTCCTTTGCTGTCACAAGCACTTGCCTGTCTGCAATGCTCTGCAAAACTTATCAGTATTTTTTTCTGGTGATCTAGCCCTGATGTAGCACACCATGAGGTCAGAAAAGCATCAGACACAGTGCAATGCCGGGAATAGGAGGATGTGATTAGTGGCAGTAGAGATATGGACAGAACTGAATCTTTTGGCATTAGCTTGAACTGAGATAGGCTTAGCTATAAAATCCAGCTATGGCCCTACTGTCTGGGCATACAATTAATTGGAAAGACAGGTTAGGGGGCTTCTGGGCAAGGAAAGTGCTTCCTTATGTCTGCTTTGGTTGGGTGCATGGAAAAAAATCTTCAAGAATTAAAGTGAGATGGTACCAGAGGGCACACAGACTTGATTTCTTTCCTAAAGGAAACAAGCCTGCAAGACCCTCAAACCAGCTTGCTAACTTCCCCACAGGATAACAGGTGTATGAGAAACTACAAGTTCCTCACAGAGAAGGCCAGGTTCTGATTCTCCAGCTTAATTTTCTGTCTATTTTTAGTTCCCATTTTGAACAGACCTTTGTGTAACAGCTACAATGTGCTTGTAAATCATATTCTAAAAGCAAATTCTGTCCTAAATGAAGGAGTATTGTGTGGTGTTTTGACGGGCAGTTTTCACTGGTAGCTGCAAAAAATCATTTTGCAGAGTTAAAGCAGAAAAGAGTGTGGATGGAGGCATTTGAATTAGGAAAGAGGTTTGCACTTCAGCCTGAGAGAAGACCAATTTGTTATGTTCACATAAATACAGAATTGCTTCATGGTACAGTTACACTGGTTAGTTTAATCTGTGAGGTATTTAAACCAGGCAGAAGTTAACTAGTTTTGATGTTGCTGCTAGTGCAGCAGAGAACAATTACTTCTAACCTGAAACTTGAAGAAAAGTATCTCACTGTCTGTTGAACCATGGACACTGCTCCTCTGCTAGGTTTCAGAAAAAAAAGGCACCCTTCACTTTGGTGGATTTTAGCATTGTTGTCGTGCCATCTATCTGAGGTAATTCACATGGCTATAATTAACATAAAAATGCACTTGTCATTTTCTATCTCCATGTCAGAAGAATGCTTCAAAAGAAAAAAAAATTGCTTTGTGTCCATGATTAGTCATCATCACTAATTTATTTCACTCTGATATAATTAAAAGAAAATGTATGCAAAATCTACCCATCACAAAAGCAAGCTATTACTGATGAGACCTGTTTCATTTAGTTCATGTATGGAGAAAGTTTAGATTGTCATGAAGTTAATGTCAGCACGGGGTTCCTAAAACCCCTGGAAAAAGCCAACAAAATGACAGAGAGCTAAAGAAGACTGGCTATTGCCTTTTTTTGCTGAAGAAACTGGATAGTGTCCTTCTGTCCACAGCACAGGGGAGAGCTTTAGGATGCCCCCCTCCTAGGAAGGAAGATGTGGGGCTGGAGACATCTTTCCCTGTGCACTCAACTGTCCCGCCACAGAGCAGAGAGTTGGTTTTGCTACCATTGGTCTTGTACAGAACACTTTTTCTGCTGTGATGGTACCTACACCAACTTCCCTGGGAGCCTTCAACTTTGCAGAGGACCCACAAGAGCACCCTTCTGATAACTAGACTTGGAAGCAGAAAGCAGTACCTACTTTACTGTGCTTGGCTTAATCCAGCTGGCAACTGCAGCACTTTAAAATACATCTTTGCCCTAATAATTGAACTGCAAGGTAATTCCACTGCTATGCTAATAGCCATCACATACTGAGGGATTCCAAAGATACCCCTTGCCTGTGTCAGCCAAAGCATTTCTGTCCATTTCCCGGAAGCGGGGGAGGCAGCCAGGGTGCCGTGGCAGAGCCCAGAGGGACCTGGCATGGGAAATAGCTGGCCTCAACATTTCTGCACTTCCACTTCCATATAGGGACTCCAAACCCACTGGCAGCAGCAGGCAGAGGCCTGTTCCCAGTGAAGGAGGAGAACAAAGTGCCGCCGATCCTGTCGGAGCGGACAGCTTTGATACCGGTGAAGGGGTAGCGGCATGTTTGTTATCCTTGACGGCAGCAAGAGGAATTAATTTTGGAGTGACTCCATGCTGTGGAATGAAGGCTGCCCTGCTCAGTGACAGATTTCCAGGTAAAATCTGTGATCTTATTTTGAATGATTAAAGATTTTCAATGGCTGGGCTCTAATCCTTTGAAAAACTGGAATCTCTCCTCCACCTGTGCTATGTGCATGCAGCGGAGAAACAAAAACCAGCCTCGTGCTATATCCAGGATGCTGCACGGACACCGCTGTCTGCTGGAGCACGTTTCCTCCACAGTACGTGGGAGTCTGGGCTTGTTTATCCTTCCGGCCACCCAGCAAGTCCCATTTGTCCTCAGGACTCTTAAGTCAAGAGCAGAAACCTCTCCATTTCTAATGAATTGTGCACTTGGGCTTTTGGGAGAGAGAATATATTTAAGAAATAGCTTATTTAATTTAGTAACTCAAACATCTTTAGGAAACAAGGTGGCTCAAATACAAGGTGACATAAAAAATAAGATCTTTTACTTTGCCTTACTGAATAAAAGAGACTAAAAATAAATTCCCAAATGAAAGTAAGTCAATAGATCCTTTATTGCTAACTATGTTTTCACCTTTTGAAAGAAATGCTCTAGCCTTCCCTTCACGTCTTTCATTCAGCTAGTTTTCAGAGCAAAAGCAGTCAATTCTGCATTACCTCAGTGGGACAGTTTTAATTTTAACACTATCTGCCCTGATCTCTCTTTGTCCAGTTAACATTTCCTTGACCTAGAGTTCAACCCCTTTTACAAAGTAACCTCAGGCTTTGATGGCAGTAATTCTACCTTCACCCCAACTGATTCTGAATACACAGCCTGCAGGCCCAAAGGAGAAGATTAGCAGACTTTACTCTAATTACTTGTTATTGTGTAGTTGTTAAAAAAGATTTTGGCTCCAGAAAATGAGGCTGTAGCCAGACAGAAGTTAGCCTGGGGTTCAAAAGTCTGGCAATCTTTGGCTCCACAGGCCTGTAAAAGCAAAGTGTTGACTGAATGCAAACAGCCTGCATGGTAAGAGGCCCCTTCGGAGGGGGTGACAACAGGCCATCCGTCATGGGAGGCGGCGGGCATCGGAGGAGTCCCTCTAATGACTCCTCGCTGGCCTGTTAATGGATAGCTCCATTTGATTCCTCTGTTGGTGGGAATGCCAGACTTTGCGATGGCTGCAACGCACAGACCTTCGCGTGTACGCTCTGTTCTTGGGATCTTCGAAAGGATGAGCCATGTTTGATGCACGGCTGGAAAAAGTCCACCCAGTGCAGTAGGCGCCTGCAACCTACTAACCTACCACTTCTCTTGACTCGCATTTTAGGTTGGTGTAATTAGCGCCTATCAACAGCTAATGATGGTTGTTACATGGGGAGAAGGATCAGGAGTGCCTTTGGAGAAGTGAGAAGCAGTCATTGAACTCCTCACCTTCAAGCATGAAATGTCATGAGAGGTCAAAAGGTTTTGTGAGGAATGCAAAGTTTGGAATATTTTTAATTAAGCTACATCCTTTGAAATTCTTTCAAGTCAATCTTCAAACAAATCAGGTCTTAAATCAACACCCTTTAAAAGCACATACACCTCTGGTAAGTGCCTTCATGCAGTCTCTACTGGGTATCACAGAAAACAGTCAATTTAATTTTATGTGAGTCATTAAAAACCTCCACTTATTTTCGTATTCATTCACCATTGGATATATTAATATTCCTTTTCCCTGAATACCTGAACTCTATGCTATGTAAAGTTTGTGTGTTTGTATCTGAATGGGCTTACTATCTGAATTTACAAATGTCTTAAATACAAGGACTATGGGGAGAGTTTAGAGTATCAATGTTTTTGTTAACCTAAAACATGCCTGCTTCTTTATTTGTTTTTTATAATCTATTTTTATAAAATGCCTTAGAGAGTTACTGATTGGGGGATATATTCATCATCCTATAATTAGAAGCTGCAGTCGACCTCATACAAAATAACTGTACTCGTCACAGGAATTTAAGGCCCTTTTGGAGAGTTTTACTTGCATGAAAAGATTCAGCAGCTGGCTAAATCCCACAATAAATTACTTGAACCAGCAAAATCAAACTTGACCCAAACTTTTAAAAGACACTAAATGATATTAGAAGGTAGTGGCTGATTTGGTTTCCATTCTGGCTGTCATTTTCAGATCTGTACACTTTCTGTGTTATTTCTGAGACTGGCACATAAGGGATTCAAAAGACTCTCTGCTAACAAAGACCTTTGATCCCTGGATTAACTCTTCTAACACTCGCCTTAAGCAGCTAGGAAAATAAAATGATTACCTCATTATCTATTTTGAGAGAATACTTTAACCCGCCTCTGAGGAGAAAGGCTGGAGGGGCTGTCCGAGTCTCCAGAGTGAAAGCTGATGGTGAGGGGTGGCACCTATCGGTGTGAATAGTTGAAATTCCAGCTGTAAGCCTGGAAGCAAAGTCCTTCTGTCGGGAGCTCTGGCATCTGCCCTGGCTTCTCCGGGGCCATGCCCGTACTACCAGAGCAGCTGCCCCAAGGGTAGTCTCTGACCCCAGGCCAAGTGGTGCAAGATGACTCCCATCCACGTTACTCTCTTTAGGGCAGTGTGGTTGGCATAGTCCTTGGCCCAGGTCTCCTGTGGCCCCGTATGTCCCTGAGAGCTTATTATTAAGCATTTGTGATTTACTAATTCAAAGTATGTATTGCCTTCTTGTGGTGTGCCATGACAACACATAGGGGATTTGAGGACATAAGGCCTTGTGGAATAACATCAGACAACTGTCATGGGTTGAGGGAGTTAAACTTGCTACAGTCCAAGCCCATTTTTTCTGTCTGGAGCAGAGCCTGGAGCAAACTATTCTGTCAACAACGTCCAGGCTTCCTCTCCAAGGAAACTAGTCATTTCGCTTCAAAAGGGAGCCTGGGAGTGAGCGAACATATATGCAGCATGAATGATGAGAGGTTCAGATGCTGGCAGCAAGGAGGAAGCTGAAGTATGTGACAGTGGAGACGTCTGTTGATCTTTGATGGGGGCCTGTTTCATCCATTGTAAAGGCATCATTTATGCTTGAAAATGACCCACATTTAGTACTTGATGCAGCCAGTGTTTCCTTCCTTTAAACTCAGATACTCAGTTTGCAACAGCAGAGCTACACAGTAAGGGACTTCATTAAAAGCTTAGCTGCAAGTCCCTTTTCACTCTGAATACGGTTGCTGAACAGGTGCAGCTACATCTGTTGTCAAATTTGGCCTAATCTGGAATGAAGACACTATCTAATGAAATTGTAGCTTTGCTGTACTCTGAAGACCCACATTTTTGCTGCTATATTTTGAGCTTGTTCAGTTTTAGATATGTGACATATCCTGTTTCATGAAAAGCAGAACAAGGAAGCCCAGCTTCCTATGGATTTTCATGTGACCTTCCCATGACAATCAGTTTCTCTCAGAAGTCTGTAAGACTTCCACAGTCCCCTCATGTCTACTACATATCCTTACATTAATTCTTACTTACCCCTTTTTCCTTTAATTGCTCATTTTTTCTTCACCTCATTTCACCCCCATGTCTCTTAACTACAGGCTGAGGTAGCACAGTGCTGCAGATGCTGTGACCCATATGCATGCTGATCAGAAAGCAGACACATGCATGGTGATTGTCCAGCCAGAAGGTCTTGTGGAGTTTACATTGAAACTTTTCCCTGTTACTTCTTTCTCTAATTTGCATTAGCTGCTTTCCTCTGCTCACCTGTTGATTTTCACAAGGCTTGTGGAACTCATCTCCCATCGGAAATTCTCCTTTTTAGTCTGGCATAATTGTCAGCAGCTGTCAGATTTAAAAGCTACTAGGGTAGAAGGCAACTGACAGACAAACTGACATACAAATGGAAAGACAACATGAACAGAGAAACTCAAGTTCCTCAGGAAATGAGGCTAAAGAGAAGGTGGTGGTGAGATCACCTTGGAGCTCCACTGGCAGCCAACACAGAGAACACAGCTGCCAAGCAAGACAATGCTGTTCCTCAAAGCTGGTTTCTGCCAGTTTTTCTCAAAACACAGCATGACTAGGGTGAAAAGGAAGTTCCTCTAAATGTGATTCCTTTATGCCTGCCTGCCAGGTTGGTGTATTCACAAGGAATGTCACTCCAGTGTCTGGAAGACACTGATACCATGGTATCACCAGTACTAACAGGCAGAGTTCAAACAATTAACCCAAGAGGCTTTTTGGGTATGAAACAACACAGCGTTACACATTATTTCACCACTTTAGCTTTACTTACACCTTCGGTACTGAAGTCCCCTAAGGTGAATTAACTGATGATAATGCATATAAAGCAAAGTCCTTTAGATACAGACGATGAAGATCTGTTCTCAGTTACGTCCGTCTGAAGTCAGCAGGGTCCAAAATCTGGTACAGTGCACATCCAGAGTAACAGCCTCCAGAGACCTTTTGTGTTTGCACTTTTGATGAGTGTTTTTGTGTTGACAGTTCATGCTTATTTTTGCTTTTGGACTTTATAGCTAATGCATGTGACTGAACCAAGGGCTACATACCGTAGAGGATCTTAATCCTAAAGTAGGAACAAAGTGTTTCTGACGAACCTAAACCTAAAATCACGACAGAAAACCCTGTTGATACAAAAAGCTGCTAACCTCAGTATGTGCTTACCTCTTTAACTTGAAATTTTCCTGGTGCCCAGAGTTATGTCAGTGCTTTGTCACAGAGATCTCTTTTGAGCAAAGGGACATGCAGTTCTCATCTGAGACCAGCAGTAGCTGTTCCATCATCTAGGTTCCTTGGGAGACACCTCATGCTCAGAGCATCGTTAATATATGCTGGTAGCATAAAGCCTGTCAGAAAAGAGTGCTGGCCATCTTCTTTTGAAAAGCTAGGGATTTAGAAGTCCAGTTTTTGTGTAATGGCTTATATTTCTTCTCTAGAAGATCTGAAGCGCTTCCCAGCATGAAAGATTTCAAACCCTGCTCTCAGAAATACCCACCTATTTTATTCATGATGTCACTGTTCAGCAAGGGGCCGGGACTGCAATGCTTTAGTAACAGTCACTCGGCAGAGCTCTCCTATAAGGGACAGGCTGACTACTAGGACCATGGAGTCATTCCTTCTTTTTCTCACCAGTCTTTACCTCTTTGCTCATACTCTAGCAGAGGGAGAGAAGAGTGTCCTCTGTTCCAGGCTAATCAATAATCTGCCTATCCATGTAATCTCAGTTTACACAGGAGATATCTCTAATCCTCTGCAGGGACAAGAAGACACTACAAGCACTAGACTGTAATAGAAAAGGTTGGTTCCTTCTCTAGGGATACCACATAAGGGAAAAGTGCAGATTCATGCTGTCCAGAGGTGAGAATCTGGGGATTTGGACCTCAAGGATATTGCAAGATCTTTCCTTCCAGGTGTCTCTCAGAGAGCTTAACTCGCAAAGAAAAAGTGGTTTCAAACACAACCCGAATATTCATGTCTCTTCTTGACTAACTCTAAATGGCTGCCTCAGAACGTGGGCTGTTAAGATTACCTGTCTGAGGTCTGTAACTCCAGCAGCTGGTACTGGATGTTCAGGTGTCTTGACAGACTCGTGTCTTTCAAAGTAAAGCATTATGAATATAACTTTATCCTGTATTTCTAATAGGTGCTTAAGCCTGAACAAAGGACAGAATCCAAAATTTGAAAAGCCACAGAGAGTATCACATTGGAAAAACTTCTTGGTGCCTTCTACAGGGCAAGTAGGCGAAGCAGATAAAAACGTAGTCAGACCATTCACTCTATAAATCAATGCAGCCCATATCACTCATCAGAGAGGAACATGAGGTCTATAAACAAAAGCTCCTTGCCACAGACAAGTTAAATCAATGACAAAGATCTGAAACACACAGTGCGTCAGAGGTTTCCTTCTTTAAGCTCTCTTGTGTATTATTTGCCTGTCTCTGTTCTTACACGGCCCCTTTTACAACAGAAACAGAATGCCTTCTTTTTGCAGGACAGCACAACCCTTTATTCAGAGAGCCAAAATTAATGGGCTGGAGTGCCAAGAGTCCTTCTGTAGCCACATCTCTTCTATGTTGTAGGAAGTATTGATGGCTTTTTGTTTGTCATTTCAGCTGCACAGACTACAAATATATGTGGCTTCACAGTGTATTTTCTATTCCAGGCATGAATCCCATTGGCCTTTCACATGCGGGAACCCCTGGTAACCTCAGCTGAAGTTTTCTAGGGTGAAAGAGAAGGGTTATTCAGTGGCTGGAATGTTACTCCAGGCCTTGGAAGATCTTGCTTGTGATCTCTTCACAGTATTTCTGTACTTTTTTTTCAGTGCGTCGCATAGTCTCTTGGGTCCCCATGTGTAAAACAAAGGTGACAGCTCTTCACAAAACACCGTGAAGGTTAGCGTATGACGTTCCTTCAGCAGAAGGGAAGACTGCTAATGAAAGTAAACCATACAAAAATTACTGCTGGTATCCAAATCCTTCCAACAGCCTAAGACAGTTCTTGCTTTTACTATTAAGCCACACAGATGCCTAGCAGAACTGCAGATCTGAACAGAAATCTTGGCAATACCAAGAAGTGGTTACTGAAGAATCACTGTTATCACTACAGCTTCTACCTGTGGTACCTATAGTTCCACCTATAGTTTTCCAACCTGCGTAGTTCACAGACTATAATCCTGTGTTCAACTTTTAGCAGGAATAAGTTGAGAATATGAATTGCCCTGCTTCTCTCCTTTGGGAGTATTTATGCATCAGTCAACATAATGGGCTACATTTCTGAAGGTAAATATAGTGTGAAGGGGAAGCGAATGAGAAAAGAATTTGTTCCATCTCTTCAATACACTTACACTGTGTCGTGCTGCAGCAAGGGAAAAAATTCTGGCAAAGACTACACCAATCCTGCCTCTGGCTCACAGTCTGATTGCTAATCTGTGCTTGAACTTGCTTCAACTAGTCACCAGCCTCAAGGGCTGGTGGCAAAACTAGAGCTGGACCCCTGAATGACCCAGATTCACCTATCTACTCATGAAAAACACCCAGGAGATTGTAAGTGAAGACTGAAATCAATGTATATGAGACTTTAACATGGAAGTGCAAATCTTTGCTGTCTGAGGTGGCCAGTTTATATTCATTTCTTTACAAACTCATGATGCTCCACTGCAAAGGTATGGCCCCACACTTGTAGGAAAAAAGCTCCTCAGGATCATAATATTCTGATGGTTACAAAAATTTTCCTAATTTCTAGGCTGCATTCACCCATGGCCAGTTTAAATTTGGCCTTAATCATCCTGACATTGTCCTCCTGCTCTACTGTATTTTCTCTCTCCTCTGTTTTACCCCTGAGGAGCAGCAAACATATCACCTGACAGTTCTTGTTTTGCTAGACAAGTGAAGTTGCTTGTCATTACTTTGTTCACTGTAGGTCTTTCAGCTCACATTCATCTTTCTTGAACACAAATAATCAGAATTATATACGGAGGTTTCACAATTACAATGTCATTAATAGTTTCTTTTCTCTTCTGGAAAAAGGATTCATGGGGATTGCAGTTGCCTTCTTCACAGTCACCTCACATTGATGGATCATAATAATCCTGTGAGCAACTGGTACTCTCAGTAATTTCTCCCTCTCATTTACTCCCAACAAATGTGTTCTAACAAAAAATCTTCTTATTAGTAGTTGAAAGACTTTGCAATCAAAGTTGAATGGGATCTACCCAAGAGTACCGAAGGTGCTGGTGGAGGAGCTGGCCAAGCCACCCTCCATCATTTATCAACAGACCTGTCTCACAGGGGAGGTCCCAGATGACTGGAGACTTGCCAATGTGATGCCCATCTACAAGCAGGGCTGGAAGGAGGAACCTGGGAACTACAGGCCTGTCAGCCTGACCTCGGTGCCGGGGAAGATTCTGGAGCAACTCATTCTGAGTGCGCTCACCGGGAATGTGAAGGACAACCAGGGGATCAGGCCCAGCCAGCACGGGTTCATGAAAGGCAGGTCCTGCTTGACCAATCTGATCTCCTTCTATGACCAGGTGACCCACCTAAGGGATGAGGGAAAGGCTGTGGATGTAATCTACCTGGATTTTAGTAAGGCCTTTGACACTGTTCTCCACAACATCCTCCTGGAGAAACTGGCTGCTCGTGGATTGAATGGGTGTATGCTTCGCTGGATAAAGAACTGGCTGAATGGCCGAGCGCAGAGAGTGGTGCTGAAAGGAGTTAAATCCAGTTGGCGACTGGTCACAAGTGATGTTCCCCAGGGCTCAGTTTTGGGTCTGTTTTTTTTTTTAATAAATATCTTTATCAATGATCTTGATGAAGGAATTAAGTGCTCCCTCAGTAAGTTTGCAGAAGACACCAAGTTGGGCAGGAGTAGCGATCTGCTCGAGGGTAGGAAGAGTCTACAGAGGGATCTGGACAGGCTGGATTGATGGGCCGAGGCCAACTGTATGAGATTCAACAAGGCCAAATGCCGGGTCCTGCACTTTGGTCACAACAATCCCATGCAATGCTACAGGCTTGGGGAGCAGAAAGCTGCCCGGCAGAAAACGACCTGGGGGTGTTGGTTGACAGTAGGCTGAACATGAGCCAGCAGTGTGCCCAGGTGGCCAAGAAGGCCAACAGCATCCTGGCTTGTATCAGGAATAGTGTGGCCAGCAGGAGTAGGGAGGTGATCGTGCCTCTGTACTCGACACTGGTGAGGCCGCATCTCGAGTATTGTGTTCAGTTTTGGGCCCCTCACTACAAGAAGGACATTGAGGTGCTGGAGCGTGTCCAGAGAAGGGTGGCGAGACTGGTGAGGGGTCTAGAGAACAAGTCTTATGAGAAGCGGCTGAGGGAGCTGGGGCTGTTTAGTCTGGAGAAGAGGAGGCTGAGGGGAGACCTTATTGCTCTCTACAACTACCTGAAAGGAGGTTGTAGTGAGGAAGGTGTGGGTATCTTCTGTCAGGTAACCAGCAATAGATGAGAGGCAATGGCCTCAAGTTGCATCAGGGGAGGTTTGGACTGGATATTAGGAAAAATTTCTTTACTGAAAGAGTGGTTGGGCATTGGAACAGGCTTCCCAGGGAAGTGATGGAGTCCCCATCCCTGGAGGTGTTCAAAAAATGTGTCGATGTGGCACTTCAGGACATGGCTTAGCAGGCATAATGGTGCTGGGTTGACAGTTGGATCTGATGATCTTAGAGGTCTTTTCCAAACTTAATGATGGTATGATTCTAGGATTCTACCAAAATCACAGAATCATTTAGGTTGGAAAGGACCTTAAAGATTTTTGAGTCGAACATAATATTACATTTTATGCAATTGCTATTACTCTAGACCTCAAAGTTGTCCGGTTCTTCCTTTAAAATAGCCTGGTCCCTCACTGTGATGACAAATACTTTCAAGTAAGAATTGTCACCACCTTTCATCAGCTCATTTCTATTTCTGTGCCAAATTCTCTGATGACAGTATTGGACAAGATGAGCCCTGACTGATCTTTCAGAAACTCCTTTGCTAGTCTTCCTCTAGCCCGAATTTCTCCTTTCAACCCATTGTCTTCTCTTTGTTATTCACCTATATTTGCAGTAAAACTCTTTGTTGAATTAATAATTTCCCAGTGATAAGACAGTTGTCATGGAAAGATATCTGGATAGCCTGGCATGGTAAACACCTGTTGCGCTTTATTTGATTTCTTCATTTCTTTCCGCATCTCTAACTAATATTTCTTCAAAATGCTGTTTAGATACTATTACTGATTTAACAAAAAATACAGGAAATATTGGTATTTGTTTCTGGACAATGGTGGATTATCTGGAAATTGGCATGTGTTTTAACTCTCTAAGCTGGGAGACAGTACAAAACAGTAGGGCAAGCTTTTTTTCTGCATTGATTTCCCCACATCTACTCTAATTGGGAGACTTTATTATATGATCTATATAAATGTCACCTTCAGGAAAATATATCTTTCAGAAAGGACAGTACTCTCTTCAGGTGTAATAATGAAACACTACTAAAAAGATCTCAGAATGTGATACCTTGTTTGTTTTCTGCTTTGATCCAGTGTGTCTCATTGACGTTTATTTTAGGCACTTATCATTAAGAATTTATGGGCTGTTCTTTTCAAGAGCCTTGATGGCAGTGAATAAACGAGATATTTGTTTCAATATTGGTGGTCACATTAGCACTCATAATGCATTCTACTGCATTACCCGATGGGGCTATGAATCACAGGAAACGAACTTCCAGTTTCTGGATGGCTCCTTTAGAAAACAGCAAAATCTATCCCTAGCAGAGCTTTGCACATAACTAAACAGTGATCTGCTAATTGGTCTTTAGGGATCTCTTTAGTTCCCACCAAAATTAATGGAAAGGTTTACCACCTATTTTGCTAAGAGCTGGGTCATGCCCCTAGTGGGAGAAGAGATTAGATCAGGAGTATTCATGGGAATTAATAGCAACTAAAACTAATCTAAAAAAAATTATGTAATTTCCTAATTTCCTTGTTTAACATTTACAAAGTGGATGTTTTGAGAATCAGAGAAAGAAAAATTGCACATATCAAATATTACCCACTAGCTAAATGTTGTGTGTAGTCAAGGATGATGGTTCTTTCTTCACCATCACACCAGAACCTTGAGCTGCTACAGTTCAAATTCAGGAGCCAAATTTCTATGGCAAGAGTCTGTATTACATTTGACTTCTGGGTTTTGTCACACAGAGGGATTTGTACTACTCATTCAACAGAAAGTTAAACAATCTAATCAGAATTTTGTACAGCTCTGCAGTTTGCATAAGCCCGCTGAAATTTAAAATAAATATTATGTATGTGGAAAGCAGCAGAGAGTATCCTTCAGAAGCCAGCTGTCTGTTTACTGCCTGACTTATAACAAATTTGTTTGTTTTTAACTTGAATGTCACTTGTATTCTAAGCTACTTTGTTAATATTGTATACATGTGATATAGCCACTAACATAAAGGTGGTTTTATGTCTTCAGTGTTTCTATGTTTAGACACATCTCTATTTGTAGTCATTCTCTCCTTCTCAATAAATAATTGAGAGGAACAATCGTAATAAGCCAGCTACTATGAAGTTTGGAAAGACATGAAGGTCAAGGACCAGTCATTCTGGCTAGTTGAACAGATGATAAGCAGAGGCAAGTATATGATAATCAACAGAAGGTGCAAATATTTGATTTCAGATGAACCAAATGATGAAGACAAAAACACAGATTTTTTTTTTAAACCTTATTTATAATCTTCATAAACTATAAAAATACTTTATCCCACATGGAAGATCTCATCTGTATTCAGCACTTGCACAAGACCATGCATGCCAATGAAGTCCCACACCAGATACCCTTGTAGAATATAAGCATTTGGGGAAGCTGTGGGTCTTTATCTGATGCGTTTACCCACAATTTGTAACTCTTGACTCAGAGAGCTTGTTTTACAACTTTGCTGAGAACATACGGGGAGTGCCTGGGTGTGGGATTGCCCTTCTGTTAAGAAAACAACCAAAACAAAATTCATAGCAAGGAGTGTTCAGAGCAGGTATCCTGTGTGAATGAGTATCCTGTATGGCCTGCAGGCCAATTACGTCCTCTGCTCCTTTGCTGAGGTGTTGTGGTTCAGTATATGCATGTATTTATTTTTCACCTCTACAAACAGAAAGTGGAAGTCCAACCTAGTTGGCCTAGTTTGATAGGTAGTTCACTAGTTCGTGAGTCTGACCAATTAATCTTTTCCACAGAGATATGCAAATCCGCTTGGTGAAGTTCCACCTGACTGTCTGCTCTTGGTTACAGCTAGTCACAGGTCAGGTTGGCAGGATTCGGAGCAATGCTGCTGTTTCTGAGGTTGCTTGGACTTCAGTGGACCAAACTGAAAGAAACAATGTAAAGGGCTTTAATGGTCCTAATGGTGTCCACCACAGACATCCAACCAGGTCAGACCTTTCTGTGCATCCTAACAATGCTCGTGAAAGTTGTAGCATCAACAATCACACGCTACAAGAGGGCAGAGTGGCTGAGCTAATCTGGCCTCAGTGAAAACTTGCACATTTAGCTTACCACAAAGTTATATCCACTTTCTTGGGTCAGAAGGTATGATAAAGTGGCTACCCATAGGGAGGTGCATGCTGTGTAGTTACACAGCTTCCTGGTGAGATGCTTGCTGGGCAAAGGGCTCTCAGGCTTTTCAGGTTAGGCTCTGCCAGGTGGGACACTTGGCCTTTTCAGCAGGCCAGCATGTCTTTGGTCCAGTGGTGCTTGAAGCAGGGAACAGGCACAGTGGTGCAACAGTGGAAATGGAAGCACAGGGCTCAGGATCTTTCTTCCTACCATGTAAAGAAGGTGGAATTGAAGGTGTGTGAGTAGTAACTAGCTGCTGCCAATTCTTTTATATTTTGCTCCAGGAAGAGAACAGTACAGGACATGCCAAGTAACCCCACCATCTGATCCTGGGACAAGGACAGCAGGGACCTGGCTTTAGCCTGTAACATCCCTGATGTGGCAGGAAGCCATACAGAATGTGCCCCTCAAAACCAGCCAGAATTTGCAGGCGGGCATTTTACATAAACCAGCCTCAGTACTGAGTGGAAACCCATGCTGAAATCTGTGGTGGTTCAGCTGTCTCAGGTTCAGGGCAGTGGTGTCCATCAGGAGGGTGGTACATGTACATAGCTGTGGAGTAGCTGTGCCAGCCACCTGTGTTATACCTCTTGGAACGAAACGGTCACAGCCCTAATTTTCACCTTTTAATTAAAGGGCCTTTTAAGGTCTCAGATTTTTGACCAAATTTTTAATGAGTTTTAAAACTTTTAATAAACTTTTGGCATTATTATGTCAATTGTATCATTTGGGTAAGAAGCTTATCTCAATGTCTAAAACAGAATGCAATTGTTGGGTCTATTTTTAATCTTTAAACGTGAAATCTAAATATATTTCTAGACAGTAGACAGTCAGAAAGGTGATTATCTCTGCTCTCTCCATCTAAGGCAACGTGCTTTCCTAATAATGTTATTTATAGCTAGAGGCTGTTAAAGTGTAGCACAGACAGTCTGCCTACATATCATGTAAATCTGCTTGCTAGAGTAATTACACATTTTTCATAAGCAATGTGGTAACAAACAGATAACTGAGCACTAAGTAGGTGCTTGCCTAGCTGCTTACCTGCATGTCCCAAAGGTTCAGTTCAGCTCCAGATGTGCTGGATCTGAAGGATCTTGCCATGCTGTGCTGTGCTCTCACTTTACAAACTTTTGCTAGATGACTCTGATGCCTAGCTTACAGCTGTAAGTCTCCCCTGACAGGGTAATCTGAAAAGTGACCCCACACTTTTCTGACTTTAAAGACACTGTAATAAGTCCAAAAGTGAGCCACACACATGGCTGGAGAGTGACGCAGAGCACCTGTCTTGCAACTGAGAGGCTGTGCTTGGAACTTTAGTGTTGGTCCCCTAGTTAAATACTCTGCAGGTTTGCCCAAGGTGTTCCTGAATGCCTTTTGGAAATTATTATTCACCTCCTTGCAGATAAGTAAAGATTAAGTAGATGAGGATTTGATCTTAAAAAGGAGCTGAGGCCTATGGAAGAAGTTCTAGTATCATATATGTTAAAGATAAGAAAAATTTCAAACCATGATTCACTATTTGTAGCAATTTGGAAAAGAAAGCATACCCAATGAAGTGACTGGGTTTAAAACACACACAAAAAAGGAATTGTTTTCATGCAGCACGTACATACATAGCGGAACTCATTGCCACAGGATATTCTGGAAGCCAAAAGTTTACATGTGTTCAAAATGGAATCAGACAAATTCTTGCAAGAACAGCCTTTGCCAACTATTTTGGATGGAACCTCCAGCTCAGAAAGTCTGTAAGATGACTGTCAGAAGCAGGTTGGATACCTTGGGTCAAGAGCACTGAATTAATTGCATGTGCTTCTACTATTCCTTAAACAACTTTTGCTAGCCATTATCAAGATTGGTAGATTGGGCTAGATAGATTTTTGATCAACAAAATTACATCAGTTCTCTTACTTTAATATTCTGCTCCTTGCCTGCCAGAGAAACAACTTCAATAGACAGTGTTTTTATAGCTAGCAAAGAAAATGTACAAAAATGGCAGACTGAAAAGCGAAAGATACACAGTCTCAAAATAAAGAAGGAACATGACAAGCTAGGACATTAGTGTCATTTGACTGATCAGTTTTTCGTCAAGTTGAATTGTTACTAAATGATTAAATAGATAAAGGGATATTAGGGAAATCAGCAGAAAGATGAAGTATGGACCTTGATCAGGAGTATTCTAGTAAACCAAGATTACAGTGGATAATTATGCCTAAGCAAATTTCTAACCTAGTAGTGTTAACTATGTTGTTCAAGGATGGGGAAAGAAATGAAAAAGAATTCTAAAAGCAGCAGAACTGGTCAGGGAGGGGAAAAATTTAGGAGAGGATCCATTTCCATTAGCCAGGGGAGAGAAGGTGAAGTAATTTGAGATTAATTTTAAAAAGCTAGCAGGATTTAAAAAAAAAGAAGTCAAGAATAAAGCCCAAGAGTACTAATCTTTTCTTGTTTTTACTCTGTGCTCTGTGTGCTTGGTACCTTTGCTGAAAATTATTAATAATGATAGATTTGAAAGTTGATTTTCAGGTTGCTGTAATCATGATTCAGGGCCCAAATGTCAAAGGACAAAGCAAAACATTGGAACTTGTCTGAAATGACCTTAAAGATAGAAAAATGGAAAGGAAAACAGTAGCACAATGAAAGGATGATCTATGGGTTAAGGTATTGGGTATGCTTTGAGTGGACTTGCCTGAATAGTCACAGTCAAGTCTGTAGTGTGTTTGGCCTTCAGTATGCCATGTATGTGGTCTGTTTGCACTTCTTGAGGTACGACCAGTCTCTCCTTCCAGCAGCCAGCCTAAGCACAGTGTCACTTTAGCAATGACAAGGTGACATAGCTGTAAACCGGCTGGTACTAACAGAAAGCAAGACTGCACAGAAATCAGTAACACATCAGTCATTTTTATTATAGAAAAACCAGGAAACATCTGAAAAAGGCTATCAGACTTCCAAAAGGTGGCAATTTGTTTGTAAAGACATTGCTATAACATTACAGCAATTTTCACCATACAAGGTAAAGAAAAGGATTAGATATAGGAAAGATTTTTTTTCCCTCCATAGAAGCAGAATTACTCAAAGAAATTGAGATGTTACCAGAAGCAAGCTGAAAAAAGCAAAAACTGGGAGAAATAATAAAGCTCTTGTGCCAGGAAGAATTCTTCTTGTTGTCCCCAGGCAAAGAAAGAAGTTCAAATACTTTAATCGTCTTTTGGAAAGAGGGATGTTTCAGCACTCTCCAGAAGTTAATCTTGCTTCTATGGAACAGACAGGAAACTATTGACTTGAGTAACTAGCCTATCTAGGGAAAGCGAAGCTGTTCATATAGAACACAGTTAAAGCACAGGGTAAATTATGATTTAATTATAGCTATTAAATATGAAGTCACGCATGACTAATTGCAGGAATTGCCAGAAAGAATTTTAAAGGGAAGCCAAGGACTTCATAATCCTGGACTTCTAAAAAGTTTTCTATAGAGTGCCAGTGAAAAAACTGCACTACAGGTTTGTCTAGACAGCAGAGGTACACGAGCTAGTGCTGCGTGTGAATTATCGGGGGACCCTGGCAGCAGCACGGCTGTTAGCACAGTGGTGTGCCCCTGAATCAGGGCTAATTAGCCCAAGGAGAGCATTGCAGTAGCATAACAGCATAATGCTCCTTCCAGTTTGGGAGATATATTGTTTAGCACCCAGTCTGGACATCTCTGACACTACAATGAAGTTGATGACCCACTGAGGTTAGAAATATAGTATGTTCAAACAATGCAAAGCAGTGTTTAGATCATCTCTGTTAAAAGACAGAGATCAGCCTTCCTGTAGAAGATATCCCAAAGATATCTAAAAGATGAAGTTGCTCAGAGTTGAAAAAGGTATGATTATAGATCATTTTTAGTTAGATATGCACTTGGTACAGTGTAAGTATCTCATTTGTTCCTTTCAGGAGAAGATGTATGTTGAAGTTTATGCAAAGGAAATTAATCACTGCCATGGGGTAGACAGGTTTTTTTGGTTTGCTTAGAAGATAATTCTGAAGCCTTGCCAATTCTAGACTCAGCTTTAGGGATTTTTTCAGACTAGGACGAAGTAACAAGGCAAGTTTCCAACTAAGTTAGCTCAAGCTATCCAGCATAATTTAATGGAAAAATAACATCACTTTTGCTATAACTCAGTACCTTCTGCTCAGTTCTACTCAACTGGGCAGATGAATAAGAAAAGACTCATCTTTAAATCAGAGAAGACCTTACTGATGTTCCTGTGCTGATCATTTACTGGACTTGTACTTCATCTAGTTACTTGGATTATTCTGAGATAGAGTCACGCTTCAGATCACTACTGGTGTGTTAATCAGGGAGTACAGCTGGATAAATAGGCTCTGCATTTTAAACAGGCAGGATTGCTGTTATAGGAGGTACCAAGACAGTGGAAAGAAGGAAGGAAGGAAGGAAGGAAGGAAGGAAGGAAGGAAGGAAGGAAGGAAGGAAGGAAGGAAGGAAGGAAGGAAGGAAGGAAGGAAGGAAGGAAGGAAGGGAGGGAGGGAGGGAGGGAGGGAGGGAGGGAGGAAGGAAGGAAGGGAGGGAGGGAGGGAGGGAGGGAGGGAGGAAGGAAGGAAGGGAGGGAGGGAGGGAGGGAGGGAGGGAGGGAGGAAGGAAGGAAGGAAGGAAGGAAGGAAGGAAGGAAGGAAGGAAGGAAGGAAGGAAGGAAGGAAGGAAGGAAGGAAGGAAGGAAGGAAGGAAGGAAGGAAGGAAGGAAGGAATGGCTGAACTGGGTTGACTAGCTGAAAAAGTAAAGAGAAAAACAGTAGCTGTGTAGTAGTCTTGTGGAGTCTGAGCATTTAGTGTGTTGCTGCTGGTCAAAAGGAAGTCTGGGCCTTTTGTCCCTGCGGTCCCAGTTTGGAAGAACCGAAAGTTTTGAGAGCAAAACCCTATCTGGAGTAGGTGATGACGCTTAGCTTTTGGTCACGAAAATTAAATCGAACTGCTCTGTTCATGACCAGTATGTATGTGTATTTTTCAGGGGTGGGGAGGTGGAGGGAGTGGGGTGTATTATACTTTGGTGTGACTCGCATTTCATAGCTGTGACTATGTTTGCTAAATCATTCCTCCAAATTTCCTAAATGAATATAAACCTTCATAGGTTTAAAATGAAAGGGTTGCCACAAGTTATGAAAGTAGAGGCAGTTAACTTATATCTGTGGCAACAGAGACGATTGAGTAGACTGCTCCAAGAGGGGTACAGAAAAACCAACCTATTAAAAAAGGGTAGGGAAAGCAGGTCTATATCCTCTGGGAAAAGTAAAAGGATGGGAGGCAGATGGTTCTAAATGAAGAGTAAGGAAGAAGTTACTAGGTTTTCGGGAGTCATGTCAGAGGCAAATAAATGAGGGGAGTTATCCTGTTAAGATGGTGGTTTCTTTAACAAAGATTTAAAAAATATGTGGTATAAATAAAGCATTCTCTGGAGAGAGAGAGAACTAGTATGTGCACACAGTTCTCAACAGAAAATGAAAAAATCTGTGAAGATAAAAACACGATTGGAGAAAAAAGCTATCCCAGATCAGGCTTGCTTACATATCATCACAAAATGTGCTGTAACCTTCTAGATTGCTATAACAAACAAAATGTAAGTAGCTGTGTGAGGGAGATAATCTCCCAAACCATGTTTGGGACATTAGCAACATTAAAGTTATGGTAATGCAGTAACTCATGATTTAAAGAGCTATCATAACATATTTCCGCGAGCTGGTACCAAAACTGATTTCTGTTTTCATATGGAATCCATAGCTACAAAACCAATACAAACTCACAGACCAACAGTTTAGTGATAGTCGTCGCAAAGCTGCATGCTGAGACACAGTAGCTGGGGAAATGGCAGGCGTTACCTGCTAGCGTGTGTCATCATTTGGAACTTGTCTGACACTAGTTTCCTGGCACCTCATGTCTTGGAGTTGCTACAACAAAATGTTTGTCCTCGGATATCACTACACTGATTATTTCTCATCACGTCATACAGCAGAGAAGAAACGGGGAATCTCAGGTTTTACTTCTCTTTGTTTCCATGGACACAGTTTTCTAAGTCTGTAAGGAACCAAGATCTGCTGCCTTCATTAGCTTCTTTCTTGGGATGAACTTCCCTATCAGCTTTCACAAGTCATTGAAATAATTTGGAAAAAAAAAAAAATAAAAGAAAACAAACACAAGACTGACAATAAACCATGTACTACAACTCCAAGTAAACAGCAAGTTGTAGGTTAAGGCTAAATAGAGAACATCATTTAATAAATCATCATGGAGAGAATTTTATGAGGATGTAACACTACAATTTAATATAAAAGCTCTCTTCTGACATTTTTTGAACATAGATTTTAGCTGTTTTGTTTTGGTTTTTTTTTTGCTTTCTTGCACAGCTTGTTGCATATTATGTGTAATATACACTTGTGCGCCTTGCTTGCCAGGAATCTGTGGCAAAAAGATAGCTGTGTTTATAAAAAAAAAAGATGTTCAGGCATTTTCATCTGGAATACCTCCTACCTAACCCCTTGATAAAGTAAATCTTAGCAGTTTCCCATTATTTTAATGTTTTTAGGGGTTACTTCTTTATACATGCAGAAGCTATTGTTCCTCACGACAGACTAAACCTGTGGCAAGTCCGACATTTAAGAAAGCAAACTCTTAGTGTCCAGATGTGTAATGAGTTGTTGACTAATCTTGGGTTTGCAGAAGCCACAGAAAAAGCTGCTCAGGGCTAAGGAAAAATTTTGTTCATTGAATGGCGGGGCCAAACGAACACAATAGGATCAGGCTCCATATGCACCATTTGCTGCAGAATTTCCTTCCTTCCCTATGCTGTGCATCTGCTGGGAGCTGCTGCTTGCCAGCTGCCAGTTCCCACTGTCCCCCTTCTGCCAAAATCCAGCTGAGGTAAGTGGGATGTATTGGAAAACTGAGGTCTGGGAAAGACGAAGAACTGCACCAAGCCAGAAATATCAGGGATCAGGAAGAGGTGAATGAAAAGGTGTGTGATTTGGTGTGCACTAGAGAATCTAGGCTCACTTGTGCAAGGGGTGTCTTGGCTGAGAATAGAGGACAGGAAACAGAAGGATGTGTGAGAAACGATTTACAGACAGGATGAAACAGTGTTTAGAATAACAACACTGATATTAAGTGAATTTTGAACTTTACAAACATATTAACAATATATTTCTACGCAGTGCTGCAGTTCAGTCATAAGTGTGAAGGCTAGGCAGTGTTTGTACAATTTTTATGCTGCTTTGCCACTGCTGCTTACTTGGCTGTTGGAAGAATTCTGCATAAGGAAACCCTAGAACAGATCCTTAAAGGGAAATACTGGCCACCAATCTTGTGGGTAGTGACTGTGCTAAACGTATCAGATCTGCAGAATTTGTTTCTTATTCTGTAAACTTTATACACAGGTGATTAAGTCTACAATTTCAGTGTCTTTTGAGGCCAGTAAATATTTCTGAAAGCGGATAAAATGCCTGTTGCATGTGCTTCTTAAAGCAGACTTTATGAAAATTCTAGAAGTATTTGCTTTTGACTAAAGAAGAAGTTGTGGCCCACAGGTTAATTCTTCTGCAAGAAGCATTGCAGCACCTGAGAGACTTAAAGAGAAACTAACTTTTCAATTAAAGTGATGGTTTCTTCGCATCAAAATATATACAGCAAATTAGCATCAGTCCAGCACAGCAAAATTCACTTATTGGAAGATTGGCCTTGTTCCAC
Source organism: Opisthocomus hoazin (assembly GCF_030867145.1). Lineage (NCBI taxonomy): Eukaryota > Metazoa > Chordata > Aves > Opisthocomiformes > Opisthocomidae > Opisthocomus > Opisthocomus hoazin. The sequence goes on from NC_134421.1 coordinate 24,759,792, forward strand.
AAAGGCGTACTCCCCTTCCTATTGCATTCCAGATATCCAAAGATTTATTGATGTTGCTCCAAAGAGCTGCTTCTCTTTGAAGACACCTTACTCACAGGCTGGCCTAGTTGTCAAAACCAGCCTACCCTTATGGAGACTTGGAGTTCAATGCTAATGAGCCTAACCAATGCATCTAACCTTTAAAACTCAGAAGTTTTGCACTGGAAGTGGCAGACAGCATCAGTACCTCTCAAACCCTGAGAAAATGGGACACACTTTTGTCGTATCTTTGTGCCATCTCCTGAGCCAGCAGATGTTTAGTTCCTTCTGGGCAGCAGAATAAGAACCAGCTGAAATGTCTGCAGCAGCTGGTTATGCTCATGCCTCCACCCTGGAGGACCTGAGCTGCTGCTGACAGCTACACTCTATGTTTTGCAACCCTCCCTTCCCTGAATCATCTTGCAAACCCCAACGGAGGCCACAACCACAATTTGAGCAAAAATAACACACACGCATATGTCAAGCGGATATTTAGAAGCCCTTTTTTGCAACTGGTCTGCTGAGGTATGAATGAAAATTCACTCATATTTAGTGTTTTTAAAAGTATAGGTTGTATATCTACTTGCAATTTCTGTATGTGTAAGCATATGTGTGCACGTATACAGCTATGTGAATGTATGGGAATATTAAACTTACAGCATCCAGTTCATATAATAGGGTCTCTTAAGTTTAAAAAACAGGCAGAAGTCATAAAAATTTTGCTTAAAAGAGACATCAGTAGTCAATGTGTACTGCCTCCCATATAAAATAGTTGTGTGTTGCTACCATCAGATCAGGTCAGCCACGACTTTGTCTAGCTTTGTCTAGTCCTGAAAACCTCCAGGGATGAAGATCCTGTGTTTGTCTGGGCAGCCTTGCTCCAGTGCTGCACTGCCCTTCTTGTGAAGAAGTTCTTTCTAAAGTCTGATCTCAACTTGTATCCATTGCCTGGGATATTTTCAGGAAAAATAACTAGACATGAAGTAGAACTTATAAAACCTTTTGTGCTCCAGGTTGCACAGGAATCTGTACTTTAACACATCTAACACTACTGAGCTGGGTGCTAAAGCTTGCCTGAGCTTGTGTTTGTATGCACAAATCAGGCATCAGCCCTCCTACTAGCTGCTCTATAAATGACTGAAATAATTGTCTGTGCTCTAATTGTGTATCTGCTACTCTAACCACCTGGGATTTTGAAAAAACAGGTTTGAAAGTGTGAACATGCGATAACTGTCTCCTTTAAAACCATAATTGTTCCTGGTTTCAGTTTATTGTGCCAAATGCAGCAGGAAGCGAATGTCAATAAAGGGTTTTTAACTGGATGTAGAGACTGTTGAGGTATACAAACATTTAGTAGAGTTAGTCATGGTAACTAGTACAATGTATTACACAGACTTAATATGCAATTCTTATAAATGTAGTGTTCCACCACTCCAAAGGTAGCAACTTTTGACTATTCTAGGTTCTGAGCTGGCTATTCAAAATTGGTGGCAAATACAATACTGTGAATAAACTTTTTAAACTCATAGAAGAGTTAAACTAGTCACAGGATTACTGAAGTTCAAGAATCAATTTAAAATTCACACTTCAGAGAGTGGGAACTATATCATCCTTCATCAGAAAATGATAACCTGAGTTAAAAGCCTTGCAGGCATGTTATAAAAATATTTCTAGGATCAGATTATCTTGGATTTATAATATTTATCTTCCTTCAAGCCAGAAATTTCTCTCCCCTGGGAACAATAGTCTGACTTAAATTTGTTGCTTCATTGACTAGTGCATTCAGATTTCACAATGAACTGACATCAATACTTTCTATGAAAACTGCCTGCAGATGCTGAGCTGGTTGTTTGTCCCTGAACTTCCACCAATGGACTGTACCAATATTTCTGTGCTGAGGAATCTCCCCTGTGTGACAAATAACCACACCATTCTAGTGACAGGGCTTTAATTAAGTCTCTCTTCTGTGATCAGCAGAACCTGCCTCTGCCTGACATGAGGATCTTCTGTCATCTACTTTTGCCTCTGGTCATCATTAGCAGAGTAAAAGCCTCAAATTCAGTCAAAGCAAATGAAAAGGAAAAAGGTAAAAGTACTTTCCAGAATGTTTAAAATAATTTTTCCTTTAGGAACACAAAAAACCTTCTGGTTCCTTGCTGAATTTTATTTTGTCCAGTATCACGTATGAATGCTGACTTGTTATCACTAGGTGCTTAAGAAGTCCAGTTGACAGATTTGTAGTTAATCACAGAAAAACAATAACACAAGCATATTCTCTTAGAGGAAAATCTCCTCCATCCCAGTTACACTCATTTTTGCAATACTTTATGCAGATACCAGAAAGAGAGGCCAATTTTGCATATCTCCAGCTAAAGACTGCCCCTTTAATCTCTTAAATCTGAAATTAGAGTGATGAGATGTGTGATGTGTGGGTGTGAATGTGCATGTCAGGACATAGCCTGCAATTCCCTTCGTCTTTCTTCAGAGCTGAACACTGAATTATGCACAGTTTATAATCTTCAAATGATTCAGATGTTCGAATCCTTCTTAGTGTCACTATCTCAGCTTGCTTTTAGAAAGAACTAGATTAGCAGAGCAGGTATATAGCACTCTGCACATCTCCACAATGATTCACAAGGCTCGTGTCTCTGTGTTTGCTGTAGTTGGGTGATCCAAGAGAGGAACTGAAGTATTACAGAAAATTGCATTGAAGTTGAAATTGAGGAGAGAGCTTGCTGCAAAACCCTCAGGAATCAGACTGGGAAAGGGGATGATGGGGAAGTACAGCGAAGGGATACGATGGATAGAAGGACTGTACAAAGAGAAGGGAGATCTGTAAAGATGAGGTCTGACAGGCAGACCTGGCTTTGCTTTAGTGGCACTGGACAGTGGGTGTGATTTTGCTTTTGATGGCCTCTATTGCAGCTCTAATTTCTATGCTTGCGAGGGGCTTTTTGGAGAGGATTTTATTTTTTGGGGGGTGCATAGCAATTGTGTTTCCTCTGAGCCCCTGGTGTAAAAGCATAAAGTCATCTGATGTCTTTCTGCTAAAGCCCTGTCTTCTGAGACCAAAGGGCCACGAAAACATGCACTTAACAAGCAGTGTCTGAAAAATAAAAATATTTTCAGTCCTTCTGGCTGCAGCCACATGAATTTGCCCTCATTTCTTTCCCTGTTGAACTAACTACCTGAGAGCTGACAGACCAGCTTGACAGAGTGTGGTGGAGTAGGTGACTGAAGTTTCTTCAGTGGTAATCAACAAAAACCTCCATGATGATTGACAGAAATTTCTAGTTACAATCAAGGCACTGTGCAGCTCATGTTTTGGCATGCAGCTGGCCACTCAGGACTGGTTTGGTGTCTTTGACAGAGGGAATCTTGAATGACCCCATCTTCTGAAAAGCCTTTATAACAGACGCTGTTTCCAGGTCGTGAAGAAGGTGGCTTATGGTTACATGAAAGCATTTCAAATCATGACAAAAGCTTTTCCTGATTCGTTCAGGAAAGATTCTAGTCATTTCAAGCCATGGTAAATTATTGGCACCGATTAGAGTATGGCACTTACTGTGTCTGCTATGATCCACTAATCTACAAGACAGGAATAAACTGTGCCTAAGGAAGCTCCTCTGGGATGCACATCACTCCGCTTGTTGGTCAGCATGACACTCACCAACTGACTCCTGCGCTTCTTCAAAGAACGCTGCCTTTTATAAAATAAATTTAATTCCCTCAGGTCCACATTGTAACTCCACCATGGCAGCCTAAGCTACACTGGGACTCTCCTAGGCCCAGGAAAAGGAGGTGTAAGGTTTTAAGACCAAACCTTAAAGTCAGTTTATCACTGTTGTCTGGCCTGGAGGAAAAACAAATATTGAATGCTCATGAAAGTGCAAATTTGGAAAACAAGATTTAGACCCAGGAAAAAGAGTGCAGAATGTTTCCTAATTACTGCAAAGAGAAGCTGAATTACTGCATTTTTGGTAGTGAGTATTGTGAATGGAGGTTTGAATAACTTTGTGCAGCTGGCCCGTAGAATGACACCATCAGCTAGTACTACCGGGGTCCTATAAATCTGTGAGAAATACAGAATTGTATAACAGCTTCATTAGGGTAAGAAGTGCCCAGTCTCCAGCAAGATGAAGGTAAGATGTAAGTAGGCCAATATTTGGTTAGTATCACTGTGTGTATCTGCATCAGATAGTATGAATAATTGTTAATAACAATAAAGCTACCATGTTACATCTATTGTTCAAAAGTGGCAAGTATTTTGTGATAAAAATTAATTATTTCAAAAGAAAAGAAAGTTTTGGTGACATGGTAAGCTTGAAATGATGAATGTTCCCATAGATTCCAGGCTACAAGGTTTCTGATATTTTCTCTGAATGTTCGAGACGATATGTGTGATTCAGGCCTGCCTGGTGATAGATACATACGTACATGCCATCCTGTAAATACTGTGGCTATCTGTCTATGCACAGATAGGTTCTTCTAGACAGACATACAGACATATTTATCTATCTGGGCCTATACACAGGTAATTCTACATATTTATATTTATATTTATGGATTTAAAGAACTACAGTGGCTATATTACGCAAAAATATTGCAGATATAAATGCGAACTCGTCACTGAAACAAGAGAAATATAATGCATCAGTCGTCTCTTGAAATATATTACAGGAGTATACCTTCTCCTGCTCTGTACTTAAAAACCCCCAGAACCTTAAATGGGCAGTTTCTCGCAGATCTAGATAAAGCAAAATGACACTTTTATTGTTCATTGCAATTCTTGTCCAATCAGCAGCTGCAGTCATGGAGACTGTATATGTTTACCAATATCATAATAGGCATAACAGGCAAAATCCTTTCCACATTCCTCATTCTGCCAAAAGCCTGATGTCTTTGACTTTTCACTTTGAACAATCATTCTCCACAAGCCAAGCATGAAGAACTCACGCTATGATTTCACTCACCTTCATTTCACATCGTTTGCAGTGTACCATGGAGAATCAGACTGAAAGGCTCTGTTCAGTTTGTTAAATCATTCAGGATTTCACTCCATGTCATTCTGATTGCGTAAAGAAAACTCGTGTATTTTTGGAAACTGGTTTTATATAAAAGAAAATAGTAGTCCTAAAAGGAAGGTTCATCTATGACTAGAAAAAAATATTGGCTTGTGCATGTATGATTCACCCTGTGTATATTTCTTCATCTATCTACTTAGATGATATGTGCATAAAAATGTAGTCTAATTCAAACAGAGCAGAATCTGCTCAGTCTTTTTTAATGATGCAATATAAAATGGTGCACATAGATTTTATACTGAGTTTCCTTTTATGTTAAGCTAGGAAGAAATGAAAAACATGCAATATTTTTTTACAAACTGGGAAGATTTTGTGTATTTTTATTCTGATATGGAAGCAATAAAGATGTATTCCTAATTTCTCGCAGTACTTGGGTTTTATGACAACCCAAATAAATCCTCCCAAACCTGGCAGTGGTACCTATTAGGTGCAAAACAAAGAGCCAGATTCAGTGGTTACCCTCTGACTGGTTAGATTGTAGGAGGATGTTATTTAAAACCCTAGATTGCCATCCTGCTGTTGGGAGGTCAAGTGACCTAGGTTAACACTTATAGTTACAGGGCAAAGCTCTTGGGTTTTGTGACTTTGAAGGCCCTTTGGTCCCCACAGGGCTGTCCCCAGCAGCCTTGGCAGAAGCAGCCCCTACACCCACTTTTTTCTCCAGGCACCTGAACCATCCAGCCTTGCAGATATAGCTCCAGCAATGCCATGACTGCACCTCCCTGAGACCACAAGTGGCACAGCTGTTTGTGTGTTTTAAATTAATCTTTTGGGGGTCAAGAGGAGAAACAGGAGCTGAGGAGAATGGTGAGGTTTCAGCTGTGGTGGAAAAGAAGAGACCGATGTCTCAGCTGTCCAATTCCTAGGCAAGAGCTTGTGGGATGAGGGAATCTTCATCTCACACTCCTGCAGGGAGACAGACAAAAGAGTAATTTTTTCCCCAGCTCTGTGAAAGAGATCTGTAGGAGAAAAGATGTGGGCTTCAGATCCCAAGGGGCTGGAGGTACTTGCTGTTGGCTGTGAAGTAGGAACTCAACTTCTGAAAAGGGAGTGAGTTGCGACACTTTTCTGTGAAATTTCTAATTGATTGTATATATGTCGATCCCTAATCAGAGCTGGGATTCAGCTTAGTGAATGTCAGCTGCTGAGGAGAGGTAAATGTCTAGCTCCGGGTCTGGGATTTCCTTCTGGGAACCAGACACGTAGAACACAGCACAGGCTTTGCAATACCCGATTTAATGTGCCTTGGCACTTTATGAGTTACTTCCTCTATGTGTTTAGATAAGGTTCTCTGCAAATACTATATAAATATAAAAGATCTGGCTTCAGTCCTCCCTGTCCCATTTCTTTTGTTTACTTGTAAAAGGGCATGAATCCTTACATACAGGATGCTCGAAGAAACAATGATCAAATCATTTTAATCTCAAATAGAAGAGTCTTTGTAACTGTAGTGTAATTCTAGAGTTGCACCACTATATCTATGGAACAAAAATGATACACATGACTTCAGTAACCAATTACAAGGGCACAACAGAGTTCACAGAATCACAGAATCACAGAACGGTAGGGGTTGGAAGGGACCTTTGAGAGTCGTCTAGTCTAACCCTCCTGCCGAAGCAGGGTCGCCTACAGTAGGCTGCACAGGACCTTGTCCAGGTGGGTCTTGAATATCTCCAGAGAAGGAGACTCCACAACCTCCCTGGGCAGCCTGTTCCAGGGCTCCGTCACCCTCAGAGGGAAGAAGTTCTTCCTCATGTTCAGACGGAACTTCCTCTGCTTCAGTTTGTGTCCATTGCCCCTTGTCCTGTCGCTGGGCACCACTGAAAAGAGCTTGGTTCCATCCTCCTGACACCCACCCTTGAGATATTTATAAATATTTATTAGGTCCCCTCGCAGCCTTCTCTTCTTCAGGCTGAACAAGCCCAGCTCCCTCAGCCTCTCCTTGTAGGAGAGATGCTCCAGTCCCCTCATCATCCTTGTAGCCCTCCGCTGGACTCTCTCCAGTAGCTCTTCATCTTTCTTGAACTGGAGAGCGCCCAGAACTGGACACAGTACTCCAGATGGGGCCTCACTAGGGCAGTGTAGAGGAGAAGGAGAAACTCCCTCGACCTGCTGGCCACACGCCTCTTAATGCACCCCAGGATCCCATTGGCCTTCTTGGCAGCCAGGGCATACTGCTGGCTCATGGTCAACCTGTCGTCCACTAGGACACCCAGGTCCCTCTCCACAGAGCTGCTCTCCAGCAGGTCCACCCCAAGCCTGTACTGATGCATGGGGTTGTTCCTGCCCAGGTGCAGGACCCTGCATTTGCCCTTGTTGAACCTCATCAGGTTCCTCTCTGCCCAGCTTTCCAGCCTGTCCAGGTCACTCTGAATGGCAGCACAGCCTTGTGGTGTATCTACCACACCTCCCATTTTGGTGTCATCAGCAAACTTGCTGAGGGTACATTCTAACTCTTCATCCATGTCGTTGATGAAGAAGTTAAACAAAGCTGGGCCCAGTACTGAGCCCTGGGGGACACCACTAGTTACCGGCCTCCAACTAGACTCAGCGCCGCTGATGACAACCCTCTGAGTTCTGCCATTCAGCCAGTTCTCAATCCACCTCGCCGACCACTCGTCCAGCCCACACTTCCTGAGGACATTTCAGTATTTTCAATAATCTCTTCAGAGATGGCCTTAGTCTGCCTTTGCTGATGTTTCTTTGCAAGTTAAGGGGTGAAATGTCTGCTGGAATCAGTTTGCCTTTCTTTGTGGAAACCTCTGTAAACAACATGAACAAGGGGCAGAATCAGGTCCCACCAATCAACAAGAGAAGAACTAGCCCTCAAAATATTGCGCTGATCTCTTTACCCAAGAAAGGAATTTTCTCTTTGCCAGAAGAAAGGTGGAATTTGTCAAATAAACCATTCATTAACATTGCTCTAACCTGGCAGGTGTGTGACAGATACACCAAAGCTGCGAGCACAAGCGAAGCACAATGCAAAAGCCATTAGATAATAATTCTTATTGTTACAAGAATAATATAGTTTTTATGAGCAGTACAAACCGTTAATCTTAGTAGCAAAGCACTGAAAGCAGAAATCCATCTTTGTTTTCCTTTCCTAAGGCACTAAAAGAAATGAACTCAGAGCTCTACAGACCCCACAGATACTTGTCACTTTTTCTTTTCCTCCGTCTCCTTTAGATATAACAATGGATCCCTGAAGGCTGTTCCTCTTGTCTAGTTAAGGCTATTGACTTGTGCTTGATGACATTAAAACCTGCTTCCGCCACTGTTTCTTCTGCTTTCATGGGTGACTGACAGCCCACCAGAGCATGGGTGAAACAGAAAAACCCACTGCAGCCTGCCTCACCCATAAACCTCAAAGGTGAACTCTGGCAGCCAGATACCAGGCAGCAAAACTGCAGCCATGCTGCCCAACCTTTGCTCTCCCTTCTGCTCCAAGGTCACGGAGAAGGAAGGACCGAGACTGCGGAAACCACTGTAGGCAGGAGGGACAAGGCTCTCAGGGTTGGAAAGGAGTCTGGGAGAAGGGCAGGGCACCAGAAGCCCAGCGCCCACCGCAGAGGAGCAAACGGGATTCTTGTTTGCCTTTGTGCTACTTTAGGTCTCTCAGGGAATGTGAGAAAATGACTTTATTCTTCCAGCCAAATGATGTTAAAACTTCATGAGAGGGGAGCAGGCAGAGGTCTCTGTAGCCTCAACAGACTTCTTCTAAGAACTGTTAAAAGTGTGTTCTCCCAGCTCCTTTTTTTCCTAGAGTGGGGCTGAAAAAAGAGCAATCATTCACACATATCTTTGTTGGACATAATTTTCTTACATCTCGATCCTTAAAGACTAGCATGTCACAGGCAACCCTGTTACCTAGCAACCAGGATAAAGCCAAGAAAAAGGCCTAAATATCAATTCCTTACAAGTAATATAAACACTAATGCAGTAAGCTTTAAACTCTTAGGGGGTCTTCCTTTTATTACTAATGAAACTATCATGCCTCTTCCTAACATAATAAAGAAATTGTTGTCTTAATGAACTCTGCTTATTGATCCATGTCTATTTCTGAAGCAGCCCTTGCACTTTTCAAATGTTTTGCTGGCACAGCTTTACACTGTAAATCTTTCACGTTAGCCACTGAACATCAAGATAACTTTGGTGACATCTGGTGTGATGAAAGTAAACAAGATAATTCCATATCCAGAGGCACCTGAAAGAAAACCTCATCTTTGAACAATCCCAGATATTGTGACAACTTGCAAACCTGATCTGTACCTCGCATTTTGCCTCTGACCTTCCCCCCTCTGTAAAGGGAAACGCTGTTCTGAGAAACTGCAGAATGGAAGTGGTACCTCAGATCCTTCTTGCCGCGTTCATTCATAAAGCTATTCAGTGCGATTAACAAACAAAGTTTCTATTCTAGCTGCTCCAGGGGTCATTGCATACGGGAAAAGACTGCTCGTTAAAATGTTTATAGGAGCCAAGTGCCTATCAGACACCAGAAAAAATGCAGTCCCTTGGGGACTGCAAAAGCACCAGCAGAACTTGTAGCAGGCTTCACAGTAATCTTCTAGGGGGACAATAATGGCTCTAAATTCCCCTTCCCACAGGCCAAACATGGCCTTCTGATTCAGTTAGCTTGCAGGCAGAGCTTATGAGTAACAGTTTTACATGATGCAACTGAATGCAGAATTTGACCTGTAGACTTTTCTGTACATCGTAGAATCTTGGAATCATTTAGGTTGGAAAAGACCCTTGAGATCATTGAGTCCAACTGTTAACCTAACACTACCAAGTCTGCCACTAAAACATGCCCCTAAGTGCCATGTTTACACGTCTTTTAAATACCTCCAGGGATAGTGACTCAACCACTTCCCTGGGCAGCCTGTTCCAATGCTTGATAACACTTTTGGTGAAGAAATTTTTCCTAATACCCAATCTAAATCTCCCCTGGTGCAACTTAAGGGCTTTTCCTCTCATGCTGTCATTTATAAACACAAAGTAAGTTGCGAGTGTACCCCTGATCTAGGCAGGTGCACCACAACTCCTTTTGCATGGCTTACTCGCTCTCAATTAGGTTGGTAAACCTGCTAACAGTCTTGTTTTGTTTGATCAGATTAGTCCATTGGTGTTGTGGAGCGCTCATTCAACTTCTGAATCAGGCCAAGATGATTAAGATGTGACTCCGTTCAGGGTCTCGATTGTCAGGGCTTAGTTCTTACATTTGTAAAACGGTCTGTTTGAGCACTTGTGGAAAGGAGATTTCTGCAGGTAGCCCCTGCCATATCTGTGTTAAAATTAATTTTCCTGTCCCCATGACCCCCTTCCCAACAGATCTTAAATCAGGGGACATAGCAGGAATGTCTCAAGGACTAGGTTCATCACCTTGGGCTTTGGCTCAACGCAATGTTGCAACAGCAGCTTATAACAACGCTCCCTGTGATTCATCTGGGTGCTGCCAAAAGAACGTGGATTGCTCACCCCAGTCTTGATAATGACCCCTCTTGCCCATCTAATAGGTAGAGTCCGTAAGGTCTGAGGGACATCTGCTCAGAGGGTGAGGAAAATTCTGGGGCTTAGGTCTAAATCTTCTGCCTGTCTTGCAAATAGACACTCTTCCTACCCTATCACATCAAGGTTGATATAACCATTTAATTATTGATTCCCCAGGTTTTTCTTGACACATTACCTGAATTTTTCTCAGATCAACTGTATTAAAATAATAAACATTAGTGGTATCCCATCTCCGCGATTCATCTCCAAGTGGGTCATCAATAGTGATTTCTTGTTTAATCAGGGACTGTGTTGGTACAGAGTCACTTCCTTATTTCCTTATCAGATCCATCTGGCCTATTCCAAATATCTTCATTCCAATCACTATCATACATAGCTGTGCAGACTTCTACGGGCTCTAGATCACTAGCTTGTAATAGCTTTTCATGGAGTTTTCTTTCTTTCTCTATACCCTGCTTTTCTCTATACCCACTAATTGTCTTTCTGAGGTTCACTCTTTTCCCAGACTCGCTGGCAGCCTTCAATTTAGCTTTAATTCTCAATCCTTTATTGAAAATTCACTCTTTCTCTGTCTAATTTCTTATCCTAACTTCTCAGACAATTAGTTCTCTATTTTCCATATTGCAGCTAACGGCCAGCACATCCCTTCCTTCCGTCTGTCTGTCTTTATTTTACACATATCCTTCCAATTACTGAATTTATTTCATACAGCTTTCAGATCATGGCTTATTGCCTTTAGTCACTCCTTACCCCACTTAGGATCTTGCCATATATTTTCCATAAAACCCTTTTGCAATATGTACCATTTATCAGGGGAATCAGTCATCATTCTAACCCAAGGATCCTGCTGACTATGCCAATTAATTCTGTTACCCAACACCATGGGGACAGGCAGATTTATTTGGGATCCTTGGTAGAACATGACACAAAAGTTGTTGTTACAATCAAAACTTTATTTTAACTTGAGCCTTCTGGAGATTGTGTCCTTTTACAAAACCAGTATCGAAGATCTACTGCAGATCAGGTTATTTTAATAAATTAACCATAACTTGAACTCAAACTACACAAACAAAACTCACTGAAGGCTCAGGGGAAGCAGCCTGTGGTGGAGGCCACACCAGCCACCAGGGAATCATGTGCCTGACATCTACCAGCAGCAGCTTTGGTCTAAGTCCTAAGTTCCCAGGCACCTAGGACAACTTTAAAGGAAAAGAGGGGACAGGACAAGCTTTCCCACATGTAATAGTCACCTGCCCCACAATATGGCACACTAAGAGCTAGGAGCAGGGGACACTGTTCACAGGGCCTGATGCAATTGACCACTGGGGCAGAGTGCCAGGCTTCTGACACTGCCCTTTGCAGCCAGCCTGGCTGGGTCATGGCGTGAGGTACACTGTGGGTGCCTATGTCACAAGAGAAGCATCCCACATGCTGGATCCCTGGGAGATGCTCATGTCCCAGTGAGGTGGCAGTGACCGGTACATGCCCAGAACCCCGTGGGTCATATCCCTCCAGGAATAATTCGAGATAAGTCACAGTCCAAATTCTCAACGGTGAAGATTTTTGTCAAACTAAGAGTGAATTTTTGGCTTTGCTCTTAACTTCGGCTGCCACTCACCCCCAATAGAATTTTGAGCGTCCATCCAGTAGATTGACAACATGAAAGGCAGCAGTGCAAGTGCTGCTGTCCATGTGTGGTGGAATGTGAGGCAGGAGTGAACAGGCATCCGTGGCTGTGAAGTGCCCCATGGGCGCCCACGTCCCAAGAGGAGGGGCCCACATCCTGGTAGGGTGCCCATGTCCCTGTGAGGTTCCTGGTGGGTGCCTGCGTCCTGTTGAAGTTGCTGGTTAGTGTCCATGTCCTGGTGAGGCATGTGATAGTTGGTCCTCTTGTTCCTGTAAGGTGGCAGTGGCCAGTCCCTGCCCATGACTCATTGGATTCCTTAGGCCTTAGGACCTGCAAAGCTGGTGCGAGGGCAACCACCATACCAGGAAGAAGGGCAGGTGTTATGAAGTGGGTGGATAACAATTCCAACTGTAATATTTTCATCCAGCTAACTGTGAAATCTCTTCAGGGTGACAGCCAGCTGGTGCGTCAGAAGGTGCCTTAGTCTACCGAAGGCTCCTGGGTTGAGGGCGCCTCTGCTGACTACAACCTCTTCTGCTGGCTGGAGGCCATTATTGCCCCGATATTTGTCTGTTTACTCTCTAGGTGCCATCAAAGCTTGCCAAGAAGGACAGTTGGTAAAACAATATTTTCTGATTAAAATAAACTGATATGAGAGAAGACTATGAATTTGACTGCAGACTCCACTGTGCCCTGTGTAATCACTTGCCATGACAGTGCTGTTTTTAAATGGCTTAAGCCAAATTCTGCTGCATTCGTTCCTATAATTCCACCAATGTCAAACATTTTCCGTTGCTCACAGTATTGCTTCATAGAGCTTTCCCTAGCTGAGGATGATTCTGGTTAAATTATGCAATCATTTCCTTGAGTTTGCCAGCACAAGCTACATAAAATATCTTCGGCATCTTGACTTCGTAAATACAGCTCTTTCTCTCATTGGTATTATTATTACTTTCATTTTCTGATCCTCATTGTAGCCTGAATCATAAACACAAGAAAGCTCAAACCTGTGAACGTAAGAGTCTTGGAAAAGGATATAATAATTTCATAGTACTTAAGCCTATCTAGATTTAACTTTCGCTGATTCCAAGGGCATGTATCATATGGTTGAAACTGATTTCAGAACACCAAACTACCTGATGATCGTCTTTCCCTGAACACATATTTTCAGGAACAAACTGACTTTAACAATGGATTTCAGTTTGAGTGGCCATGCCTGTAACGTGCTAGGTACGGTATCTGACTTTTGGTGTTAGAAACTGGGAATCTCTTGATTTTATTTCCTGCTTGGGGATATCTTGCACACTACTGAGATAGTGCCTTAGGTTGGATGTGTCTGTGCAGCCATATTCAGGGAATAAGATGTGAGGGAAGATGAGATCTACAGCTTCTCATGTCTTACATGAACTGCAATACACATTTATTTTTGAGTAGTGAGAATGGGAGTCTTCAATTTTCTCTAAAATTCTTTTTTTTCTCCTACTGAATCTTCCCACTTCAGGCTTCATGCATCCATATGAAGATGTAATTAATCAATAAACTCTTTGAATATAAATAGAGATTTAAGTCCCTTTGAAACAAAACACTTCTTTGCACTTTCTTAATTGCCACCTTCTTCTTGTTGTTCTTGTTTTCATTCATGTTATTCTTATAATGTCTTATTTTATTGCTTGGGACTTAAGGGAAAAAACTGATCTAGTTACACTTGCATGGAGAAGGAAAAACAGTTCTCTGCAAAACCCTTAGTGTCTTTCCTATTCATCTGTCTTCTGCTATTTGTTTGATTGCTACGTTTCTTTTACCCGATGATTTAACTACGAATTTTGAACTTTAACTGGTTTTGGACTTCTCTGTGAAAGCAGAGAAAGTAGGACTTGGTGGTTGAGGATAATGTTTTCAGGCTATTGTTCTACACATTTTTCATGGGAACATCTTCTGGGAGTTAAAGTTAAGTCCTCCTACAGTTTTGAAACTACTGTCTCACTTTGAGAAGGGAGGGTGGGTTTCCTGCAGATTATAGCTCAGAGCAGGATCCACACTTTTTCCCCACATGTATGTAGGAAGTTATGAATCAGCAAGCATAAATCCAGAATGCCTTCTTAAGGCTGGCTATTTCTCATCCTTATGAGTCAATAGCACCTTTTCCATCCAGCTTGACTGTCTCCCCACCTACTCTTCTGGAAAATAAAAATAATGTGAAAAAAAGGGAATTCAAACGATTTAATTCAAAACCCCCACAACACTCCCACACAAAGCTTGTCCTTGCCAATTTTGACGTACAATCACACAGGAGAAAACTCTGAATAAGGCAAAGACTTGTATACTGTTTTTAGAATGGACTCGTTGGTAACTTTGCAGAAGTCTGATATTGCCACAATGGTCGCAAGTTGGCTTTCTTCTGCAGCCTGTCTGTGTCTTTCCTCTGGCTTGACAATGAGAACTTTTCCTGTTCTCGTATTTAGAAACTGTGACAGAGAGAGAGACAGGCTAGAGATAGGAATACAGAGCAAGAAGGCTTGAGCAAACTGGAAGAAGTGTGAATACATCTCCCCTAAGCTCCACAGTGCCATCACAGAGGCTAGTCACATCTACACAGAAGTGGTAACAGTAGGAGTTGGTGATGTGGAGGTCTGCTGGACCATGATGAGATAAAATGTCTGTAATGCCCATTGTAAATCTGCTCAGCATCCCTTCAGATGCGATTATCCCTTAGTGCTCGGTGTAAATGAACGTGGTTTATTTGTGTGCTCTGTCAAATATATGACTAGCACTCTGCCCCATGCTGAGTACGGTCAAGAGAAACCTTTCCCACCAAAGGTACATGAACACCTAAACTATGTGGGACAGATAAAATGGGGTAGACCACACAATGTGAGAGCTAGGATGCCCTGGAGTAAGAGGAGCTGCTGTAGATATTTTGGTATTAGAAGTGAGAACAGAAAAAATACAAAGCATAAGAGCTCAGGAGCTTGTGGGCCTCATTGACAGGGCTTTAAATGAGATGTGAAGGGGGAGGGGAAACATCTCAGGCTTGCCAGTGACAAACTACTGGGTGTTACACAATGGCTGGAGGGATGGGGTGCTAGTATGGGCACTCAACCTGTTGCCCAGAGGAGTGCTGAGGACACTGCAGAACAAAGTCTTGCGGAGATGAGCTGAGAGCTCCTGAGGTAGTAGAAGCCAACAAGGAAATTTCTGTGAAACACCCCAAGGGAGACAAGGGGTGTTCCTCTATGAAGGTGACATGGCCAGCAGCCCAGATGAGGTGCCTCCACACGAATGCATGCAACATGGGAAACAAACAGGAAGAGCTGGAAGCTACCATGCTGCTAGAAAGCTATGATCTGATTGCCCTCACTCAAACCTGGTGGCATGAATTCCATGACTGGACCGCGGCTATCAATGACTACAGGCTGTTCAGAGGGACAGGCAGGGAAAGAGGAGTGGAGGTGTTGCCCTTTACATCAAGAAATCAATACAGTGTAAAGAGCTGTCCCTGAACAATGGTCACGAGCAGATCAAAAGCCTATGGGCAAGAATCAGAGACTGAGGCAACAAAGGGAACCTGGTCATGGGTGTCTACTACAGGCCGCCTGATCAAGTGGAGCCTACTGACGAAGCCATCTTCCTCCAGCTCCAGGAAGCTTCGCGCTCCCGGTCTCTCGTGCTGCTGGGGGACTTCAACCGCCCCGACATCTGCTGGAAAAGTAGCATGGTGAGCTGTAGGCAATCCAGGAGATTCCTAGAATGTATTGAGGATGACTTTTTCAGCCAGATATTGACACCCCTACTGGACCTGATGCTAACCAATGCAATCTCATCAGTGATATCAAGAGTGGAGGCAGCCTGGGCTGTAGTGACCATGCACTGGTGGAGTTCACAGTCCTGAGGAATAGGGAAAAAGGCGAGGAGTATAGTCAGGACCCCAAACCTTAGGAAAGCCAGCTTTCAGCTCTTCAAGAAGTTAGTCAGTAGGACCCCCTGGGAAACGGTCCTCAGATGAGGAGAAGGCTGAGGTACTCAACAACTTTTTTACCTCAGTCTTCACTGGCAACATCTCTCCTTGCCCCGCCCCAGTTGATGGACTGCAAGATGGGGTCCAGAGGGGCAAAGCCCCTCCCATCGTAAGGGAAGACCAAATTTGGGACCACCTGAGGAACCTGAACATACATAAGTCTATGGGACCTGATGGGATGCATCCCAGAGTCCTCAGGGAATTGTCTCATGTTGTTGCCAAGCCACTCTCCATAACATTTGAAAAGTCATGGCAGTCCCTGATGACTGGAAAAAGGGAAACATTGTGTCCATTTTTAAAAAGGGTAGGAAGGAGGACCCTGGGAACCATCGACCTGTCAGCCTCACCTCTGTGCCTGAGAAGATCATGGAATAGATCCTCCTAGAAGCTATGCTAAGGCACATGGAGGACAGGGAGGTGATCTGAGACAGCTAGCATGGCTTCACCAAGGGCAAGTCCTGCCAGACCAACCTACTGGCTTTCTATGATGGCACGACTAAGTTGGTGGACAAGGGAAGAGCTATGGATGTGATCTATCTGGACTTCTGTAAAGCCTTTGACACTGTCCCTCACAACATCCTTCTCTCTAAACTGGAGAAAGAAGGATTTGATTGGTGGACTGTTTGGTGGCTAAGAAATTTATTGGAAGGTAGCAGCCAGAGGGTAGTGGTCAATGGCTTGATATCCAAATGGATATCTGTGACAAGTGATAACCCCAGGGGTCCGTACTGCGACCGGTGCTGTTTAACATTTTCATCAATGACTTAGTGAGATCGAGTGCACCCTCAGCAAGTTTGCAGACAACAGCAAGCTGAGTAGTGCAGCTGACATGCCAGAAGGACGAGAAGCCATCCAGAGGGACCTGGACAAGCTCAAGAAGTGGGCATGTGTGAACCTTATGAGGTTCAACAAAGCCAAGTGCAAGGTCGTGCATCTGGGTAGGGGCAACCCCCACTATCAAGACAGGCTGGGGGATGCAGGGATTGAGAGCAGCCTGGCCAAGAAGGACTTGAAGGCACCGGTGGATGAAAAGCTGGACATGAGCCACCAATATGTGTTCGTAGCCCAGAAGGCCAGCCATATCCTGGGCTGTATCAAGAAAAACCTGGCCAGCAGGTCGAGGTGTCGAGGGAGGTGATTGTGCCCCTCTACTCTGCCCTGGTGAGACCCCACCTGGAATACTGCTTCCAGCTCTGGACCTCCAGCACAAGAAGGACATGGAGCTGTTGGAGCGGGTCCAGAGGAGGGCCACAAAGACGATCTGAGGGCTGGAGCACCTCTCCTATGAGGTAAGGCTGAGACAGGGTTGTTCAGCCTGGAGAAGAGAAGGCTGCAGAGAGATCTTTTAGCAGCCTTTCAGTACCTGAAGGCGGCCTATAGGAAAGACGGGGAAAATATTTTCAGCAGGGCCTGTTGCGATAAGGCAAGGGGTAAAGGCTTTAAACTAAGGGAGGGTAGATTTAGATTGGATGTAAGGAAGAAATTTTTTACCATAAGGGTGGTGAAACACTGGAACAGGTTGTCCAGAGAGGTACTGGAGGCCCCACCCCTGGAAACATTCAAGGCCAGGTTGGACGATGCTCTGAGCAACCTGGCCTAGTTGATATCCCTGCTCGCTGCAGGGGGGTTTGGCTAGATGACCTCTAAAGGTTCCTTCCAACCCAAAGCATTCTATGATTCTTTGATTCTGTGAGAAAGAAAACACAAGTTTCAGGCATGGTTGGAGGTACATATGGTGTAACAAAAATGATAAGGTATACATTAGTTCAATATTATATTTTAGAATCTTGCAGATTCATTGAAATCATGCTTAATTAAAAATGAAATAGGAGATGTGCATAATTTGTAAAAACACCCCGAAATACTTTTTCATTCTTCTGCATTTGATTCTACTGAAAACAAAATAAAGGATCAGTTGGATGGCAAAGTTGAGTATTTGTAAGAGCAGACACAACAGAATTGAAGTTGTATATGGATCAATATAATATTTAATTACACAATCATTTCTTTTTTTTGGGAGTCCTGCCCCAAACTGTGTACATGACTAGGCTCTTCTCTAGGAACAGATCAGGAGTGTAAAGTTAGCAATCTGCTTTCCCAGATCCCCACCTTGGTTGTGGAGAAATTTAGGTGTGCAGTGAACGAAGCTGAGAGCATCAGAAACAGCAAGGAAAATCTCATAGTTGAGGTACCTACAAAGTGGCCATGGCTGAGATATACGAACTTGTCCTTGCAGAATGGAACTCTACTTTTGCCCCTACCAGAGACTCTACACCTGATGATATGCCAAACTTCGACAAGATGCCTCCAAACATATATTGCTCATCTTCTATGCACCCATGTAAGCCTGCTGAGTGCTCTCAGATACAGTCAAGGGGAGATGGGCTTCACGTCTGGAGTTGTTAATTAGGCTAAAAGGTCAGGCTGCAAGTGTCACAGATGAATGGTCCTTACTGCTGGATAGTTTTTAACCTTAATTTGAGCCACTATTCTGAAGTAAATAGGGGAAAACAAACGCTCTTCCTACTTCCCCCCACATATCAGTGTAAGGAAACGTAACACCTTGTTTCTACAGTGATGACAGACATAAAAAACCTGTGAGGCAAATAATTATTCTGCCTTCAGAGGTTGTGAGTAGAAGCATTAAATAACGTTTGGGGAAATAACTATAGAGAAACCAAAGTATTGAAGACCTGCTGTTGAAATGGTATTGGTAGTTTAGGCAAGGATAGAGGAGACTTGTTATGCAAATAATGGTAATGTGTAATCATCTAATTCCTGGCTATCACAATGTATATGGTTGCTCAGAGAAATCATCTGGACATTCTTAATTCTCTGAGTATGCTATTCCGCTTTCTTCATGTTCTTGGAATGTAACTTTTTTTTTATTTCATAGTTTTTGAGAAAATGACAAGGTGAAATTCCATCATATGTTATTATACTGGTTTCTACAACAGGAAGGTAGACAAACTAGTTTGCGTAGCTGATGTCTATGGAGCCTCTGGAGCTAATAGAATAGAAGGTACTGGGTAGTTAGGTTATCAAATAGATATTTTCTCTGAAAATTAGTTTTGGGAAGGATGAAACCTGTGCTTTAAATTTATGTTTCTGTTGACAACAGGGGAAACTTGGCCCTTTAGGCTTTGGAGCAGAGGAGAAACCTGCTGACAAAGCCCCTCCTGTTCTCTGGTTTCCAGACTAAATCCCAGTCCTGCTGCCCCTTTCTGCTCTTTGTCTTTCTGTAACATGTATAACTCCATCTTACTTCTAGCTCCCTTTTTTAACTTTGTCCTTCTTATCCAGTCTCAGATTCCACTCTTCTCCTGTCCTGTGCTCAAACAGTCCAAATTTCCCCTTCTTTCTCACTGTCCTGATCTCATGGCCGCCTTCCTCTTGCCACTTCCTTGAATGACTTATATTTGGTGAGATGTTTGAAAACTGACTATGAAAAGAGAAAGTATTTGGCATTCTTCAAATCCGGAGACATGGCAAGTTTCATCTGGGCCACACTTGTGTTGGATGCACAGTAGCAACTGGAGAGTCTTGGATTTTCACCTCTGAGCTATTTCAGCCCAGCCACTTGAAGTCATGTCTGATTGTGCTCCTCTCGGCTCTATTCAACAGAAAACTGAGTAATTTCAAATTGACAGTTACTCCTGAAACAGCATAGCCAGACTTTACAGCCCTGATCCTATGAACAGGTATGGAAATACTCACGGTGTAGATTATACAGTGATGCCTGTGTTTGCATGAAAAGGACCTCTAAAACATAATCTTTTCAGGTCTGCAGAATCTTTTTTTTTTCCTCTGTGCATGCCTAGGACACATTTGCACATGCGTAAGAAACAGTATAGGGAGAGTAGTAGGACAAGTCAAATTTCCATCAGCATCTTTGCTATTAGCTTTACATTTTAGGGGCATAGACTACTCAACAGAGAGACAAGACTTGCACATAAAATGTCAGAGTGGAAATCACTGCAGTATAAAATATGCAAATCTAAACACTTCTCCAAATTTTTAGCCTGTGAAGAGGAAATATTGATGTTGCAGACACTGTAGGGAAGTTTCAGTCTCAGACAATTCTTGTCATTCACCCCACAATTTTTAGCAGTAAGGATTTACCTACATCCCCTTAGAGGGAAAGGGCCTGTTGTATGTACAAGGTAATTAAGACTGACTTAATTAAGTGTGGGTATTACTCCTTCTTTTGTGAACTGGTAAATTCACCTTGGGAGAAATGTGCTTTCTTTGCCTAGCAAAAGATCAAAATGTCCTGCTGCCTGCCATGGGAAATAAAATGAGATCCTATGATATTGGTATGGATGCCACAGTTCTCTTCTAGAGGATGTAAAATGTCAATAATACTCATAGATGTGCTAGCCTGTACCATAAAATAAATCAACTACACATAGTCCTCCTCCCTTAGAAAAATAGTGTGTAAAAATGGCTGCAGCCACTGTCAAGAATGATTTCTCAGTGAGTCATTCATCACCATGAAAAATGAGTGTAGCTTACCAAGAAAATGTTTGTTTCCTGCTATAACAAGAATTCAGTATATCAGCAAGAAAATTGAATCATCTCACTTGGCTCTAATAAACAGCTGAGTTGCACTGAAATCATAACTATGTATAGCAATCAAGTACCTTGGCAAACTAGAAGTGTCATTTAAGGTGAGCACCTGAAATTTATTAACTCCAGAATGAAAAATGGATTTGATTTAACCAAAACCAAACACAAGTGACCGCAACAAGAAATTGCCAAGTTGCAGTCTGGGTGATACATTGGGTGGTGATCTAGAAAACACAGATTTATGAGGAACTTAGAGGAACTGAACATGGGCTCTGCTGTATTCCTACCAGTGCTTCAGTAATTGGATGATGCCTAAACCAACAGTTTTTGTCCAAACTTTTGTTAAGGTCTTAGGGATCAAAGCTGACAAAAAAAGCAAAAAAGCAATCCCCACAGAGAATGCAAGAGGATAAAAACATATAGGAACATAGAGTATCATCAAGCTATTGCTGCTCTTTAAAGCACTCATTCCTCAAACTTGTAACCTAAGCACTGCCTGAAACAAAAAAAAAAAAAAAAAAAAAAAAGGAAAAAGTCAAAAGGGAAAATGTGGGGACTGGAATGTCAATGTCTGATATTCATTTCTCTTCTTGTGATGACCTTTTCTGGTAAGATTGTCAATCAACAGTAAACACAAGAAAAGAACTACATGTGTGAACAAAGTTGGCAGGGAGAGAGTGAATTACTGAAATCAAATGAAATCAGGGTGCAGCAGCAGATGAAACTGCGTGAAGCAAAATAGATAGAGAATTCTTTTTCTTACAGCATTTGAGAGCTTCCTTAGGCCAGAGAAATGATCTGCAGGGCGTTATTAGAAAAGACAAGAATGGCGGCCTTCAAAAAAGAAATGTCCTGTTACCTCCCTTATTTCCAGAAGAGAGATGGTGCTCAAATGTGGTAATACTGTATACAGTATCAATGTCTTCTTAAGGATGGGGCAAATAGGTAAGAGCAAGCCAGCATAAGGGAAACTCAGGGGTTCGGCAGTAATGGTGTGTCTATGTGATGCTGTATGACGTTCCCTGAGTAGAGTTTTGCTGGGTGCTTCCAGTTGCTTAACTAGCTCAACCACGCATAGCACATTAAAGCATGTAATGCTATACTGACTTGCGTAATGCAACTGCACGTTCAAGGAAAAAGAATGAGTTGGATGCCAAAGGAGCGGGAAGGACCTACTCAGACATAGAAATAATGGAGACCTAGGTTTTGCTGTTTGATCCATCTCTGTGGAAAAGGATGTTGAAAGCATTGCTTTTTCTGAGCTGACCGAAAAACGCCTTTAGCAACCCTTCCTGCCCATCACTGCAGATCTTTCTTGAGGCATTGGTGGCTTGTGGGCAGCTCTTTCTTCTCCCTCTGATGTTCAGGCTTGGTACTGGTACTCCTTGTACTTAGCTCTATGCAATGCTCCAGCCCTGTGGGTTGTGAGCAATCTGACAGCCCACCCAAGGAACATCCCTAGTGGAAGGAAAAATTTAGAGGGACTGGAAAGATAAATACAGAAGCAGTATTGGAGACATAGGGATAAGAATAGATCACCACAGGCAAGACTGTTTGGAAGAGGATATAAGGGTGGACTTGTAGAGGAATGAATAGAATGGGGAAAAGCACGTTAAGCTGGACAATATGAAGGTGAGTAAGAGAAGAGGGCCCGTTCTTGGTGTTTACATGAAGACTATCTCAAACATCATTACTCTCCTGCTATGTCATTTCTTGGGAGAGATCAAGAAATTCTCCATCCCCTCTACAGAAAGATTTGCAAAATCTGTTAACAGAAGTGTTCCAGACAGCAGAGTGACTAATCTCCCCACACCACCTCAAATCTGTCTCATAACCAAGTTCCTCTTTTTGAAGAGAGTTCTTATCCCACCGCAAGGAAAATGTCGCCCACCTCTGTGGTGCTTTCTCTGGAACAATAGAAACAGAAACAAAGGATGGCAAACTGGACAGAGCCTAACCTAAACATGCTGTTCTGTAAGTACAGGGGTGAATCATACAGAAAATGAACACCCTACCCTTTGATATTAGCCCGTGACTATGGGCACAACACTGAGACCACTAGTGCTGTTCTCAAGCACATATAGCAGTTAAACGAAGTGAAATACATCACAGTCCAATCAGTGTTAAGAAACCTTACTTCATCCCAAAACACCGCAGTTTATTCTTTTTCCCCTAACCATCCCTTTCTGAGCAATGTTACTTCAGATCAGCAGTGGTCCATGTCCAGCAATACCCAGGCTATTGCAGCGTTGTATCTCTGGCTTTTCCCAAACAGCTATCTGGTCGATGTATGACGTAACAGATTGGATAATGACGTTGTTTGGAGAAGACATTGAGCAGCATTCACCTTGGAACAGACATACATGCAGGTGAATGAATGGTTCATTTCCAGGCTCTTCAATACCCAAAAAAGTAACTCCATATGGTTTTCCACGTGGAGGACACCCATTCTGATGCTGATTTCCACAAGGATCATTTCTTCATCTTGAATATAAGGTGTGGCAGAGGAGGGCTGGATAAGGAAGATGTTGGTCATTGCAGAACACACTGAAATCTGTACTTCACCACGTCTAGCCCGGCCAGAATGTTAGTGGCTAGTTAAGTAAGTGTATATGAAAATATTTCAGCTGGGTCTTCTGAAGAAATTAAATTGGAAAATTCGAAGGTTTTTGACATATTGCTCAATATATATTGCTGTTCAATCATTTGCGTGTCTTCTTATTGTTTTACCATCTGCTTTTGCATGTCCAAGTAGCAGGTGTGGCCAAAGGTTTTGTTCTCTGTTTTTTTAACTGAAATGAAGCTTTTCTAAAACAGATGATGATTTAATGCTACCATTGTTACATTACATGTAGAGTAATGTAAATATCCCTGCATAAAATCTTGGAGGTGTCTAGGTGACAGTATCTAATAGCAGATACCTGAAATGACCGTGTGAACTACAGAAGCAGAATGCGGAGGAAGGCAGAGTTTGCCTGTCCAACCAAGCCAGCTTTGATCGACAGGCTGTCTCACCACATCATCCTACTCTGTGCAACGCTGTATCATGTGCACTCGTTGGTTTCACCAGAGCCAGCTCAGGGATCCCTGTCTGACACAAAGTACATAGGCATGGTGAGGATGTCTACATGTTCTTCCCAGCTCTAACAGGGCAAATGAAATTGAAATGATGGTGAAGGTTAAGCAGGTTTAGAGTCAGTGTCAGATGTTTACATGGGCCACTTGGTTCCATGAGTCAGGTTTTAAAATTTCGACCAGTGAGAAATCATATAAGCATGAACACTGGCAGCAACAATATGCTCACCAGGAATGATATCTCTGGGTTTACCTGCTTACAACTAGAACCTCCAGTTATGCTATAAAAAAAAGCCATGTTTCAGACAGTAATGAATGTAAATTAAGAATATGGCATACCTGAATTGCTATGCCACTGCCAGGCAATTGGATTGGGCAGCCACTGAGCATAGGTAAGACTGAAAATGTTGCTTGTTACAGGCCTGTAGGCAAATTTCCTTTGAGTAAAAGCCATGTCTTTTTACTTCTTTTTTCTGGTGTGTCCTACCAGGGTATACTTTACAGTAGCCTTATATAAGACCAGTTCTAAAGTGAGCTAACAGCATGTGACACTTTAGTTGACTTAACATAACCTGAAAAAATACCCTAAATACTTCGGATTATGAAGTAATTTTGGAACTTGCAAGAAGCTGGAACACCTCAGATTTTAATAGCTAAGTTCTCTGGTGGTGATACATCCCTTGGTGAACAATGTCAATCAAACCCAAAATGCATTACCTACTTGCTGGGGGTTTAACTGGAACCCTGTGTTTGTCTCTGTGCCCCATCTTAGCACATATATTTATGTGTGTGTATATATGTACACCTATGTATATACATACTTGCGGTGGAGACAACCTTTCTTTTACTGGAAGGAGGGCAGATCAAAGGCTTTGCCTTCCTTCTCTGGACTTATGCCAACAAATTCTACAGAAGTCAATGTAGGCAATTCTGTCTAGATGCTGTCATCTTTTCCTTTGGGTAGCACAGAACTGGAAGGAACCTCATCGTTGCCTCTTCCAGACTCCCTCCTATTTTCAGTTACCCTCCTGTCCTATACACTGGCAGGCTTTGCTCTGGGTGATTGTAGGCAGTGAGTTCTACCCTGTGCTGTAGTGAAGTGCACAGCAGTTGAGCTTGTGGAGAAGATTGCATTTCTTTCTGTGGACCATCAGTGAAATAGAAGGAGGCATGTATTTTGCCAGCAGCTTCTGCGAATACTTGGCAGAACAGGAATGCTGAGTTAGAAAGCTCTTCTTTCTTTTACACGCTATTGAGGAGGCTTCCTGATGCGTGCTTCTGCTGTGCCAAAAATGGGCATCAGTAGGGGCAACAGCTACTTACTCTCAGCTTCTTCTTCCTTCTTGGGACCAGTCACCACAGAAACTTTATTTTTGTCTTTATTGGCTTTGTAGGGGATGGATTACAAACAGCTTGGGTATGCAAACCTGGAGTTTGTTCATCAAAAGAGAGAATTTTTGCTGATTTTTTTTCTGAATCTACTAAGCAAGTGAACTGACAATACCAGGAAAAAATTACCTTCTGACTCCAGATAGGTTTACAGGTTAAATCCTGAACATGATAGTCTTACAAGTAGTATCAGAACGGAATGCCACCATGTAGCTTAGCACTCCTTGCCTAAATCCTATCTCCAACTGTTGTAAACCTAGAATGCTCAGAGGAAAGCTGTCTTCTCCTTCACTTTGCCAAGATGGGCACAAAGTATGAGCAAGACTGGAATTTCTTTTCTGTCCCTTCCAAACTGCCAGAGGACCCCTGAAACATGGCATTAAACACAACAGAAATCCGGTGCAAGTAAGTAGCACAAACATCCCTCAAAATAGGAGCACACTGGATGCTCACAGGCTCAGGTCACAAGCCTTAAATTTCCAGGGGTCATGAGACTGTTTTTTTCTTTGTGTGTTTTCTAGTCTTTTTGCTCTCTTAACTTTAAAAATGCTCGACTGTATTCTGGAGCCTGACAGTGCCTTGATGGAAACTGAACAAAGGAAAGGGCAAGCTATCTCAACCTCAGAATGTGCCAGGAGGAGTGCCCTGACCCATGATCATCTGGCTGTCTATAAATGTCTTATATTTCTTTTCATTGATCTACATGGTCTTTTCTTTGGCTTGACTTTAGACTTCCATTTTCCCTCTAGATTTTCTTTCACTTCAGACATACTTCTTTAAATTCTTTTTTGCTGTAAGCTTGCCATTCTCTTCCTCTTTGAAAATGGGTCTGGCTTTGCATATCTGTTTCTTTCTGGCTTAACTCAGGGATTCCTTGTGAGGGAATAAATCACAAATTCAAATTGTAGACTATGGTTACTGCTCCAGCTGTAATCTTCCATGATATGATAATGGTTGTGAATAGCAATCTCAAAGCTTCTGTTACAGCTCTGTGGAAAATGCTAAATAAGGAACTGAATCTTCAAGCCACCGAAGGTTAAATTAGTGTAGTGGATGCGGATGCTGATGTTATGAGCAGGGCAGATTAGTAAGAGTCTTTAACACTGTTACACTGCAGTGAGTAGCTTACCTACAGGTTAAATTCCAGCCACCTTCAAGTCATAAATCTTACAGGTGTCATCAATGGCTGCTTATGTTTCACAGGATCACAGAATCACAGAATAGTAGGGGTTGGAAGGGACCTCTGTGGGTCATCTAGTCCAACCCCCCTGCCGAAGCAGGGTCACCTACAGCAGGCCGCACAGGACCCCGTCCAGGCGGGTCTTGAATATCTCCAGAGAAGGAGACTCCACAACCTCCCTGGGCAGCCTGTTCCAGTGCTCCGTCACCCTCAGAGGGAAGAAGTTCCTCCTCATGTTCAGACGGAACTTCCTGTGCTTCAGTTTGTGCCCATTGCCCCTTGTCCTGTCACTGGGCACCACTGAAAAGAGCTTGTCCCCATCCTCCTGACACCCACCCTTCAGATATTTGTAGGCATTTATAAGGTCCCCTCACAGCCTTCTCTTCTTCAGGCTGAACAAGCCCAGTTCCCTCAACCTCTCCTCGTAGGGGAGATGCTCCAGTCCCCTCACCATCCTCGTAGCCCTCCGCTGGACTCTCTCCAGTAGCTCTTCATCTTTCTTGAACTGGGGAGCCCAGAACTGGACACAGTACTCCAGATGAGGCCTCACCAGGGCAGTGTAGAGGGGAAGGAGAACCTCCCTCGTCCTGCTGGCCACACTCTTCTTGATGCACCCCAGGATCCCATTGGCTTTCTTGGCAGCCAGGGCACACTGCTGGCTCATGGTTAACCTGTCGTCCACCAGGACACCCAGGTCCCTCTCCGCACAGCTGCTCTCCAGCAGGTCCACCCCCAAGCCTGTACTGGTGCATGAGGTTTTTCCTCCCCAGGTGCAGGACCCTGCACTTGCCCTTGTTGAACCTCATCAGGTTCCTCTCTGCCCAGCTTTCCAGCCTATCCAGGTCACACTGAATGGCAGCACAGCCTTCTGGTGTATCTACCACACCTCCCAGTTTGGTGTCATCAGCAAACTTGCTGAGGGTACATTCTAACTCTTCATCCAGGTCGTTGATGAAGAAGTTAAACAAGACTGGGCCCAGTACTGACCCCTGGGGGACACCACTTGTCACCAGCCTCCAACTAGACTCAGCGCCGCTGATGACAACCCTCTGAGTTCTGCCATTCAGCCAGTTCTCAGTCCACTTCACCGACCACTCATCCAGCCCACACTTCCTCAACTTCCCTAGGAGGATATCATGGGAGACTGTGTCGAACGCCTTGCTGAAGTCAAGGTAGACAACATCCACGGCTCTCCCTTCGTCTACCCAGCCAGTCATGTCATTGTAGAAAGCTATCAGATTGGTCAGGCATGATTTCCCTTTGGTGAATCCATGCTGACTACTCCTGATAACCTTCTTTTCTTCCACTTGCTTGATGATGGCCTCCAGGATAAGCTGCTCCATCACCTTTCCCGGGATGGAGGTGAGGCTGACCGGCC
The DNA here is from genome assembly GCF_030867145.1 of Opisthocomus hoazin. Lineage (NCBI taxonomy): Eukaryota > Metazoa > Chordata > Aves > Opisthocomiformes > Opisthocomidae > Opisthocomus > Opisthocomus hoazin. The sequence goes on from NC_134421.1 coordinate 24,787,635, forward strand.
TGTAGTTCCCTGGGTCCTCCTTCTTGCCCTTTTTGAAGATTGGAGTGACATTGGCCTTTCTCCAGTCCTCGGGCACCTCTCCTGTCCTCCAGGACCTCTCAAAGATGATGGAGAGTGGCTCAGCAATGACATCCGCCAGCTCCCTCAGCACTCGTGGGTGCATTCCATCGGGGCCCATGGATTTGTGGACGTCCAGATTGCTTAAGCGATCCCTCACACAGTCCTCCTCAACCAAGGGAAAGTCGTCCTCTTTGTAGGCTTCTTCTTTTACCTCCGGGGCTTGGGATTCCTGAGGGCCAGTCTTAGCACTGAAGACTGAAGCAAAGAAGGCATTCAGTAGCTCTGCCTTCTCCGCATCCTCTGTCACCAGAACACCCGCCTCATTCAGCAGCGGCCCCACGTTGTCTCTAGCCTTCCTTTTGCTGCTGATGTAGTTGAAGAAACCCTTCTTGTTGTTTTTGACATCCCTTGCCAGCTTCAATTCCAGGTGAGCCTTGGCCCTCCTCGTCGCATCCCTGCATGCTCTCACCACATTCCTGTACTCTTCCCAAGTGGCCTGTCCCTCTTTCCACATTCCATGGACCCCCACTGTTTCATTCTCTGACATCAATTTACCTATTTTTCATAAAAGTGAAGGTCATGGGAGCCAGGGACAGGCCATGTCTTAGCTATGAATCTTCAGAACTGGAAAAGCAATTAAGCTTGCCCATATTTATAACATATATGAGGCACCTTTTTTATTTTGTGGGCTTCCCTATAACTGCCAGCTCTGAAAATCTTCACAATTGGCCTTGAAGTGTAGATTTCTCTCTCTTTTTTTTTTTTATAAGGTCTTGTGACGTTAATGAAAAGAATACTGCTACTGTCAGTATTTCCGTAACCAAAGCCAGCTTCCAACCCCCTTATCTACGTCAGTAAACGTCTTCTAAGTATCCCATGCAATATCTCCACAGTTATGTATTTTCATGGCAGTTAGTGGCTTCCTGTTTTGTGGGAGTTGCTTCCAGACTGCAGGAAAAAAACCACAGTCTGCAAATACTAATATTTTTAATGAATTTGGGTAATACTTTTGCTTCTATAAAATCCTCAAAGGAAATTAAAGTTCACAAAGCTTCATTAAAATAACATGAGGGGTAAAATCAAACCCACAGAAGCTAGGAATTTGTGTGGCAAGTCATCTGAAAACCTAGGGTGACAATACCTTGTTAGAGTGTGGAGATATTGCTAAGTTATAGGGGACACTACCTTTATAACTCTGCAGGAAGTCATCTGATCTCATCATACTTACATGGTGGTTGTAGGACAGTACATATACCAATCAATATTCTTAATATTAAAAATCACTGACCATCACTGTTTACCATACTTTACATGTATGAGACACAAGATTCTGGAGGAAGGCTAAATTAAACATGAGTATATGCATATTTTCATTCTAGAGATAGGGCCTACGTGTTTCTTGAGTCGTAGGAAGCAAGATAATTAAAGCATGTTTTTTTCTTATGTATTACATTCTTATACTTTCTAACTACCTGACTTCATTAATGTTTTTAAATAATAAATTTAACAGCTTGTGACCATCTGATACTTTGAGTTGTACTGAGTGAGTCTACACTGCACTTTGAATATAAACTGTACGGGGTCAAAGTTATGCCCCATCCCAGACCTGTCTCATGCCCGTCCTGTGTTTATGCAGATCTCTGCTCTGGGTGAATTCCTGCTCTGCGCTGGAAGTACTAAACTTTCACCACTGACTAGAAGAGAAGCCAACAGCAAATAAACTCCAAATTTGCACTCCTGTTAAGTGCCTGTAGTTAAGCAGTCTGTATCTTGTTTACGGTACCAGGTTTGTATAATCTTTTCTTGATTCGAGCAAATAAGTGCAAGATTTCACTTGTTTTCTTGTAAAGTTTTAGACTTAGCTTGGTCTGGCTGTTTTTTGTTTACTATCTATTAGACAACATACAGAACTGGGCTGAGAATGGATGAAGAATCTAGGATCCACCTGCAGAGTGCTCATACCACAGAGTCAGAGTCACATCCCAGCTGGCTTCTCTCATGTGCTGGCCCCATATGGCTCAGATTCTGTGCTACACACAGTGCTCTCGGACAGTGATCATCTAGGCCTGTGTTTAAGGACTATGCTGGGAATGATGTGCACTAAAAAGAAAATTTCAGTGCTGGAATATCTGGATTTCAGATGTTTAGCCTTACATTATACAAATTCTGGTGGTGCACAGAGATAGTCTGGTGCCCCAGAGGATGACCTAGAATATCTATCTACTGGGCTGCCTAGAGTTAGGGACATAAGCTTGAGGACTTTGGTACTTCAAATAAGGCTGCAAGAGTCTTTCTAGGTACCAGCTAAAACAATGTTGATGAGTTTAAAGACTAGAGTTTTTTGTATCCACAGAAATTATAATGAGATTCGAACTCATCTCATTGATGACTTGTTGAATTAAGATCCTTTTCTTTGTTTACTCTGCCTGCTTTTGTGCACTTAATCCACACTTACTGCAGACGTATATTGTCTAGTTACAAACTGTCCTGAGGGACAGAGAATTTGTTGTTGGTCCACAAATTTAGTTCACATGATATCTGGGAACTCATAAGATGATAAATTCCTGAAAGTGGTATCTACAGGCCAAAAAATAGAAACAAAAAAATGAAACTGAGGAAACTCAGAGACAAGGATCCAAGGGCATCCAAAGAGCAGTTCTAACTAGGAATCAACAAATCTTTGGCTAGGTGCTGGAGAGAACTTCTCTATACCTAAAGCACTCAAGCTGGATGTGGCAGCAAGGACATTTTCCCTACTACTTGATGAACTGGTTTACAGTTCTCCAGATGCTTCCCACAACAAATGATCTATGGGATATGTAGAGATAAGAAGTCACAATTGCTCTTTAAAGCCTGAAACTAGAGTCCATTAACTTGATGATAGGATAGGCATTAAGGTCAGGCAAAAACTGTTAGTTACTTGTGTCTCGTGAATCCATCCGCAGAGAGTTTCGCTGAGAAGCCCAAAGAGATTTTGGCAGCTAATATGCAATCATTCAAGTCTTACCATTTAGCAAGAAAGAAAGACCAGGTTAGTTTGTTTCGCATATTTATTTTCCTAGGAGCGGAAAAACAAATAAAAAAATCAAAGAAGCTGCACATGGTTTCATACAGAATAATTGAAAACATCTGTAAGTAATTCTGCTTTACTAGTCCTTCCAAGGCCATGTATCTGGTTAATTTAGTATGGCAGCCTCAATTAAACAACCCGTGGTAACATGTTGTGGCTAATTGCTTACTGTTTACCAGAGCCTTTTTTTTCCTTTGAAAAAGGATCCTTCCTTTCTCCAAAGCATGCCTGTTTCAGATTGAAGCTAGAGCTTTGAATCTGATTATTTAAATTTAAGATGCCCAAAGCAATAAAAAAAAGAGTCAGATAAATGAATTTACACTTCTTGCCATCTGTTTAGCAGGTGATGGTGAACATATGCTATTTTCTTAGTTTATTAGAGAATTATAGTGTGCTAGTGATTTCAAGTGTGCTATAGCAAAGCTTACAATCATTATCATAGAGTTTGTATGCAGGATAGCAAAAAAATTTATCAGCCTGAAGTGTTCACAACAGATTTTGGATTGAATGTGCTTTATTACTTTAGGAAAAAAATCCCTTTTTTTCCCCTTGCCCTCTGCTCCCCTGAAACAGCCAGTTTATGTTTCACTCCCAATGAGTTTAGTCCAACAACAATGAATGACTTGTATTCTTTTTTACTTTTTTTCCAAAAAATTTCAAAGATTTATGGAAAACAAAAACATGAGAACCAAGAAATTGCACGCTTGCTCTATTTTTAAGCATTCATAGTTTATAAAAGTATTTTTGACAATAGTAATGGAGTCTAATAGGTCTATGGATGATCCTATAGCTCATTGCATTTAGTGGAAACACTTTAGACCTTTCACGTAAGTCAAGAAGTCTGAATCTGAAGTTTAAAACACAAAAATTCATTCAATGCTTCCAAAAGCTAATCCATGTCTGTAGGGAAAACCTCATTTTTCAACCTAGCCAACCCACTGAAGACACTGAAAACAGGAAGAGCTGCTTCAGTTTGCGCACTCTTGAAAAATTTACCTCACTGAAACACCTTAAAGAAAGCTTAAAGAAAGCCTGCATGAAAATATAAAAGTGTTAATTTTTGTAAGTTAGGGGGCTTCAGAAAGGAGTACCCCCATCACACAGACCTTCCCGCTACCACAAGCCCATTCCTGCTTTCTGCACTGCCAGTCTCCTCCAGGCTACACAGTGTCCAGACCACATCTGCATTCAACCTTCATGCACAGCATTTCTTGAAAACCTGTTTTCAGCTGCTTTCCATCACGGTTCCTGTGCTTCATTCTGAAAATACCCAAACTCAGGAAGCAGACTTGTGGGACATTTTCCCTTGGTTTTCTCTCCTTAAAGTAGTTTGAAGATCATCACACAGATATTCTTCAAACCATTACAGATTGCTTCTTTCAGCTTGAAGAAATTTGGCTAATCTCTCATATACAGAGAATACAAATGGCCTGAAAGATCCCTCCGACACAGTTTTAAATGATTCTGTCCATCTTAATGAAGAACTTCACCAGTGTCAGACTGATCACCACTGGATTGCCTGTAAGCATAGGCAGTTATTTAGAGCAACAGTTTTCTGGGCCAGCAAATTGGTCATAGCACTTGTGACTAATCTGTGTTCTGTGAATGTCAGAACATTGGAAAGCCAGAAGCACTGCTGTGGCATGGGAACACGTGAGAGCAGGTATCACTAGGAGCATAGCTATTCCCAGAGGTAGCAACTGCAGCTCCTGTTCTTCAAAAACAGTCATCAACTTATTTTCAGTATCCACATGGAAACCTTCACATACATTAGTTCCAGAATGTAATGTGCTGGGATGCTGAGAGAATAACAATTTTCCAAACTCTAGGTGCTAACTTCCTCCAGCTGTAGAGGACAGCACTGGGAGACACCTGTGATCTTACCATCCAGACAGGTGCTGGTGTCCTATTCTTCACTAAAGACCACTGTCATATCCTCATGGGAGGGAAAAGTCTTTACATTAGATATTCAGCAACTGTTTTTTTCCCAAAACATGGTTTTATCTCAGCAGCTGTCTTCTGGTCCAAAGCTCAGGCTTCAACGGGGACAGTTTTGGATGGGTTTTGCCTACAGCCGTTGAGAAACTGAAATAATTACGTAAGTTTGTGTAACACTGCACAGCAAGACTCGTCCTTTTATTGTTTACCTTCCTCGTGTTATAAGGAGTGTGAGTGTATGGGGGTTAAATCAGATGAGGATTTAAACATCTTAACTACGACTCAGGTGGAAACAAAGTGTCTATACTCAGCATCATTACCTGAAAACCGTCACCTCTGCTAGGGCTGTATGGTGGATCACTCTCTTCAGAATGAAAGAGAACAAGAAACCTGGAACAGTTTCCTTCCAAGCACAAACCAGGTTCAAGCCTCTCTTCACTCTCCTCAATGAGGCAGCTGAAGATGGGACTAGGGACCTCTGTGTTTTGCATATTTAAGGGGCCACTGCAAGAATACTAGGTGTGTTTGAACGTTTAGGCACCAGTCAGTGCATTACAGAGACTCTGTTTGCAGATGGTGGAGGGGCCCAAGTCATGTGGACTCACAAATAGCAAATGAATGCCTCTACCATTTCCTACAAACTGAGGATCCCTCTTGTACAGAAAGTCACATTTCCAGCACAGGAAGGTCCAGGACCTGGGTCAGATGAGTGATACGAGAACGCATAGAGCTGTACTGGATCTCACTGTTTCTGTCAAGTCACTTGAAGTTATCAGTCCACTTATGGCTATTCCAGCAACTTTAGGCAGCCCAAGCCCTTGCCAAAGACAGTCACTGTCTGCTCCAAGGTTGCCAAGCGTTCTCCAGATATTAGTCATGCTAACTCTCAGGCAAGACGCATCCATGTTTTTTTCCTTATCTGTAACCTGACTTGTGTGATGGAAAGCAATTCAGAATGAAATACAAACAATATTTAAGAAAGCCATAGGACACCAGAAGGGAGATGTTGACAAAGAACATTGAGATGCAGTACGAAAAGATTCCTCACTACCTGATTGTGACCATGGAAACACACTGATACAAAGCCCTGTGATGTTGCAGCCTGCTCTTTCAAATCATTCTTATTTAATCTACTTCTAGAGGAATCTGAAAGACTCTTCAGTTTATTTAAAACTCAAGGCCCCTGTCTAATCAATGTTAGCAATGTCACAGAAACTGAACAAACACTCTGCCATTATTCTGAACAGAAACAAAGTTTCAAAGACCTAATACCCTTCCTAATGAAATATAAGTAATGAAATACCACATACTCCATAGCATAGAGTTCCACTTCTGTGTTGATCTAATGGATCAGAGCCTTTTTTCTGCCCCTGTAATCATCAATTCTTGCCAAAGAATCAAGATGCACTTTGTCATATGTTACAGGCTTTGAAATTAGCATTAATTTAAGGTTTTTCAGAGGTAAAGAGTGAGCAAGTTCTGACAGAAGCATATTCCAAAAATATTTTAACTTTCTATTTCCCCTGTGAAGAACTGGAGATAGTATAGGATGACATTCATTGCATGGGCACAACTAAAAGAATCTATAAGAAATTTCGTCTTTGTTAGCTCACCAGCTGTGCTTGCTGTCAAGCTGACCTCAGGTACCGTTTCAGTGGCTCTATCACTCACAACTTTCCTTTTCCCAGGAGAGAGCTCTCATTATCCTTCAAAGAATAAAAACATACTTGAGAGATTTAACAGAGGAAAACGCCAGCAAGTGCTGAGCAATGTCTGAACTATAAGCATTTCTGCCAAGAATGAGTAATTGACATATGCAATAAATTAAGAGACCAGTGATCCTTTACTTCTTGAGCTGTAATAACAACAATTAATAAGAAAAACCCACCCCATAGACATTTCTCAGACCCCATCCTTCCCATTTCTTGATGAATTTGTTCTCTTTAAAAACTGAATGATCGCACAAGTCACCCTGGCTTGCTGCCTTGCCACAGGTGCCCAGATTTCCAATGACTCTTCTCCATATTTAATTTACACTGCTGCCAAATTGCAAGACAGCCATGGAGCTGAGGGGCCACAACTCTGCCAAAGCAGCCATTCCAGAGCATTCAGTAATAGGAACCGACCAACCCCCTGGGCTTGCTGGTGTTAAAAAATGCTACAAAAAAGGATGATGTCCTTCCAGTCATAAACACTGTTTACTCCTGTGTCAAGTCTGCTGTAGAGCAATTAACAGCCGATCAAATTTTTTTTTGCTTCTTATTTTTCCAAAGTCTGGAGTAGTCCCTTTCTTCCCACTGATTTTTGAGGGAGGCCCAGGGAGGTTAATTGGTTAAGTTTGTGTTCTGTAGTTGACGACACATGAGTTTCTTCTAGCAAGACCTTTCTGGTTGGGAGGGGAAACAATGGTTTCTCCACTGTATTATTTTAAAGGCTATAAGGCTGCCTTCCATTTTGCCAAGAGAATATACTGAAAACTTTCTATGCTATTTCACTCTGAATCAAATTGTGTTCCCTGGGAAAGATTTATATTTCACAAAGAGTGTTGTCAGCCTGAATTTACCTTGGGATGAGAAGAAAGTATAACAGAATGGAAGTAGAGAGAAACCAGGAGAATGACATGGAAAAATGAAAGATGAAGCTAGAAGATGTTAAAGAAGAGCTAAAAAAATCTTGTACTTTCAACACCAATATCTTTAGGGTCAAACAATACAATTATTTCACTGTACTCAGCATTTCCTAGGCCTCACCTGGAACAGTGTTCCTACTTTTGGTTGCTCCAGTTTAAGAGACAGATTGAAAAAATGTAAATGGTCCAGCAAATGGCCACCAAGATGATTAAAGAGCTGGAGAAATATTCATACAAAATAAAATTAAACACTTAGGTTTGCTCAGCCTAGAGAAGAGAGGGCTTAGGGGAAAAATAGTCACAGTCTTCCAAAATCTAAAAGGCAGTCACAGAGAAGACAGAGGTACTGTCACCACACAGATGTATGGTGACAGGATGGGGGCAATAGGTACGTGTTGTTTCAGGGGAAATACCATCTGGTGTTAAGCAAATATTCTTCACCAAGAGAAAAACCAAACATTAGAATAGATTGCCATGAGAAGGGGTTAAAATGCTCAAGATCTGACTTAGCAGGGCCCTAGATAATCTAGTCTAAGCCATCGTTTTCAACAAAAGTTTGAATTGGAAGCTTTCCAGAGGTCCCTTCCAGCCTAGATACTTATTTTTTTTTTATAATAACTCTTTTACATTCATTAGAAAATAGAGAAAGATAGAAAAGAACCCTACTCCTTGATTTCCAGGAAAACAAGACCAGTGCTCATTGGCAGTAAAGGATATTTAGGTTGTGTTGGTTTTCTGAGCATTCTCTTAAATCAGCATCTCCAGGTTTCCTGTAGTACTGGTCACTAAATCTGTTCTACTTCTTTACTATCGTGCATCTCCTTTCTCTGCTTTCACATGTTATCAGCTACAGTGCTGATGCTTCTTTAGATGTCTGCTAGCCCAGACAAAGCTACAGCTTTGACTAGGCTGTGGGAAATCAGGAAATCCCAAACTAATTACCTTAAGGCATGTACAGATCAGCTCTATGGCATGTGCATGGCACAACTGCTCTGCTGTACACAGTGCAGCCCACTGTAGCACCTAGATACCAAAGTGAGTACTGGTTAACCTAAAAAGGGCGCTGGAAGCAATGCCCATATGGGGCTTCTCACCTTGGCAAATGAGTCTAGGCAAAGGCCCATTTTATATCAGTTAAATTTCTGGTACCTGAGCTTAGGTCACTCAAACTGTACCTTGTTTGGAGTGGGAAACAACAACAGACTCGGATACTGTGAAAGTATTGGCATTGTCTTGACCAAGGTTTTACAGTGGATGCAAGCTAGGATTGGAGCCCAGGGTCCTCACCCCTGTGAGGTATAGGACAAAAAGTAGTTTCTCTCTGCCCTAGATAAAGAATATACCTCTGTATCAATCTATTAGGAACACTGACATGCTTTAAATTTAAAAATATTGATTCTCCTACCCGCCGTATAAGCCTTTGTGCCAAAATACTACTGCTGCTTCTAAGAAGATAGAAACAGAAATCCACCTACTGAAAAAAACACATGCATAAACAACTTACCCTACCACGTGACTACCTACTACAAATATAACTTCCAATTTGAAACTGAGACAATTTGTTGCAGATGTATTTAATTTTGCAAGTCCCGGTTTCCTGTTCATTCAAGTCATGACAGGTGTACTCTATTTTATACATTATAAGAAGCTCAGGGCTGTACAACTTGTGCCAAAAAAAAGTAATTAAATATTTAATGCTTCCTGCCTGTGATGTAGTCCCTCTTATCTTGCTTCAAATGTGCTACACTTATACAGAGGTGAGAAATATTTTTGAGCTATCAGTAAAAATTCTGTAGCTGGTTTTGATGTGATATCATACACCTCCAAAGACAAGTTTTCACCAGAGTGCTCGCTCTGTTTGGTGGTTTATCACTCTAGTGCAACTGAGACAGAGTCATTAGAATATACTGTTAGCACTCCCGGTGCTCTGCCTGTTTTTTGTGATAAGTTCCTGGGGTAGAAAGTGGTCTGACATTCAGACAACAGCAGAGATGTGAGAGTTTTCTGACATAGATCAGATATTGATATAAAACCTAACAGAGTAAGAAACGAGTTGGTTGTTTTGTGAAAAAGAAGGGGAAAACCCCAGGGGAAGTTACCATTAGAGTCCTAGCGACCCTGGTTACAGAGCCAAATGTGCATAGCCCATGTTCAAATCTGTGTTCTGAAGTTTTCATGTGGCTGTTAACAAAACAAGACAATGCTATTAAAATCATCAAAATGCATGTAAAAGGGAGGAGGGTTTATTTCTACTGAGTGTCAACAATCAGTGGAAGACAGAATTGAGAACGCTAAACATTTTAATAGTAAGTTTTCAAATACATTTCAAAATTCAGTTCAATGTACACATCAAATTAGCAGTATTACAGCAGGTTTCTTTATGCTGGTTTTCTGCAATCAAGGCTTTTGGTAAGCAGAACAGAAGGAAATGTAGGAAACACATGCCTGGATGATGAAAATTAGTGAAGACATAATCACGCAACAGTAGCTGTGTCTTCATTAGCAAGTGTTTTGGCACAAGAGAACTGGATTTTTATATAGAAACAGGTGGCACGAAGGCCCTTGCACCTTCTTGTTATGTGGCTGAGGGAATTCACTTGGGACTGGATTTTGTCTTGTTTCCTGCATCATACATGCCCAGAACACATGGTTCAAAGCTGCCCAGAGAAGTGGTTTTGGCCTGAACCCCTTGCCTGATTTAGGGGTTGGAACACATGGAAGGATAAGTATTTAGCCTTCCCCAGGAGGAATCTAGACAAGGTGCACCAGAACTACTCTGGGGCCAAATCAGTGTGTGGTAAATGTAGACCCTCAAAGAAATCACTTCCACAGCGTGTTAACACCCCAAACCAAAGTGCTACTATAGGCACAGCAATATGTGCTAATGAGCCCAACCTTGCCTCAGTGTAGTATGCAAAACCTGGGGTGCAGCAATGCCATGAGCTCTTAACAAAACCAAAGAAACTGGCCTGTGCTCACCTCTCCCCTGAAGACAGAGAAGAAGGAGACACCTGTACACCTTTAAGATCTTCACAGGCATCTTCTCTTGGCCTCACGCACGGTCGCCACCTCTATGATTATCTGGCAATAAGGTGAGATTGTAGAACCAAGGCAACAGGTAGGTGAGAGAAGAGAGGAGACAAGTCAAGTAGAGGGTGGATCTCCAAAATGTTGTTCCCAAGAAATGATGAAGTCCTGCTGATAAGACTGTTTGTACTGATTTTACAGGTCACTTTTCAGCCCCGGGAATCCTCCCAGGGGACTGCAGGACCTGGGGAGGCTCTGTTCCCGTCATCAGGAAGGAAGGGAGAAAAGAGTACTGAAGACACTGGAGATGCCTCGAGTTCCCCAGGATTTCCATCAGATCCGTGTGCTTCCTCTGCTGCTACTTCAGCCTGAAAAGGTCACTTTGCTCCTACCACTACCACATTGAAGTGCTTCTAGATACTGTTTCACCTTCTGGGTCTTCAAAGACGCAGGCAGCTGAGAGACAACAGCTGAGGGGAAGTGAGAAAAGAAGTAATTTTGCTAAAGCCCTTTCAGGAAGATTTCAGACTGGTGGATTCTGTGGCTGTGTGAAATGACTTTCCAAGGCAGCAAGACTTGCCTGTCTGTCTCAGAAGGATAACGTTTTCTCTCGAAAGATTAACTGCTGGTAGCTCTTAAAAAAAATTAGACAAAAGTTAAGCAAGAGATATATGGACAACAGCCCTTGGCAGCGAGACACTGACTTCTGGAGATAATTTTTCAGTTTGCAGCAAGATAGATCTATGCCCAAAAGACCTACATGAACCAGAATTCTTACGTTGTGAGGGGATACTATCATTTAAAAAAAAACACACTTTAAAAATTGCATTAGGTTAGTTGAAACATTTCTCTTACTACATGTATTTCCTGTTCTTACTGTAACTATTGTTACTCTTCTTACATCATCTTACAAAATCCAACATGTTCTAAAATTCCACTGTGCCAAAGGGCAAAAGAGGAGACGATCAGAAGGACAGAGACAGAGGGGTGTAAGAAAACAGTGAGGCGATACATCTTTGCATGACAGGCAGTGGGGCCATTGGTCTGGTACCATGGCTTTACAAGCAGTTTAAGCCAGCAGAAACCAGTAGCACTGCCAAAAGAGGCAGTCCTGCCCCGTCTTTTTCTCCAGCTGATTATTCTGGCTTCTGCATCTCCTGTGCTCCCCTCTCTTCGCCAGCTACTCTAGCCCGGCTCAAGCATTGATGCAGAAAACAGCTAACCAAGCAAAATACAGTTATTTTTAGTCATGTCAGCTTCCCGACTCTTCATGGTGCAGCCACATAACTGTTTCTGCTGGCACATGTCAGAGGACCAGAAAGGGGTAAAAAGGAGTGATACGTATGGGTGGGAAGGAACTGTCTTTTTTAGTGGTGGTGTTCTCTATTGCAGGCTCAAGCTGATGGTGAAATGAATGGAACCGCAAGTGTTGTAACATGTTTATAGGCAGAAAAGGGAAGTTTGAAGGCAGGTAATAAATTTGTTTGTAGGATGCTTTAAAGGAGCTCCACCCTGTGGAACACAGTGGACTGAGGGAAAAATCTTGAGTATTTATTGAAAAATGTAGGAATTTCATGATATTCCCTGGTACCATGGTTTGACCAAAGGCAGGAGTCTTCTTTAAAATGAAAGAGACATATTGGCCAAGCAGGGCCAAAAAAAATGAAACAAAATGAGTTAGGTGATAAAGCAAGAGAAATAAATGGAAGGATGAACCAAGATAAGTGATACAGTTGAAAAAAAAAGCTTTGGAAGAGAACCTTCACTATGCTTAAAACTGGGCACTCAATCCCACCTTCCCTGAAAGCTGAAAGTGCTCTTCTTTTTCTTACTACAGAGGAGAGCCAGGCTAAAATAACCTGCAGACATCCTATGGCCAAGTGATGGAGGCACACTCTGTGTTTGTTATCACTAGTTGAAGGAGACGTAGAAGTGTGTCATGACCTTTAGGTTGTGACAAAGTGATCTGCAGTAATCCTTGTTCAGAGTGTTTGTTTGGCAGCAGGACCATAACGCAGTAAGCTCTTCCCAACCATTAGCTTGTGAGATTTGGGTAAAAATAGTTAGGGAATGTTTGCCCACTTGGCTCAGGATCTGTATTTTCATCTAGGTGAATGTATCTAATTATTCTCCCTCTCTGACCTCCACATGCCTTGAGTACCAAAACACTCACCACTTCTGCAGCAGATCTTTACAGCCGCTGCAGAAAGAGAGGGTGATCCTGAGACAAGGATGCAGGTCACTGGCATGCAAGGAAAGGATTTTATTGCTGACAGAGAGCAGAAGAGGCTAATTATACTGCAACATACACCTCTTGGTACCTCAGTGGCTTAGTCATTCATGCCCAGAGGACCAGTAAAGAAGCACTTGCACTTAACACTAATCATTCCTGAAACAAAGACAGCCCATTACCGCTCTCTGATCTGCAAAGGCAGGTACACTCTGAAGGTTTTGCAAGTTGCAACACTGAGATTTGGTATGCATTAAAGAGCATTGCTCAGAGAAAGTTGCTCTCTTGCATTACTAATTGAGTGTCTGAGGCACAGATGGGAGAGTTAAATACGTTTGAGTCAGTCAGGAGCAGAATTCAGTTCTTCTGGATCCTGGTGTTCTGCCTTATCTGGTGGATCACATTGTCTCTTAAGAGTTTAATTTGATATTCAATGTGCATTTAGCCATGGCTTAGTATACAACTAAATAATGTAAATGAAGACCAGTTGGGTATCTCTGTTATATGCAACAGTGAGCTAATCACTCATAGGAGGTTAACTGAAACACTGAATGCGCGGACCAAGTCTCTTACGACTATTTGTTTGGCCTCACTGGAAGTATTAGGACTGCAAATTGTGTAACATATTTCTAGGTTAACTTGTTTGACTCTTTTATAATGACAGCTTCGGTATTAAAGACTGGGGGGTGGGTTTGCCTCTGGAAGTTTGTTTTGGTTTTTTTTTCTGGAAGTCCTCTTTTCAGCTCCTTTGCATGAAACTTTGTGAGCAAGAATCGTGCATGAAGAGAAAAGAACACAAGGGCTTAGGTTAATATCATTATTTAGGCACGGGCCAATGATCAAACATCAGCTTATGTGGCAAGCAGAGTGCTTTATAAATCAAATGCCTTGTCCAAGTGACCAAAAGGCCCCGAGTAAATTTTAATCAAAAATGCTTGCAGACAGAAAAGCAAAATACCTGTAAAATTCTATCCTGCAGAGAGTGTTTACAGGGAGTTGCTACTGCAGTAGTTTGGTCTGCTACTCATTGGAGTCCATTGACTCGAGGGTGATTTTCAAAGGGATGTAGCGAGCTTTTGTCAGCATGGTGCTCTTCCAGTTTAAGAAGAGTCTGGATGACTGGAGAGGCATTATTCTGGAAATACCTTGAGTTATTTATCTAGTCCCTGAAATAACATTGTCACTGTATTGTAATGTAAATGTTCTTTCTAGTCACAAACAGAGTATTTTACCTATTACTATTTTCCTTCATGCTTAAGAGCCAATATTTCTCATAGACAGCTGTAGGAAATATTCAAGTACTGTAATTATGAGGCAAAACATATTTTTAGGCCAGAAAGTCTTTGTCCCGTTTGACTTGAACACCCTTGTTACAGTACATTCTATGAAAACACTAGTTTTGTATAAATTTTTTTATCTTTTAACATAATCGTCCCTGTTCCAGCATTCCCATGGGCTTTGCTGTTGCTGCCAGCACCATTGCTTTTTCTCCCTGCTTAAGGTGCAGTCCAGACAGCAGGATGCTGCACTATAGAGGTGCGTCTGTGGCAGAAGAGGGTACACTGAAGCTTCAGTTGGGAAAAACTACTGTTACACTCATAATAGAGCACAGCTTGCTAATAGAGACCAAAATCAGCTGCTGGAGGTGAGAAACAGGCTGCTAATTTGCTCCTGAGACTGTCTATGTGATTTCCACTAGCAGCAGCCAGAGTAACTCTGGCACGGGAAAGAGGTAGAAGAAAGCATTGTGGAAAAAAGTGGCACTGAAATTGCGGCTATTTCCTAACAATTTTCTTCCTAAACTCTTGAAAGTAAACTAAGATCCTGGATGTGCTAGTGCGTCTGTGGCTGTCTACCCAAAACAGCGTTTGGTTACTCTGTCTTCACAAATACTAAAAGCCTCAGACTTTGTCATTGATGATAACAGAAACCTTTTTTCACTGTGGGACTGTTAACAGTGGGTCTGTGGCTGACAGGGCTTAGTTCACTTCAGGGTAGAAAACTACAGTACTTGGTTTCCATCCAGATCATGCTGCAAGATATCTAAGCACTTGCTGTCATGTGGTAGCCACCTATAAGCATGGATTTTTCTTAGCACTTAAGGCAAAGACTGAGGTTTCACATTCAGACATGAAACCAGGTCGAGCTGTTTGAGTCCTGAGAGGAGATGTCAATAATCACCACTGCCACTGTGTGTGGGACCTCAAAAGCACAATTGCTCTGCTGTGCACCATGTTGTCCAAAGCTGATCTTGCCCTTCCTGTGTGCGCAACGGGTGCCTTTCTGCTTGCCAAATGCTGCTCAGGCAATGCAGGAGTGCCACGGAGAAATATTTCATCTGTGTCCCTCTGACATTATTGCCTCTTTCCACACCAAGCTCCTGTCCCAGTAAGGTGATACCTGCTGGGTCTCAGCTTATCTGTCCTGGTGAGGTTTGTCACACTTACCACAGAAAGGTTGGACAAAAATTCAAGTCACAGCAAGTGGGTGATGCAGCTCTGGGCCCATGCTTTCACCCCCTCTACAAAAGAAAAGCCTGCAGCAGAAACAGGTTTCAGTAAGGAGAATATTCCGCAGGAATCTTGCCTGGAGTTTCTCCCATTTCTTCCCACAGGAGAAAATCACAAATTCTGACACTATCCTAGCCTGATCCCTAGGGATTCAGGCAAGTGAGCTGGATATTGTGTGTGGGCTACACTATCATGGCTTCACTTACTCAGCTGGGCCTTCTCTGGTATCCATCAAAGCTATGCTATGAAGATGTACTACCTTGACATCCCAGGGGAAAGGCTTTCCAAAAGACTACGCATCCTACTTTTTGGGCTGACTGCTACCAGGAATCATTCTTCCCACTGCTGCGACGTGGAGTGACAACTCATTGTGTTACGCTCTCACTCTGAGGTGTTGGCTTTAAAATACGTACAAAGCTCTTTATAACAGGTATTCTTATGCCTTGTAGTAGGTGAATGACTCTCTGTAGCTTTTGCACTTCCAGCACGTACGGACACAATGGCACCGATTTCTCCCCCCCCCACCAAAGTAATATAAAATACTTTGGGCTTGAGCCTCACACCAAAGTAATAAAAATAAATTAATGTGGTTTGACTGCCTGCATATTAAAATGGCAAAATTATAATAGTTGCTATTCATAAGGCATTTGGAATATAATTTGGGCAATTTCTCATGTTGGGAAAATCTCTCTCTGTTAAGAACTATGGCTCTCCAGCACTGTGAGACTAACATTTGCATATTGACAGGGAGCAGAAAAAAAAGGTGCTTTTTAAATAGCTAGTTAGTGTCCCATTAAGCATCTGCTATTGTCACTATAACTTTTAGCATTTTGACCTTTTATTTTTTTTTTCCTAAATTGTGAATCCTGCTCCAGTGCATGAGCCAACAGGGGAATTTTGAACATGATTCTGCCAAGGGCTAGGCGTTCAGTTGTTAACCTCAAATGTTGTGTTCCTCCCACAGCAACCCCACAGGTGTCCACATCTTTGACTTTCTGAAGTGCTAATGTGATTTGAACTGATACATTTTATTGTCTCCTAACTTGACCTTTAGTTGTTTTGAGCAGTACTGTTAAGACAAGTAACATGCCCACAGAAGAACAATTTATCTTAGATACAGATCATAGGAAGATAGTGCTGTAAGTGCGAAATAAACAGAAGTAACTTAAACCACTTGTTATCTCAGGTTCAAATCCACCCCCACTTTTCTGAAATGCAGGCAAGCACCAGCTCCCAATGAAGTCAGTGAAACAGGTTAGTGCCTTGTCTCTGAAAAGTTTTTACTCTTGGTTGCTGGGCTACTCTGCAAAGTGAGATCTCTGTCCACTTGCTAGTGAAAATACCCTTGTATACAAGCTTGTTGTATTCACCAGTATTCTGCCCAAAGCTGAGAGTCAGGCACATGATCTACCTCCTTTGCTGTGTAGGACCTTTCTCCTAGTGACTTGTATTGATGCTGTGAGAAAGAAGGACAGGTTTTTCACCTGAATGATGACAGAAACACCAAGTTAGGGCAAAAAAGGAAATGTATTCATTTTGCATGTTAATTTGTAACATATTTGTGGAGCTGGTTGTATAGGAAGCACAGGCGGTTTCACTGGCCAGAACTAGGAAGCAGAATAGAGACAAGTAATAAGGCAAGTGTTCGTTAAACTGACTGTCCCATGAGTTACATGTGTTACTGAAATTCCAGTGTTAGAAGGCTGGCATTGTGATAGAGTCTTCTGGTGAGCAGTGCATTGCCGAGCATCATCCTGAGCAGCACCACTAGCCCCGCTGTGCCCCTGCTTCTGTACTGTATCCACTTCGAGTGGTGGGGAGAAGGTGTCCTGCCATCCGCAATGCTGCCTTACTCAAAACAGTTTTCACTTTTTGTCTAGCAAAGTGCCTGAGCAGAGCAAAGCTGTTGCATGTCTGATGTGTATGAGAATCTGTGGGGCTCAGGACAATCAAAGATGAGGAAGCACAGGCGTCATGAGGGACACAAAAGTGGTCCCACCACTGGTGTCATCTTGGAGGAGCCTTCCTTGTGGGATGAAGTAGCCCTCTTGGCATATGGGACCAGGACCTCCATGCGAAAGGATCACATAGGCTAAGCCGTAGATGACTACTTAGAAGACAGAGATCCTTGCCTCCTACCTCTGTAACCTAAGTCCTGCAGATACTTGTCTGAGGTGTAGTGTCACTGCAAGGGTGAGGGTTATAGCAGTATTTCTTTGGCATCATCGGTATCATGAAAGAGTCAAACAGCACGGCTTAGATAATACTGGAAAACATCAGTAACATGGCATAAGGACAAAAATAATACACAGTCTGAAAAACCAAGTTGCATCAAGACAACTTCTGTAGCAGTCAGTATTAGAACTTCCAGGTTTGTATGAGGCTTGCCCAGTGTACTTCCTTTCCCAACGGGAATGTCTTAAAATGAGGACACTTATTGATTTTGCATCTGAATCTGCAAGAGTTTATGTGTATTTTCACTCATTATTGAAAAAGTAATAGCAAAATACACAAGAATATTCCAGACAATATACAAATATACAAAATTCTTGTTGTGCGATTGATGGTTTGATCTAAAAGCCTCTTTACTATTCTTCCTGTCTCAAGGCAAGATTTACTTTTGTTCAAGCTTGCCACACTTCACACCAAACCAAACAAAAAATCTCCAGTAAAAATATAAAAAGAGGGAAGATCACACAACATCCTCAAACCCACTAACACGATCTGCTTTTTACCTTTTGCCACATATTTCTTCCACAGTCTTTTGAATAAAATTATAACAAGTCTTTAAGCCTCAGATAAAGAATCCCAAGATAGATAATTAGAGGTCTTCTCCATCAGTGGTACTACATAACAAAATCAATACTGATCTACCACAACAAAGAGACTATACTCAGAAATTCAAGCCTCAACCCATTAATGAACACATCACTAAAAATGACAAGACATAAATCTATCAAACAAATGCTTTAGAGACCCAGCATTATCATCAACATTTGAGATCAAGTTGATCTTCTTGGAAACTAGGTCTTTTCGGTACTCTGGACACTTGAAATTTCATGCACTTTTTTTCCAAAACAGCCAACTCTTCAGATCATCTGGTGCATTTGATCAACTGCTGTCACTTTGAATAAATTTGGAGTTAAAGCAGGAGTGGATTCCTCCCACCCGCCTGTCCTTCTGTAGTATGCTGGATATTAGACAAGTGATCACAACCGTCCCTTCTAGACTTAAAATCCACCAGACTATCTTCAAAATATCATCTTCAAAACTGTATATGCATCCATGACTATCTAGTTGTTTGAATATATTTAGCAATTCCCCACCTTTTGAAAGTCTTGTAAAACTATATTTTTAAATGAAAATTTAAAATATATGTGTTTTCCATTTAGTCATTTTCAGTCTCCTAGGAGTCACTAAGGCCAGACTTTTCTTCTTGCTTTACATATGTTTGGCAGCAAATGAAACAGTTTTCATTTTGATGAAAAATCTCTGTATATAACCTGTCACCCTGAGGAAGAGGCACATCCTGTTTAATCAGAATTTCCTGCAAGCAATCCAAGAAAAGTCCATTCAGAATATGCATGTGACCATAAGAAAAGAGTGGGAGAATGATTTCCTTATATTATGTTGTAACGATAGTGTGCAAAGCAACAAATACAGTATGTACATAAGCTTAGACGTCTCATAGCCTTTGCTTCTCTATACTGCTTTATAAAGAAAATACAGATACCGAAGAATTCTTTATTTATAAAAGCAAACAAGGAATGTAATGAATTTTGCTAGCACAAAATTTTTGACCTCGATATAAAGGGTGACCGAAGACGTCAATTAACAACAATGGGAAAAAGTTTCACAAATTTTAAATTCAAGAAACCACTAAAGATTATCTAATTTGCTAAATTTTTCCACCATAGGCACTGTCAGACTTTCTTGCTACCTGTGGATGTGTTAGGGACATTCAAGAAGTAATTGGATACACCCAGTTCATTAAATGAAGATCCAGTGAGACTGGGTTGTTACTAAATATGAAGACAGTGTTTCTGGTTGAAGAAGTCCCTGCACGGTAGTTTTCTGCAGGCTGGGAAAGTATTGTGGGATAATATCTCTACACATGCTTATCCTGGTCTTGTAGTCTCACCTATGCATCCACTGTTGGTCTTTGCTGGGAACTGGTTACTGGATTTTCATCCAATACCACTTTCACCCGATCTAACACAGCACTCTCCATTCCTATGAATGTATTAGTCAGAACATATGCCTCCGTTCTCAAAACCCAACTGAACAAACCAACCTACCAGATTTGCCATTGTCTGAAGACGCAAGAAATCAATGTCACTAGTACTGAAAAAAGTATAATTATAAAAACACCTGGATCACAGCAGCTGGTGAACCATGCTTCATAAAAAGGCAAATTAATTTATTGTCGTCAACCTCTCAAACTTCCGAAGAACCTGAAACAAGAAGAAACTCCTTCCTTGACTCCAAATTTGGAAAACTGTCCCTGCGTCTGTGAGCAATCTGAGAAAATTTTTTTTTTCCCGTAGCCTTTCTGTGTCCAGTATCCTTCTCCACTATTGAAGGGACTGTGTCTAAGGAAGGATGGAAATGTATTCAGAGCCACAGGACCAATATTCATCCCCCATTCACCCAGGCTGAAAAATCAACCTAGAAGGAACCTCTGGTTGATTCATCTACATCGTCTTTTCAAAACACAGCAAAGGTTCATATAGCAACTGGCAAATAGATGGGAAAATATAGAAAAGCAGAGCTGATGTCTATTATAAACATTCACACAACAGCAAAGTTAAGGGAGGTGAGGTTAGCCCAGGAAACATAACATACTACCGAGTTTATCCTTTATCCTTGAAAATGTTTTTTTACATTCCGTCTGGGAAGACATCCATTAATTTCTCAAAGTTGAGGGGAGCTGGTTGTCTGCAGGGAGTAGGGAGATTTACTTTGCCTTTTTGCTTATGTTTTTTCATATCAAGAGCTACCATTTCCAAGCTTTCTGCCAACTCAGCAAAGACGTAGTGAGTTGCTGATTCTGTTCTTAGTTCTCATCTGTAACATGAATGTGAGTCATCAGACAGTGCCCTTACAGGCAGACTTTTGAGGCTTATTGGACTGATTTTATAAACATTTAGATAGTAGGGAAAGCATATGGTGACCAAACTCTTTTTCTGGAGGTAATCGGTGTTTGGGAAAAGATTTTTCCATTGCTGTAGAGGTACAGCAGAGATACAGTTAGACAGGGAACTAAAACAAAAGCTTCTGGTGTGCACCTGATGGAGCTGGCAGGTTTGGAGCAGAGCAGAAAAGGCCTTAGTTAAATGTGCAGGGACACAGCATCACGTAGCTCTTCCATTCTGAGTTACCTTTCAGAAACAAGTGAACAGCTGCAAGAAAATCTTGGTTACCAGTGATCTGACAAATCATGGAAAAGAATCCTGATTTGTGTTCTAAATGTTTATCAGAAAATACTAAAACCAGAGCTGAAATAAGTGTTGTACCTGATAAGAACATAAACTTTTCCATCCAGTAAAGTTACAGGATATAATACATTTTCTTAATTAGTAGGTGGAGGATTCTTGTTTGTTCTCTGGTCTCTGAAAGCTTCTCAGCCATTTGAAATGTTTGTTCAATTCCCTTTTTTGGTTCTCAGAAACTAATCCTGTACATTTTGCTCAAAAACACTCAAAGGGACAAGTAGCACACTAATAGAAGACAAGCACTTTGCAGGTAACAACTGTCCAGCGCTCTTTACTGCCTGTGCCCATTTCTTTAATTCCATGACCCACTTATTGAAAAACTTAGTCAGAAATGGAAGTATACAAAACAGTACACTTAGATTCATCTATATGTAGCGAGATGGCCCTTGGGATTCTGATTCATGACTGTGTTCCTCTGTGTAATGTTACTGCAAGTAATAAATAATGATTGGCCTGTCTGAGTCTGCCAAGGAGAATCTTATTTTTATTTAGGCAGAGGATGTTTTGCAATTAAAAACAATTATCCTAGGACAGGGAAAGTACTTGTCCCTTGAGAACAGTAAGGTTGCAGGCTAATGTATGCCTCTCTTGAGAGACTCCTGCTCGCTGCCTGCTGCTGAGAGTACTTAGTTGTAGGTGAAGAGATAGAAAGAGGGACAGAAGCCTGGTGTGTGACTAAACCCTAAATGTCTCCCAAGGAATTGACTTTATGTGTCATTGCAACAGCAGTTCTGTAGTTAATTTAGTTCTTCCTATAACATTTGAGTAGAGTTGTGTGGAGAATGGTAAAGTCATTCCACAACGGATTTCAGCACTTTGACATTTGTTTCTCATGTGCCATGGAATGAGATCCACAAGTGCTGAAATTATCTCTGAAGGCAAGAGGATCTCCGAACTCAGGGCAGACTGGTGGATCTCAGGAGCCTTTCACTGCCAAGGAGCTGCAAGGCTGGGAGGAGTGGGAAGAGATGAGCTTGACAGGAAATCATACACCTTTTTTTGTCAGAAACCTATGGGTATTGAAACTCACTCCATGTCTATTCGAAACTCTGGTGAAACTGAAAGGCTTCTGCAGAATGTTTCAATTCAATGGACACTGTTAATGCAGACAAAGTAGGGCATCTTTTGGATCAGTAGAAGTTATGAGCTATTTGAAACACAAATAAAGATTTTGAGTCTAATTTTTTTACAGCTATGTAATCAAATTACTGTTGTGGGTTTGTGTGGCAAGGATTTGGTAGCAGGGGGCTATAGGGGTGGCTTCTGTGAGAAGCTGTGAGAAGCTTTCTCCATGTCTGATAAAGCCAGTGCCAGCCACCTCTAAGATGGACCCGCCACTGGCCAAGGCCAAGCCAGTCAGCGATAGTGATAGCACCTCTGTGATAACATATTTAAGAAGGGAAAAAAAACATTGCAGTAAATTGGCAGTCAGGAGAGAGGAGTCAAGCTATGTGAGAGAAACAACTCTGCAGACACCAAGGTCAGTGAAGAAGGAGGGGAAGGAGGTGCTTGAGATGCCGGAGCAGAAAGTCTTCCCATGCAGCTCGTGATGAAGACCATGGTGAGGCAGGTTGTTTCCCTGCAGCCCATGGAGGTCCACGGTGGAGCAGATACCCACCTGTAGCCCGTGGAAGGGACCCCACACTGGAGGAGGTGGATGCCTGAAGGAAGCTGTGACACCATGGGGAGCCCATGCTGGAGCAGGCTCCTGCCAGGACCTGTGGACCGGTGGAGAGAGAAGCCCACGCTGGAGCAGGTTTGCTGGCAGGGCTTGTGACCCCATGGGGGACCCATGCTGGAGCAGCCTGTTCCTGAAGGACTGCACCCCGTGGAAGGGACCCATGCTGGGGCAGTTTGTGAAGAGCTGCAGGACACGGGAAGGACTGATGTTGGAGAAGTTTGTGGAGAATTGTGGAGAACTGTCTTCGGTGAGAGGGACCTCACACTAGAGCAGGGGAAGAGTGTGAGGGGTCCTCCCCCTGAGGGACAAGGATTGGCAGAGACAACGTGTGATGAACTGAACATAACCCCCATTCCTGTCCCCCTGCGCTGCTCCGGGGAAGGAGGGAGAGCAACAGGAGTGAAGCTGAGCCCGGGAAGAAAGCAAGGGTTGAGGGGAAGGTGTTTGAAGATCTAGGTTTATTTCTCGCTATCCTACTCTGATTTGATTGGTGATAAATTAAACTCCCTTTTCTCCTCAAGTTCAGTCTGTTTTGTCCATGACGGTAATTGGTGAGTGATCTCTCCCTATCCTTGTCTCAGCCCTCGAGCCTTGCACCATATTTCCTCTCCCCTGTCCAGCTGAGGAGGGGGAGTGATAGAGCGGTTTTGGTAGGCACCTAGCATTTATTCAGGCCAAACCACAACAATTGCTTTGTTTTTAGGTCACTGTACAACAAAAATTTGATTCTTCCTTTGAACAACCTAGTAAGGTACACGTAACTGTTTGACTAAAGTTTTGGTCACTGATTTTTCATCAGATATGGGTCTAGTTGTGTTTCCCTTCCCACCCCTCTCTCTACACCCACAGGCTGTATACCATTATGTCACGTCATGTTGGGTTGCCTCCATCTTCAGCAACACATGCCATGATGTGACATCCCATAATTCACAGAGACAGGAACAAAGTACTCTAAACAGTAGAGTGATTGTGCTGCTGTAATATCTGGGGCATGTACAGAGTGCTGGATGATGGCCCAGGTTTTTAGCTTTCTGAATAAAAGTTGGATAGCTCAGCAGATATGCGATGCTTAATGGACTAAAATGCAAGGATAATCAGTACCATAAAGAACCCGGTGCCTGGAGTCTTAGCAGCCCATGAGGCAGAAAGTAAGCAGCTCAGCCTTCTCCAGGGAGTGTCACTGCAGCTTCTACATGTGGCTTCAAGGTGCCTGAATGGATTCAAAGTGAAAGAGAAAAGTAGAGCAGAAATGCCATTCAGCCCATAATATCCTGGTTCTTAGAGGAGTTGTTATGTAGAAATGCCTTGATGAACAGCGCGTCAATGACTGACTGAGCTGTTTGTGCTTCTAGGAGGGTTGGCATATGAAACGTACTTATTCTGTAGACTCTTACCAGCGATTATTCATTCTTTTTGTTGTGGTTGGGTTTCCAAAGAGGATGTGACACCCCTTGTGCTGTCTGGAGTAATAATCCTAAAATAACATCTGCTCCACAAGATTTGCAACCTGAGATTTAGATAGCCTGCAGCAAATTAATAAAGGGATATGCCTTGCAGTTCAAAAACACACTAACAAGTTAGAATGGTTTTAGTAGTCAGTGTTCCTCACCAGCATAATCCTGCTAAAGACTGTTAACTTGAAGAGGAGTTCGGTCCTGAAAACACTCACCTTCATGGAAAGAAGAGACCTAATTTTACATATGAAGTTAGTGTAGATAGTCTAATTTGCCCCAGAAAGAAGAAGAGCAGGTCTTTTCTGAGAAAGGAAATGTTGGCTGTTTATATGTTTCAGTCATGGCAGGCTCCTTCCCTCTCGTGTAAAAAAGCAGCAGATTTGCATTCAGCTAACTCGGCCACGACTTCTCCTCAGCCATCCACACTACACAGAGCACAAGGTCAGAACAGCAGCAGTGGGGCACAGCTGAGGTTTCAGAAAGGTGAACAAAGGCAATTAAAAATGAAGCAGAAAAACAAAATGGTAACGGCAGGAGTTACTGCACTGGCCTACATAGGAAACTGACTGGCAGGAGACTACCTGCCAAACAGCAATTCAGTGAAATCACAGGCTCCTGGTTCAGTTCCTAGAGCTGATGCAGACTTTAGATTCATTTGCCTCATTTCCTCATCTGAATAATACAGTTATAAATTTACCAAATCTTTATCATTTATAGCTCTGAGGTCTTTTAGAAGGACCTTGTCCAAATATTGTCTAGTTGTTCCTATGCCAGGAGGATCCAGCCTTACCTAAGGTTCCATACTGAACCTCAGAGCAGATTGTTGCTGCTTTACACCAAGAATAATAATTTTCTTAGTGTTAGGTAACACCAGGAAAGACACTGGGAGTTGATTGTGATTCCATTGCTCTTTCCACTGTTCTGCCTCAAGCACAAAGAGAACAGGCTCTTTGATCAAGTAGGTATGTAAAAACAGTACAACAAAACACTGTCAGATTAATATTTATTTTACTATATTTTTTAATTAGGAAGAAGTTACTTTCCCTGTTCTAAATGAAGATCTGTACCCAGCTATATAAAAAAGTGGCCAGGCTGTGTTCAAATTATTATCCAGAAAAGAAACTACTGCATTTACTGTAACATTTATCACTTTATAGAACATAATGCTATCACTGAATTAAACATACGACTGCTGTGCATCAAGGTTTTGCCCTGTGTCCTAGACATTCAGTTATGGTTCAGTATAACAGATTTTAATTCTTGTCCATAGGAGCAATCAGAGTCCAGAGAAGTTTACAGAAAGTGTGTGGGATCATAGATCTTGAGTCCAAAAGAGTCTAGCAGAATCCCATGGTCATGGCTACACTACAAGTCTCATCTTTCTCCTGCCCCATCTACAGCCTTCTGGTTTTGCTCTGTCGCTTGATTTGTTTCATTGTCTATTAGCGTGTGATATGATCTTTCAGAGAGTTGGGTGCCATACATGCATAGCAATGGAGGGCTGCTGCTCTCATTTCTTATGCAGACAAAGTCAGGCTGAAATCCTTTAACTTAAAAATGAAACATATAAAGCTCTAGCAAGTATATTTCATTTACTTACTTGGAAAAAATTTGACTCAAAACTCTAAGTACAGAGAAACAAAGTAACACAACAACAAAAGTACTTCTGACTTTGGGCTGTTTGATTCTTTTGACAATCAACATTTTCTGCATTAACCAGACACTCTATAGAATTTATTGCTTAGTGACAAACTTTTACTTTACAAATTATTCTGAGACAGATACTTCAGTAAATCCATAACATGGCAATGCCTCTATTCTCTGTAAATGCATTTTTCCTTCTTACAAACAGTTAAGATCAGCAATAGACAGCTACCTGGAATAATGGCCTTTTACAGTGTCCTGAACACAGTCAATTCTTAAAATGCTTCAAAACTTTAAAGACAGTAGAAAAATGTGGACTAATATTACTGCTTTTCTGGTGCAATATGTTAGATAGATCAAAGAGTAAAGAAACAATAATTCAAAGAAAACAATTTCAATTTCCTTGAAAATCCGATAAAAAGAAAAAAAGTAAATCATTTAAACAGACATTTTTAAAACCCTGCTGTTATCAAGGATTTCAAAATACAGTAGAGTGTTTCAAAACATTATTTTTTAACATGGATATGTACCTTTTCATAAGGGTGTCCTTTGATGGGCTATGAAAGAGAAAAACAATGGAAGATAAACCTAAGTTCCTTTTTTGAGAACCAAAATTAAAAAAGCAAAACAGAAAAATAAAATCATCTGCCAACTTCAAAAGAGTTTCAAAGCATGAAATTCCTTAAGCTTGAAGCATAATCAAATGATTTATGTTTAAGGATAGAGCACAGAGCTTAGAAAGCTTGAGAAAACAGGAAAAAATGACTTGTCTTTTTTGTAACTAATGAAAATATGTCCACAAAGGGTTTCTAATTGTGATACCCCAGATGTTTGGGATGTATGAACATGTCACACCCAGAAATTTTTTTAACTTTTGGTTCCTTTTTTTTCCTGTAGTTTTAATGAAAGAAAACATTGTTTAAGGCCAGCTTTCCCAGCTGGAAGTTGTTCAACTCAGAAGTCTGTTTAGAAATGAGGAAAAAAAGCCATCTCTTCCCCTCTCAAAACAGGGAGGAGGCAACCATGCTCCATAACCTTTTTGCTTCACTCAAAGTTTTTTACAGTCGGATTTTGTTAGTTGTGGTTGTTGCCACGAGCTGTGTATTTGTTGATATTTACTTGTATTGACCTTGTAATTTCACTACAAGCAGGAATTCGCTGGTGCCAGAAGGCTCAGCGATCATTTAGGCAGTGTCACACAGTGCTTTCAGTCCATGCAAACGTTCTTTCTCTCTCTCTGAGTGGGGAGGGTACTGAAATGATTAACTTAGACTAAGTGCCTCACTTTTATTTGTGTAAAGCTGAGTGAGGCCAATCCCCTAAGCTATGATTTTATAAGAATCAAGCACATATTGTTGTCCAGTCTGCAGCTCTGGCGAGACCTTCATTCTTCATAGATCGTTAAAAATGAACAGGTCAAAAGCTCTTCCTCAGTCTGTGACTTCCTCTGTGTTTTTATTTCCTGCTAGCTGCTGAATTAGCAAAAAAATCACTGATAACAGAAAACCAAACTCTGGTGCTCCAGGGTTTATTGCATGAAGCTAGGGTGAGTTATCAGTCCTCTTCTAGGAGTCCTGGTGAATGTTAAAATGATCCTGGTTTTATAGGCCTACTTGTGGAAAGACGTGAGTGTAAAAGGAGCTGCAGTCTTGCTTATAAGCACAAATCTTTTCTCCTGGATGCCGAGTAAAACCAGAATATTTTGGGAGGGATGCTGTGGTTCGCAGCCATTTCTTACAGACATTTTTTCTTGGTTTTCTGTACAGCGTCCTGTATACATGCATTTAGAAAGCACTGCTTCTTTAAAAATAAGGGTAAAGCTTGAAACAGGAACTCTCTAGATCAGTGTGTTTGCTGAACAAACACTGAAAGGCAGCAGGGAGGTAAATCATTGTTGCATGCTGAAGGGAAGCATGGCATTACTTATGAATGACTGCATGCATGTCTGCCTGACTCAATGAATGAATCACCCAGAATAAGACTGTGCAGCTCGAATGAGCACAGAAACTCCTCTGATTTTCATTTACAAAGCTTAATCATAAATATTGTATATGGTACAAGGCAAGGAAGGAAGCACAGTCAGACCTGGTTAATGTGCTTTATTTCCAGAGCTGCGTATGTTGGATTGCTGCGGCGCTCACCCCTCTGAGATCACCTGTGGGCATACAGACCTTTCGGTTCCAGCAATGCAAACATTTCAAGCCAAGCTTGGATTCACTGACCTGACGGGTTGCATCACATACACATTCATTAAAAAGAACAATGCCATCAGGGAAAAATTATACTATGATCTATCTCTTATACTACAGAGTTTTAAAATCCAGGCATATTTTCTAATAACTTAAATATTTCCATGCTGGCTTCCATTATTAAATGAAACTAGGCAGAGCCTAACCGGCCAACATTTATAAGGTGTTTATAGGGTGGCAACTGCCTCATGTCAGACTGTCTAAGACATCGCCAACATTGACAGTTTCAGCTGATGTACTACATTTTGGAGTCTTGGAAGTTTTCATAGGAAACAGATTTCAAATGATGAAATATTATCTGCACTGAGGGACAGTGTCTGTTTTAAGTCTGTAAGTAGGAGCTACATATTGCAGAATGAAAATGTTCACAATTTTATTGTGAAAAAGAATGAACAAACCAGCACCATATTTTGCACTCTTCAGCCTCTGCTTGAAAAATGGCTTTGTTACTATTTTGTAGTTAGCAATGCTTACTATACCACAATGATGCAAAGTCACTCTATTTCTCCAGTAAAAAATAATCTTCATTAATAACAAGTGATACTAGAAATTCACTCAAATGCTTTGAACATTTTATGTCCTCTAAAGACTTTTAGGGCTTTGAGTTCAATTTCAAGCTCTATGACTAGAAATTGATCTCATAGAATTATAGAAACATAGAATGGTTTGGGTTGGAAGGGACCCCATAGATCATCTAGTTCCAACACCCCTGTCATGGGCAGGGACGTGGCAAAGGAGTCCCTCTCCTTTAATGTAGCTCTGCCCTTAGAAACCCTGGCTACAAGCAGAGCTTCTCTATGTCGACCAGCTAGGGCCTGTGCCGCAGAGGTAATATACTTGCATGCTAAGACACTATGTGTGACCCTGGTTACACGTAGGACAGAGACGTCACAGCTAAAAACACAGATGATCACTACATGATTTGCTATGACCACAGCCATGGCCATGTTTCCTCACTGCTCTTCTGGGAACATCTGGCATAGATTTTGAGTATCTCATTGGTAATGCAGATTGGGATTTCCCAGGGCACAACATCTAACACTTGCTGCTTGTGATCAGGTGGGACTGCTCTTGAGAACATGGGGGCTGGAAGCCACATGCTGCTTATTTCAGAGACCCAAAGGACAGGGAAGCGCTCACAGATGGGAGGTGCCTGTCGCTTCACAACATGCCTTTGTGGATGCATCACTGGGCTCAGTAGTTCTTGCTAATTATTTTCTCTGGCAGATGGGGAATCATGGTGCCAACAGCACCAGTACAGTGTCACTGCCAGTTGTGCAGGGCAGCCCCACCACACGGGCCACAGTTAAACAATTTAAGAGTCAGACACAGCTTACAAGCTGTAGAGGTCTCTGCTACTTCTGGGTGTTCTCTGTATCTCTGTTAGCTCTAGATCTAGAAATGTCACTTTATTACAGCCCTTCCTTCTGCAGCTGATTGTCCTACAAGGTCCTGCTCCACCTTTCTCTAGGCACGAGGCTAGAGGCCTGCACAGGATTTTGAAATCCCCTCTAGCTTGTGAACACAGAACTACCATAAATGATCTGTGGAGATGCAAGCATAAAAAGGAATGCTTTAGCTAGACACAGTATCTAGTGTAGAAGCATGAAGATACCTTTGTAAAAGGGTACCCTAACACATGAAATCCTTCTCCTTGCAAACATGCAGGCATAGATATGCCTTGATGGTTGGCTGCCCTTGCAAAACCTCTGGTGGGGGCAACGTCTGACCTGCCAGCAGCTCCTGCTTCCCAGTGGTGTGGTGCACTGCCCATGCTTTCCTGCACAGCAGCTGCCTCTGCTCACACACAGGACTCTGCTGAACCATGTCTTCTCTGATTGCAAAATGTTATTTCCTTCTGTTTGCTTGGCACTGTGGCGTCTGCCGGTGGAGTGCGGAGCAGGGTGACAATGCCCTCCCCAGCTTCCTGAGCTGGGGGGCTGGAGGAAGAGAGCTGAGGTAGGGAACCGAGATTAAGTACCCTGAAATGCTTTGGAAAGTTTTGTTATGATAATTTAACCTGCAGTGTTATTCAGATCTAAAGCTACTTTCACCCTCCTGTTCTTCCCTGGGGTTGGAAACCTGTACAAAATGCGAATAAGAGATCCAGATCTGGAGCCTATACACCTCCTATTAGGGTCTGGGATTTAGGTTTGATCCAGTTTAAAAGCTGGGGAAGCACTAGAAAATGCAGCTCTGCACCGGGAGGCAGACCTCCTCTTCTTTTCCCTCCAAAGCAACGCCGTAGACCAAAAGGCAGCTTCTGCACAGATGCTCCCAATTGTAAGTGTGGAGATGTTTCTGGTCTTTGCTATCTTAGAAACCAAGTTTCCAGGTCAGGAATGTATTTTGAATGTACATTCTTGCATTTGCTCTCTTTCGTCTGACTTTCGCTGCCAGGTCTTACAGCACAATACGGAATGCCTAAAAATAGTTATACAAGAATCAGTTTTTATAGATTCGTATAGATTTACAGCACAGCAGTTGCCTGGTAGCCAAAAGGCAGAGAACTGAAGCTGGGACCTCCAGAACCAAAATCATAAGCCACAGCTTGAATTGTAGAGTTGTAAATACTTGGAATGAACCTTGCTTCTGTAGTAAAGCACTTCATGTAGTGGGTTGCAGTAGCATGCAGATATTCCTCAAAGAATGAGTTGCAGTAATGTTCTAAATAATGCAGAGTTAATGTTTATCATTGTAGTAGTCACTGTTTGGTAAGCACTGCGTGTCAAAATAGAAGGTAGAAAAATTTGGGTTACATCTGTAATGCTAAACAAAATTGGGCTGCTCTGGTGAAGCTCCTGTGGGGGCCAAATAGTTGCAAAATAATTTCAAAGTAAAATAATTACAAAGCAAAATAATTGCTTTGCTTGGGGGCTTTTTCAGATGAAAAAAAATAATGTAGGTACTGGCCTGCAGGCTTTTAGAGTGGTGTTTTTGTAACACAAAACTGCATCTATACACTGCATGTGTGCGTAGGAGACAGAAAGAATTGAGACTTTCATGTACGAAACTTTAGAATCCGAAAATAAACATCAGCCTACTAAAGATCATGAAAGCTTTTTTCATGATTGCTTTGTTTTCTGATTTGATATATTTCTTGTCTATCTTATTTGAATTTGATGCTTTGAGGGTAAGAACACCTGGCAGCTGTGGTTGTTATTGCTAATTGGGTAACAAACAGTGCTAAGGGTGATGAGTGTGTGCAGGATGTGCGTGGCAAAACCGTTTCACATCTAGATCTAATGTGGATCTGCTACATGAGGTAGACTTTGCTAGTCTAGCTGGTCTTATGTCTTGACCCAAGCACTGGCCTGGACATGGCCTCTCAGAGGAAAGTAGAAACACATGTTTTTAATATCATGTATACCATGTCTTTGTGACATATGCCATGACTTCATGAGAAATGTAATTTCTTAATTGTTGTGGTGGTTGTCACAGCCTTTGGACCCGTATCAGGTTCAATAATTGCTGAATGAGACTCATTCATTTAAGCACTATGGGTAAAGTATTCTACAAAGCTGTTCTCGCACAAGCAATATTGGCAGATTAGAAAACACTTCTGTTGAAGACAAGTACATTTTACTATACACATGCTGCTGTGTTTCTTTCTGATCTTTTCTTGTCACACAAAGATGCTTGAGCAATGAAGAAGGTACCGTAGCTCACTCTTACTGCAGACTGACTACAATGTTATTACTTTCTTATTTAGTCTATTTTTCTAAATATTTAGAAGATTATTGTAACAAAATAATTTATCCATCCTTTGATTCAAGCTACTGCTATGTAGACTTCTGCTAGGATCACCTTGAAACATTTTATTTTTAACAGGAAGAACCTCCATTGTCTTTATTTTTTCTCATATATAACGGTAATTAAATCTTACTGTTTTTTCTTTTGGCTAATGTTACCATATTTTCAATGTAAGAACTTTACTGCCTAGATTATTTCAGTTACATTCCCAGTCAATGTCGTTGCTAGACTCAGGGCTGCCCAGCATAGACGTGAAGACATAACCTGTTCCTTCATTTCTTTCACACACAGTATGATCTGAACTTTATATAGGACTGTTCACACGAATAAATAGTCGGCAAGGTGAATCAGGGTTGAAAAATCTGGCCCTAAAGCTTAACCAAGAGACATATCAGATCAGTTCTCTAAAGATAAATCAACAATGTTATCATTTTATTAAGACAAATACTGCTTTGGTTTAAAGAATAAACAAGCTTCCTCTCAGTCCTGTGATATGATATTCATGCTGGAATTCACTTGAACAAGAGTGCATTCATTTAATAACAAATAACTAGTGGTTATACAACACCTTTGACCACAAAGCCTTCTAAAGGCTGTGTTGTGTTCCTTCTACAGTTACAAAAAAAAAAATCCAGAAAAAAAGTGAGGCATAAGTTTAATATGTTGAGTAAACTGCAAACAGATGACAGATATTTCACAAGCAACAGGCCAACTTTATCAGAGAAGAGTTTTTTGCCCATTATTTGCTTGAAGCAAACAAACACTCTCAGTACATTGACAGGGACATTGAGCCACAACACATAATTGACCAACAGTCACAGAAGTTGTTGTTATTGGAGTTGGCTTTAAAACTCAGGAGCTCCTTTGCTCTGGTCCTTTGTTCACAGACTTCCTTTCCTGTGTGGACTACATGAAAAGAAACAATAGTTTTAATCAGCTTCGTTTTTTTGCCAGAGACAAAATAAAAGGGAAGAATGCATTTATCTGACTTTGAAAATGCTGAAATTCACTTCAGCATGTTGAAAAGGGCTTAGAGCTCGGGGAACTCTTGACCTGAATCTGTTTCTAGGAATCTGCAGAACAAGTTTGTTCTTCTGGTTATTAAATTCATTGTTTGGATGACTATAAGCCTATTCATGGAAAACCTAAGTAAATCATGAAAGTCTTATGGTAGTTACCATGAACAGTCATTCATCTGAAACCTCATCTAGGAAGTACCTCAGCATTGCCGTTGCACAACCAGACAGTACAAACAAAACCATAAAGCCTAAATGACATGTTGTTTACCACTAATAGCACACAGTGAATAATGCTGAAGTGCTCTCCTGGCAGACTATCTGCAGAGCGGGATGTGTCCATCTAAATCATGCGGTGAACCCCCAGAACTGCAGACAGATAGGGAATGTTCCCGAATCACTGGCAAACAGGAAAAAAACAACTAATAGTCATAGAAGGAATGATTCGTGATAAGTTATGTGATACCACTTGCTCTTTCATCTGCATGTTTTTTTTTCTAGATGTGAGCAAACTTAGCTCACATTCCTCATAAAATAATTATGTTGTTGAAGCATGAAAGTTGTCAGTCCAATACAAGCCTAACAGCTCCATAGCAGTCTATGGGCGTGGTTGGATCAAACAGAATTTTGAAAGAGTTTGGATTTAGCGTGTTTGAAGCTGAATCTTTCAAAGTGCATTTAAAGTTATCGGGAAAGCCACAGACATTGTTAAAATCTGTGTATTTGTAGACTGTGTTCTGTATATGCGTACTTATGAAGGTTAGAGCTTGGATGATAATACATTCAGCTCACTAAGTTCAGTATGAATTCCCTATGCAAGTGGCTTTTTCATATATCTGTTCAGGCTTATCTTACCTCAGCTATGCTTTAGTCCTCTTGCAGTCTTTTACAGCACTGTGGAGTATGACTGAAATATCATCTCATTGTATCTTAATAGTTCTATATAATATTTCTGCTCCAAAGGTGAGGGCTCATAGACCTAGTCTCAGTGATGTGTTCTGCACGTAAAGCATGCATGGGTCTTTAGGATCTTGAAGTGCAGAGGCATTTACAATTCTAGAAGATTCAGTCTGTGCCTTAACATATCTAATCAGAAGTTTTACCTTCTAATTGAAAAGCTTTCTGAAAAAGTGTTTTCCCTTTTCTGGAGCCAATATTTGACAAGCATTATTTTTTGTCTTTCTCAACTGTGTAATTCCCATACTGGTTTCCAAATCTGTAGTAGTAGTATTTCTGGAGAAAAAAAAAACAACTTTATTTCGCACTATTTAAAACAGAAAGGAGCTGTGATGATTATTTCAGTCGTATCTGCAGAGACAAACTGCCCAACCAGACCCATACATTCATTTCTACAACAAAGATTTTTGCTGTAATGCTCCAAGACTGGTTCCTTCCTCTCTTTACCTCCTCAACTGCAACTTTGGCACTTGCTTGTTCCTTAAACAATTATCAGGAAGAGGTTTCTCCTTAACTGTATCTTTTTTGTAGATGTCCCTATCACTGACAGTTTCCTCTTAGAATGTCCTAGCAATAGACCTTTCTTAGAACATACTGTTATCACTGGTATTTGTGGTATTTTGGAGTCAGTTTTAACATAGTGACTGCAGAAGACCCAGCTACCTGTGTAAATGGTACTTGTCACTGGTGAGGAGCTGGTGTCCTGAACTAACCCTGCTCTGCCAGACAGTCAGTGTCCATCCCAGGACCATTTGATTTCTTTTTTAGCTCTACAGACTTTCTAGATCTGGAGTCCCATTAAATCTGCCTTACTTTTTCTTTTCTAAAAATGGAGCTTGTTCTGTACTCTCAAGGCTTGATCAAGTACTTTTTAGATGATGGAAAACGTTATTTACTGCAGTTGTCTTTCTTTGATTTATTCTCTGTTTCCCTTCAACTCCTGCACTATCGGAGCTGGTCAATTTTAACCTTCTTTTCAGAGGATAAGGATTTTTTTTTTTGTACCAGTCAACTCATCCATAGCAAATCTCTATCCGTCCCATTAGAAAAAAGCCAGCCTAGATCCTTGAGTAGACATTCAAAATTGATACTAGATTTCACTTTACAACCCTTGCAAGGGCAAGACCTAGCTGACCAACATAGTGGCCTTCTGTGATGGATTGATTACATCACTGGACAAGGGAAGAGCTACAGATGTCTATCTGGACTTCTGTAAGGCTTTAGACATGGTCCCCCACAACATCATTTTTTCTAAATTGGAGAGGTATGGATTTGATCGGTGGACTGTTGGGTGGATGAGGAATTGGTTGGATGGCCGCATCCAGAGGTCAAGGTCTCGATGTCCAAATGGAGATCGGTGACACATGGTGTCCCCCAGAGGTCTGTACTGGGACAAGTACTCTTTAATGTTTTCATCAATGACATAGACAGCAGGATTGGGTGCACTGTCAGCAAGTTTTCAGATGACACCAAGCTGAGTGGTGCAGTTGATACACCAGAAGGACGGGATGCCATCCAGAGGGACCTGGACAAGCTTGAGAAGCGGGCTCGTGTGAACCTCATGAGTTTCAACAAGGCCAAGGGTAAGGTCCTGCATCTGGTTTGGGGTAACCCTTGGTATTGATACAGGCTGGTGGATGCAGGGATTGAGAGCAGCCCTGCCTAGAATGACTTGGGAGTACTGGTGGATGAAAAGCTGGACATGACCCGGCAGTGTGTGCTCACAGCCCAGAAGAACAGCCATGTCCTGGGCTGCATCAAAAGAAGCGTGGCCAGCAGGTCAAGGGAGGTGATTCTGCCCCTCTGCTCTGCTCTGGTGAGACCCCACCTGGAGTCCTGCATCCAGCTCTGGAGCCTCCAGCACAGGAAAGACATGAATCTGTTGGAGCAGGTCCAGAGGAGGGCCACAAAAATGGTTGGAGGGGTGGATCACTTCCCCTATAAGGAAAGGCTGAGAGAGTTGGTGTTGTTCAGCCTGGAGAAGAGAAGGCTCCAGGGAGACCTTATTGTGGCCTTTCAGTACTTAAAGGGGGCTTATAAGAAAAATGGGGACAGACTTTTTAGTACGGCCTGCAGCGATGTGACAAGGAGTAATGGCTTTAAACCGAGAGTAGATTTAGACCAAGTATAAGAAAGAAATTCTTCACCATGAAGGTGGTGAGGCACAGGAACAGGTTGCCCAGAGAAGTTGTGGATGCCTCATCCCTGGAAACATTCAAGGTCAGGTTGGACGGGGCTCTGATCAACCTGATCTAGTTGAAGATGTCCCTGCTTATTGCAGGGGGGTTGGACTAGATGACCTTTAAAGTTCCCTTCCAACCCAAACTATTCTATGATTCTATGAGTTTGGGGGAGGAAGTGTGACAAACAGTGCTTAAAAACAGGTGGTTTTGTGTTTCATTGAGACATATGTTGTTATTCACCCCAAGGAGAAAGGGTAGGCAGCAGCGAAGGAGGGGAAGTTTGGCCCATATGGGAGGGTAAGAGGAAGTGGGAGAACTGAAGTGAATGTAATCGGTAGCACTGTATAGCAGTTTATAACCTGAATCCAAGAAACACAGCAAGCATTCAGTTACTTGATTTGGCTGAGAGTCAGTGAAAAGGATGTTACTTAGAGTTTTGAAGAATTTGGCAAGAGAACAACTATATGTGAATGATGTTGCAAGAGAGGATGTAGTACTGAGACAAAGATTTCATACTGATAATATTTGGCTCCAGACTTGCAAGATTTGGATATCTCCAGTACAAACACCAAGACACTAACAGGAAAGATCAAACTCACCCAATGAATTTTTATTACCTTATAAAGAAAAAACATCTATCCAGCTGTGATGCTCATCTGCTCCTAGGTACATGAGTAGCTGGAAACCAAACTCTGAATTTTATCCTCTTGAAAAATTTCACCTTAAAGTACTACTGCTCTGAAAATCTAGTATTTGCACTATTTTTCTCCAGTTTCCAGTTTGCAGCTGCTGCAGATCATTTACCACTTCCCTGCGTGGTGCTGCAGACTCGTTGCCTGCTGACCCTGGTTTCCCACTGAGCTGTGACTAAGCTGTCCCCCCTGAGGCCTGGCTCCAGCAGCGTGAGTGGACATGAGCCCTTGCTGGGGCCCCATAATTTTGGTGAAATCAGTCTGCTACGGTATTAACTTCCAGCAGTTGGGATTTTGGTAGTACAGTCCTCAAGGCACCTTTATGCCTTCTACCTCCTCTATAAAGCACAGTGCATACGCCAAACTAATATGCCCCTATCTATGCTGCTTTCATCTTACTGTTTAAGGAAAATATGGTGAGGCTTCAACTCCACTTCAGTTAAGTCAATTTTCTCACACCCCAACTCCCCAGCTGGAAAATGGGGACTACTCTCTTCCTTTTACACGTTGACAGCTCAGTGAGTTCATGTTATAAATGCATGATTTTTGGATACTGCTAGCAG
Organism: Opisthocomus hoazin; assembly: GCF_030867145.1. Classification (NCBI taxonomy): domain Eukaryota; kingdom Metazoa; phylum Chordata; class Aves; order Opisthocomiformes; family Opisthocomidae; genus Opisthocomus; species Opisthocomus hoazin. The sequence continues at coordinate 24,824,786 of NC_134421.1, forward strand.
ACAACATGGTGGTGCCCAGATCCACACAAGTGGAAGCAGTGGGAACCTCCTCAAAAGCAAAGAGGAAGTGTCAGTAATAATACAGATCACATTTTGAAAGCAAAACACCATAATAACCACAGCAAAGATATAAACACATTTGCAGAGTCTACCAAAACCAAGTATTATATGTTTGATTTTTTGCAAGATGATGAAGGCAGGGGATAAGAAAAAACAATATGCTATGGGTAAGAAACCTTGAAATTTAGGTATTTATCAAGTATTTTCAGCAGCTGTTTGTAATGATCCTGACACATTTGGTTATGGTAAATGTGGTGGAGGTGTCACGTGTCAGACCGGCAATGACATCATGGTGAGATATGATACAGTGGCTGCCCCTGTTGCCTCAGGCTCTTCTTGCCTGAGCCTTACTGTGCCTCCAACAACTCTTACTCTTTTCCTTCAGCCTCTCACATTTAGTGAAAGAAGAAGGGAATAACTTCTTAAACAGTGTTCTGTAAATGATAATTGCCACTTCTTAGAGATGGGAGACTTGAAAAAGACAATTAGGACATCATGTTGTCCACATTCTGCAAGGTAAAAAGGAAAAACTAATTTAAAAGTCAGAATAATTTAGAGAATAGTTTGCAAATAAGAAAGATATGATCCAGAAGAATTCACTACAAGTACTGGCACTCCATTCCTATATACTCCCTTGTCAGGTACACTTTTTACTCTTACACGGGCAGGAAGAGGCTGGCATCCCTAACAGTGCCATACTTTGTTGAGTAATTTATTAATGGTACTCTAAATTATGCACTGGCATTTTTTGGAGATGTTTTGTTCATGATTCCCTGTGTTCTGGGTGAGGTGAAAGCAGGTGTAGCACAGAGAGATTGACCACACGGGGCGAGTGCTCTGAAGTGTGCTTTCATTTAGGAGCAAGAAACAGTCTGAAGTTAGGAGGGAGGAAATATATACCACTGCTGTGCCAAATATCTAATGCATAATATTAACGCTGGCAAAAGAGGAAAGGAAATTTAAATGTGGGGAGGGGAGGCATCTCTAGGGAAAAGGCATATTAAAAAGAATGAGAGGAACCCAAGACGAGTCTGTTCTTGATATGAAGGCCCATCGCGTAGCAGTCTGCTGAGAGGAACTGAAAGAGTCTCTTTTGTAACAACAGGGGCTTTGTGTGTTGCACAAACAGCTGAGAAGCGTCCTGGGACATCCACGAGACTGCTGTGGATAAATATAGAGGAGGAGGAGGCAGCTGTTGAACACTGTCTCACGGCTTACAGACAGAACACAAAATTAGCTTTTGGTGCTCTGACTACTAACCTGGTGGAAAAAATATTTTCTGGAGTCTGGGAACTGATGCTATGACAGTGCTGGGGGCAGCGGACTAAGTCTCTCTCTGCTTCTGGGATTTACTGTGTCAACATCTGCTCTTCCTCCCATTGCCCCATGGGGCTGGCAAACAGAAAGGACTTGGGACTGGATCTGTAGGTACAGTTCCTGTGTAGGGATCTTGCTTGCTCTGGGAACCTCTGTCTGCTGCAAAGACAGAAGTGAAACTTTCCCTCATTTCACCGGGCACATTTATTTTTGTCCAAAAGTTATCCTGTTCCATGTGCTTTATCCTCTTGCTTTGTTCCTTAAGTTATTTGCATTAGGAAAAAAAATTAGGAAAGTAGAAAATCCAGCAAATTGGAAATGAAAAATCCATGTCGACATATATACACACACACACAATTTCCTACGTCCTTTTCTTTATAACAAAATGGCTGTCTAAGTTTTCAGAAGCCTCATACAGAATAAATTTGACTGAAGACTTATTTTCAACATAAGCTGAGCAGCAAAGGCTTACACCGAGTAGAACAGGAGCTACAATCACCTAACAATTCTGAAAGTCAGGCCCAGAACCCACAAAGTACTTTAAAATCCCCAATTATTTTCAGGAAAATAAAAACAGTCACTATCAGGCTTTGGACTTTTCCACAGCTTTCCTCTGCCAGAGTAGCAGTCAAGAAGTGGGAAGAGTAAAAAATGCACCATTGCAGAGTTCTAAGTATTTGCTTTTGTGAGTTGTTGCAGGAAGGCATCTGTATCACCTTAGCAACGAATTTTAATTACATTGTCCCTTGGTGGCTGGATGTCTTGAATGAGAGTAGCAGTACTAATTGTGCTGGTCGTAATTGGACCTTCTGCAGCTTCGGGGATAGAATTACAAGGCCAAGTTCTGCCCTCATTTAATTTCATAAAGCCTGACTGGAGTGGTACTGTGGTCTAACTGAGCAATTAGTGTCACTGACGCCTTGCAGTGCTGATTCCATGTATCATCATCTAAGATGGGCTGCTTCTGCTGTACTTCGTAAGCTACAAACAAGTTGTGAGGATTCCTGTTAGGGCTTACCTCTGGCATTCCCAAGGGGTTTCCAAGGATCACAGCCAAGGAACAATTTTGAGTTTACATTACTGAGTGATTTTCCTGATCGTTCCAGTGGAGATACATGGGTTGCAGGGAGCTGGCATTACAGCCCCTTACAATTACGGCTGTCTTGATAGGGAAGTACTGGTTTTCCGTCCTAAGGCTTGAGAAGGTGCATCTGTTATTCTCAGCAGATAAAAACCGTGTACAGGCTAACACTAGTATGCTCACTAGAATCTTGTAACTGGTACAAACTAGTATTATACTGTGGACTTACTGGAATACTATAACTTGAGCCTTGGGAGTGGTGGCAGCAAGTTACTTGTGCCAGTTCGTTACAATGAGGAATTGTTTATATCAGTGGGAGCAGGGCAAAATTCAGAAACAGTGAAAGCTGTTGGGCAGAGCACAATCCTGGAGTGTTCAGCCCACAAAGTCGATTGATTAGATTTGATTCATATAGAAACAGAACAAATTTCTGCATGATGATATTTTCTATTTTGAGAAGAAAAGATGGCTCTATAACCTTTCTGGCTATGTCTAATTGGCCTCAGGGCTGGTTCCTGGTCCTGAGACGAAGTCACATGGACTGGCTCATGTCCTGTCCCTTCTATAGCAGATTTGTCTTGAAGAAAACTAGCTGCAGAAAGCAAACAATAAAACAGTGTGGACAATCAGAGCTCCAGTGTTCAAGCATCCTCCCTGGCTCTCTGTTACTTAGCATTGAAGACATCCTCAAAGTCCATTGCAGACCTCTTTTTTGTGATTCTATGAAAGTGATCATTTGTTAACAATAGCTGCTAAGAGAAACTAGACAAGCTTATTAGAGTAAATCTCTGTCAATGAATATGTGGTAAGGGGGGGTCAAGCATTTTGTTGTTAAGGGAGCTCCACTGAAAGAAAAATAATTCCAAACTTTTGATTACAAGAATTTAGGGTCTTTCTGCTCCCCTCTTTTACTGGTTCAGTAATGTCACCTACGAATGAAAGTTTTAAGGTAGTCCATGTGCAATAGTGCTGTTGTCTTTATTATGGACTGATGCCCATACCACAAAGCCCAGAAAATCACAACTACAGTTTTGCTCACATAGGAAGATTCCAAAGCTCAAATGGATTTGTAGCCCAAGGACCCTAAAAAGTATTTATTGAAACTAGACAATTGAGCAACTTGTAATGCTGATGTCTACGTGTCTCCCTAGTGCATATCACAAGATCTGTGTTCTGTATCTGACAACAAGCATGAAGCCAGGTAGTTAAACTGAAAAAATGACACTATCATTCTTTGTAATATTAGCATAGGGGCAAAGTGGAGAAGAAAAACAGGCATATAAACATACACATTTCCTTTGCAGAGACAGACTTTCTCTACAAATTACAAGCAGTGTGTAATGACTGAGCCATGGAGAGAGGAAACATGGTCTAGTTGCATAAACGCTGGAGGCTTCTCTTGATTAAGCACTGTGGAACATGGGAATCATTTAAAAGAAATAAAGGATGCAGAAGAGCTCCCTATACTTGTAGCAGGTCTATCCTGGGGAAAAGACAAGGAAAGAAAATTAAAAACTACTAATTAAAAATAACATTCTGTGTAGCATTTTTCTCCTGCTCCAGAGGAAAAAAAATCAGCCAGGTTGCTGCTTGACTTCTGGAACGGGTGCCATAGAGCATATTACTTGCCAGAAGACCAGGTCTTTTTAATTTCTGCACAAAGGCATAGATGCATTTTTATGAAATGGAACACTCAGTCCTTCCTCACTCTAAAACTCCTTCAGTTTGATATGAATTATCGTCTTGCTTATATGACGTACTGAAATCTTAATATCAGGCAGCTTTCTGAAGTAGTTAGATGGTACTTTATCACCTTGTCAATTCTTTCTTACCCACAGACAACCTTACTATTTAAACTCACTATCTAAAGGGGACAGGCTGCTACTGCGATACTTGTGCCTTTACTTCCAGAGCAGTGTTACTTTGCTCTTCAAAATGGTTCCCCACATAGCCTGGAAAAAACAATTGCATTGATTATCAGTTATTGCTCATTGACTATTAACTCATGAGTAATTACTCATGAGAGAACTCATATGACTTAATTACTTCTTATAATTTGATGAACTGAATATACACACTTGCAGTTTCTGAGAGAAGCATCCTAAGAACAGCCTGACGTTTGCAACATGGTGTTTGGGACACCACAGGCTCTCCATGAGGAGCACCAAGTCAAGCCCCTAGTGACAGACCACGATTGCTTTGGGACCCCAGTGACAGTAGATTATTGGTGAATATGGACCCTGTCACAAAATCAGTCCTTGACTTCCTCACTGGGAGTTTTTTCTCCTCGTTGCTCTGCAATGAAGACAAAATGGGGTGAAAGATGTGGTAAAGCTTTTTCAGTTCCACACATGCATAAAGGTATGAGTTGAAAAGTTAAATTTGCCAAATATTTTGAGGTTTTGTGGATCTTAGTCAGCAAGTGATTTGAGAGATCAGGACTGGAATTAATTCTGAAAGCCGTATCAAAGGACAAAATGAAGCCTCTCGGTACAGGAAGATCTTTTAAAACATGTGGGTGTTATTCATTTCACCTCTGAATATTTTTTATCTCTTTTGAGACCAAAGTGTTTTGTATGCATTTGGCAATTAAAGTGATGGGGTTGTGAAACAGCACTGATAATATACTTTGAGAAAGTCAGTAGAGTAACTTTTCATGAGCAAAGAAGGAAAGAAAGAGAAGGCAGATCTGATAAGATTGCAGTGCACACCAGTGACAACCAGAGCTGCTCTGTATCAAGATGAGAGAGAAATAGCTGCACTGATAAAAAGGAAATATTTGGTCACCGTCAGCTTCCCCAGAGCATCTACTAGTACAACAGTCCTAATGAGTAAATCCACATTGGCAGTGTGAGTCATTTCTCTCAGCTGCATGAACAGAGCTTAAAGACTATGTGCTAGGCACCCCAGCCTCTTCTATTTCAAAGCAGCAGAGAATATTTTAGAGGAGCTGAATGGAATAATTATCTGATTGGGAAATAATACTCAAGGGGCTGCTGTCTAGAGGGGTAAATTATGAATCGACACCAGATAACCCGTGGAGAGAGGCTGTTTCAATAAAAGCAATGCAGCCTTTGGAAAAGAAGCTAGGAGATCAGCTGGCCTTTATTCAGGCTATGGCTCAGCTACTGAAATGTCTTGTGCAATTGCAACTGTCAGTGTGGCTGTGAGACATTTTCTAGAATAGATATAAAAAAGAACCCTGAATTGTAGTGGCAAGGGGCTGTTTGCCTGGTCACAGAAAATGCAGCAGACCTCCAACTGAATACAGAATGTACATAAGCAGGTACTTAAATTTAAACAGTGAAGTAGCCATACAGAATTAAGGTATCTTTTGGATGATTTGCAAGGATAGCATTATCAAGGTAAAGACCACCTGTTTCTTTTTCCCACTCTCTCATTCTTTTTGTTTCAGACCTAGTGTTTGACATCTTGGTTGAATCTACTGGCAAAGCCACCTACCCAACACTGGGAGCAATTGCAGGACCACATCTTAAAATCTTCCAGAAAAATAGAAATGCTGAAAAAGCATTAGAATAGGAATTGGATTAATCTGACTTCATGGCATCCCAGGTCTGGTCTGGTCATGCTTGGAAATGACCCTAAAGTTGCAACTTATTGTTTTTGTTTATGTGTTTACTTGTTTAAGTAAATGCAGTATTTCGAGTAGTTTGCAAGGAATCTGGAAAACTCTAGTATTAACACAGAATCACACAGACACACAGAATGGTCGGGGTTAGAAGGGACCTCTGTGGGTCATCTAGTCCAACCCTCCTGCCGAAGCAGGGTCACCTACAGCAGGTTGCACAGGACCTTGACCAGGCGGGTCTTGAATATCTCCAGAGAAGGAGACTTCACAACCTCCCTGGGCAGCCTGTTCCAGTGCTCAGTCACCCTCAGAGTGAAGAAGTTCTTTCTCATGTTCAGACGGAACTTCCTGTGCCTCAGTTTGTGCCCATTGCCCCTTGTCCTGTCGCTAGACACCACTGAAAAGAGTTTGGGCCCATCCTCCTGACACACGCCCTGGAGATATTTGTGAGTATATATTAGGTCCCCTCTCAGCCTTCTCTTCTTCAGGCTGAACAAGCCCAGCTCTCTCAGCCTCTCCTCATAGGAGAGATGCTCCAGTCCCCTCATCATCCTCGTAGCCCTCCGCTGGACACTCTCCAGCAGCTCCTCATCTTTCTTGAACTGGGGAGCCAAGAAATGGATGCAGTACTCCAGATGGGGCCTCACTAGGGCAGTGTAGAGGGGAAGGAGAACCTCCCTCAACCTGCTTGCCACACTCTTCTTGATGCACCCCAGGATCCCATTAGCTTTCTTGGCAGCCAGGGCACACTGCTGGCTCATGGTCAACCTGTCGTCCACTAGGACACCCAGGTCCCTCTCCGCACAGCTGCTCTCCAGCAGGTCCGCCCCAAGCCTGTACTGATGCATGGGGTTGTTCGTCCCCAGGTGCAGGACCCTGCACTTGCCCTTGTTGAACCTCATCAATTTCCTCTCTGCCCACCTTTCCAACCCATGCAGGAGATGGCTCAGAAAAGAGCAAGTTAGTCTGAGAAGGCTACATCCAGGTGAAACCAGAGAACTTGAGAATGTTCATATTTTTTCAGACATTTGCTGAACCATGTCATATCTAATGCAGGGTACTTAAAATAAATGCATCTTGCACTTAATGTCTGAGTCACTGTTTTCATATCCTACATAGTACTATACAGAATCTGGTCCACGTACCAGGTGTAACCTGCAGAAAACTGTTTTGCCCCAATGGAGGTTGATCTTTTTGAGCTCTGCAACCATCTTTATACTTTTCTATATTTTCACAATACCTCAGTCCTACTCCTCATCGATATGAAACTAATTAAAAATAGAAATATTGGAGACAAGGTGCATGCTTAAATCTGCTTGCAACAGGAAATCCTATGATATGTGAGACAGAAACAGAGTTTTGGAGGTCAGACTCAAAAATTCAAGCTCTCTTTTGCAAGCTTAGTTCATGGTGTGAACTATTTTTTTCCTTGCATGTGTGCTTGGACCCATCCAGGCCAGACTTACGAATGCCCAGGGAGCTCCATTAACTTTACCACAGCACAAACTCAGCTTCACATCAGCTTTTACAAAATATTGCTAAGAAGATTTGTATGGAAAGTACTAACTTGACTTGCTTATAAGTACTAACTTGACTTGACTAGCTCATAAGACCAGAAGCATAGCTTTTTCTCTAATAGCTTCTTTTGTATAAACTCGTTCAGAAATTTAAATTACTTTGAGTGACAACAATTAAAGAACATTTTACAAAAACCTCATGTGTCACACACTAACCTTCTATAAAATAATGCAAAAATAATTAGCAGAAAGCAATTTAATACAACTGAGAGTTGTAGGAAATACATCAGTAAAGTTATGAGGTTAAATTAATCCCTGGTGTAATTCCACTGACTTCTTTCTGTACATAGATTTGGAATAAGAACCTCAGCACACAGGGCACACGCTGGAAAGTGTCACTTTTAAGCTGACCTGTTATGCCGTGCCGCACTCCTGGGCTCTGTGCTGAGCTAGATCCTACTGTCATCTGGCAGGTTTATTCAGATTAGTGGCATTGTGGTTGTGCATGCTTTCCCAAGAATAAAAAAGATGTTGTTATCCTGTTGTCAGAAAATGAAGGAAATTTTACCAGGGTGTTATGCAGCCTCTTTAAATTTCTAGGAGCCTTTACTAAGCAGTAGTACTGCATCTGTTAGTCTGTCTGTGCATATGATGGTACACATAGATACCAAGTGTGAAAGTACTTCCTCCCATTGATTGTTTTATTGCCTTTAGTGGTCTACTCAACTGTATGTATATGCTTTAGCTAGGAAAATGCACTTCATGAAAAAGAAAGCATTTCACTGGGAAAAAAACAAGAGTTGAATTTAAAATGTCTGAAATTTTAGGTTAATAATATGTTTTAATCTCTCTTGAGAACAGACCAGAAAATTAATTTTTGCATCATGCCTGTTAAGATTGGGTGCTGCTCAGCACACCATGGAGTTTGTGATCAAGTTTTGAAATACTCCATTGCAAAGCAGACACAGGAAACACATCTGTCGAGAGCCTGAGAGGGAGTGAGGGAAACGCTGGACTATGGGAAAAACACAAATTTATAGAAAAATAGTAAAGAATCATTGGTTTTAACGACTAGATTTCAGCCCAGACTTTTTTCTCTTTCACTGAAACAAGTTTTTCTCTTAGCTGCCATGCCAGCCAGTGAGCAGTAGTGAGCAGTAAGCCTGAATCGCAGGGGCTGATGCAGAAGAGACGAATTGTAAGTCCTTCTGCCCCCTTTTCTACTTGACCTTCTACCATTTAATCCAAGCCAATTTTCCAGATTTCTACTGGGGTTATTAATGTCTGTTCATATTTGCTGCTGACAATTGAATACGGAAAAAAAAAAAGAAAAAACATTGGTTATGTTGACATTTTAACCACCTACTCTGAGACTCCCATCCCTGTCTTCTGGCTTCCACCCCCACTTCCATCCTGCAAAGCCCCTGAAACAGCTGTGCCCCAGCTCTCCCAGACAGCCTGCCACTGTCCATGCTGGTCTGGCATGCATCATGGCCCAGCCCCAACCTAGGACTGGTTATAGTGAGTCATAAAGATGCCTCACTGAAGTATGAATACACGTATATGATGAACATGTGTATTATGTCCTAAAATGCATCCTAACTAGAATATTCATTATGCATATCAACATCACCCCCAAAATTTCCATGTTTGTTTATGGATTTACTTGCAGATCATTACGGTAATGCCTTAATTCTTTCTTTTTTTACCACATATTCTCACATACTGTGGATGTGAGAATGCTCTCCTGCAGCTAGGTAGTTGTGCTCCAAGATTACAAGCACCTTCATATGATACACAGACCCTTCTTTTAATTTGCCGCTATATGACTCCTGTGTCTTCTCTCCCCTATGGAAAACAAACTCCAGAATTTCCCTCCTACTCCCTACGAATAGAACCAATTTATCTAGCTGAGAAAAGACTTGAAAATAAAAGGGCATGTCTCCCATGTGAAGATCTGTGTATGTATGTTTGACAGGAAACAAGATATCTTTCACAAGCAGCCAGAACTGTGTGTCTGACATTTGATAAGGAAGAGAGAGAGATCTGTTTGTGTGTAGAATTCTAAAGCCATTTAATGATCAAAGAGCAATACTGATTTTATCTTCCAGTACTTCCTCAGTGGTGATAAGATTAACTCTTTTAAAGTTACATTAGATTGCTCTAACCATAAATAGATGTGTAAAAACACAAACGTGCAGGACTTGGGAAGGAACAAGGAGAAATACTTTGTTGGCCATTTAAAATACATTTTTTTTTTTTCTTTTCTTCCTTCTAGTTTTGAATTTTCATTAGATTTTTTAATAAAAATGTATAAAATTACAAAATTTTTGTTTACATACAAACCAAGAGCGGTTTGGTTTTTTCTGTCTTCTTTTTGTATCTTCCTTCTCTTTCATCAATAGAATGCCATGCTGATTTCAAGAATTTCTGTCATCTATTCTCTATCTTGCTGTTAATTTTGTCTGCCTTCTGCTTGATAGATGGGATGTTGGATAAGGGCCCTTCCCTGCAGGAACTCTGTTGGCACTTGCAAAGACGGCTGTCCCCAACAGACGTCAATTCTGGAATGTGGCAGGGGATCCCCTTCCAGAAGTCAAGTGCAATGCCGGAAATGCTAGTAGCTATTAATACTGACTGTATTTTTATGATGAGGAATTGGCAAGTGTGATGCTTTAAGACCCATTCGTACCCAAAGTGTTATTGTGGATGCTGGCAGGAGACCAAGTGTGTGACTTGAGTCTAGTAAAACTAAACTTGCTCTCTCTGTTTTCTCCCTTTATAAGTATAGTCATCAGAATAACTGAGGCACTGCCGTAACTTAAAGAAAAGAAACTGTGTTCTGAGAGCATGATTATATAGTAAGACATGAAACTCAAGTCTGCTATATAAAACCCTTGAGAAAAATTAACTTTGTTCATAGTGTATGTTGTAAAACAGCAAACTTTTATTCTGTGTCATACAGATAAAAGTTAAAACTAATAACCTTTATGACATGTGTGACCTTCCTATAAGGTTACTTGTTTGGATTATTTGAAAGAAATTTTAAGTATCTTTTTTGAAATAAATTCAAATTTTGCATGTATAATCATACAGTTATGTAAGTGAGAAAGAATTTACAAATGCATTGGTATGCAGAGTGTAAGATCTGAAAATCTGAAAGTTGGTATGCTACTCTGCTTTTCAGCAGAGCTATTTCAGCAGCTGCATGAAGCCTGTTCTAGAAAGCACGACATTTTACTTACACAATAATGATTCTTACATTCCTGCCATTTTTGTCCCCACAGTAGCACATCAAAGAAGCTGGTGGCATTTTGGATGTCAGGGTGAGTACAACATTTACTAACTACAGCTATTCCTAGAGACATGTAGCCAGAGGGTAGGGATTTATGGGTCTGTCCTGTACTTGGATGGGAGACCATGAGGAAATCTGGATACAGGAAGAACAATTACCCACAGAAATTAGGCAGAAATGTTGCACCTAATTTCATTGTCACTGCTGAGTCGAGAGAATAGGAAAGAGGTGAAAGAGATTCCTAGAGATTGCAAGTGGGTCCAGGATTCTTTATTAAAAGATGCGATAACTCTAAGTCCTGGTTTTACAGAGTTAGATAAAAAGAAGGGGAAAGGATATTGGGGAAACTGAAATACATTATGATTAAGTTACTTTTGGAAGCAGAAGAACAGTCAGAGCTAGGGTTAAAGTCAAAATCCTCACATGCCTGAGTAAACAATTTCATTAGCCCATGCTGCCACTTCATCAAGTACATCAAACACACTTCATCAGCAAACTCCCTGTTAGCAGCCGTAGCATGGGGGCTGATAATGGCAATACCACTCTGTAATCCTCCTTGTTCTTTATTTTAAAACCAGAGGAATAGGAGGCAGAGCTGTATCAGAAATTGTTCAGTCCAACCAGCTATTAAAATTATAATCAGCTCCTTGGGAAAGGACATATCAGTTTACCTAGAAAGCAGATTAAGAGATGTCTCAGTTACTGTCTGTTAGGACCAGCATGGAAATACTGATTGCTAAAAGATTAGTGAATCTATTAGAAAAACAACTAACAAGAACTGATGTTTTGAAGCTCAAGCTGAAAAAATTCAAATAACAAAGAGAGCACATATTTTTTATCAATGAGTATGATGATAATTTTCAAAAGAGGCTTTCAGGACAACCAAGAAGTTATGTACCCTGGATGTTTTTCTGGAATCAGAGAGTCACAGGATGGTTTGGGTTGGAAGGGACCTTAAAGATCATCTAGACCCCACCCCCCTGGTTAAGTTTTAATCAAGCCCAAATTATTTGCTTTGGTACAGGTAAAATACAATGACCTGTGATACATTCAGACCCTGAAGTTCTGCCTAGTAGAATACATGAATGAAGACATTGTATGAGTCTGTGATTATGTGACAAATTCATGGAACCAACAAGTGAATAGCTGAGACAGGAATTTGGCTGTTTAACCTGCCAGTTGGGACCTCTAGCCAGCTTTGGGGGATGGACCTGGCCCTGTTCATCTTTGTGTCTTTTACATTAGAAAGTCCTGGAGAGAGGGAAATCCAGGAGACAGATCCTATCCAGACGTAGGCTATGGCTGCTAGACCTCACAGACAGGTTCATTTTTACACACTTTCCTACTGTTTCCCCAAATTTTGCTTTCCTAGCTGCACAGGGCTCTTCAGACTAAAGGGAGGGAGATGTCATCCCTGCCTTCTGGGTAGTACATAGCATAGTAGTCTAGATACAGTCTTAAGATACAAAGGCTGTGAGTCTGATTCCTGGGTTTAGATAAAGCTCTGGGTTTGGACATCAAATCTCTGGTTCCCTGAATGACTGTACTGACCAATAAGTAAATATGTGTCCGTGGATATTGTCATCAGCAGTTGTGCTTGTTAATGAAGTGGTGGGTTCCAGTTTGAGACTGAAGTGCCTGCATCTACAGTCCCATTATGGTCAGAGTAGATCTATCAGTGCAGTCTCACTGGAGCTGAGAGTGATATTCAGTCAGCCAGCCATTAGGGCTGCAATTCAGTTGCCCACACAAAGCCATTTGGGATCCTCAGAGCATCTGAAATGTCTGCAGAGGGCTGGCAGAAATGACATGTGACTTATAGGAGATGCTCATCTCCTGGAGTGGCAGCTAGGGGCCAGGGAGTATATTCCACAGCAATCAAAACAGCAGTAAACATCTACATTTGGTAGCTCAGTCCATCCCTGGGTATCAAATTATGGTTAGCTAAATCACTCACTTGGCTCTATTGCCTGTATGACTAGATGTCTGCTGAGTAAGACAGGAGTTTTGACACCTCGCACACAAGTAGGCACCCACATTTAGGGGTCTTAATCTGAAGCCGAATGCTACTCAGACTAACTGTAGCTCTGGTGCTCTGGGTTGCGGTCACTGGTCTAAGTCCATGCAGAGCATATTTCCTCAGGGATCACAGTTTTTGCCTAAATGTTAGACTGAGTGCCAGGCTCATCAGGTGTGGGTAATTGCACCCAAATGGCCAAACCTTGCAGTCCTAGGAGCTCCATGGTTCAGCCTGGAGTTCCCCTATGAGTTGTAAACATGACTGCTGTAAAACAGTGCCAGTGGTAAGGCTTTCCAGATCTACTGTTTAGGATCAATATGTCTAAACTGTGCTGCAATCCTAGCTTGGATGGTCTGAATCTTGTCATAAATGCCCTGTATATCACTATGATGTTACATAAAAATGTATGTATGTTTTGGCTTAACTAGGAACATATGCACAAAAGGCAACAGACCAATGTTAAGACCATCACCTATGATGGGGAGAAATCCATTTCTGTCATTAATGAAGAAGAGAGGTTTTTAAAAACCTGTAAGGTGAAGCAAAGTCTCTTAATCACTGTCCTATTCTTAAGAATGTTTAACAGTATCTTTAATGAGATCTACCTTTGAATATCTGTAATAGCCACAGAGTCCTTTTCAGCACACGATACTAAGGTGAGGGAATAGAATTGAAAGTTTATAACAAAAGTTTTCACTTCAGTCAAGGAAAGATCACTGAGGCAGATAAACTGGTAATGAACCATTACTGACACTAACTTCCTCACAACAATGAAAACAGAAGAGTCTAGGTCTTCCCCTGCGGACAGTTTTATTTGCTAAAATACCTACTACATAGTGACTGATGAGGTGAATAGAGAAAGCAATTATCACTGAGACAGCTGGGATGAGAGCTAGCAGTAAGCAAGGTAAAAAAACCGATGGACATCATTTTAACCCAGAAAATTCACATTTCTTACGTCTTACTATCTTACTCCTTTCTCTTCTCTCTGAACTGGCACAGCTGATCCTGCTCTGCTAAAATGCTTTGTACACTGCATATCCCAGACCTGTTTCTTCTACCAGCATTCTGCGGCCATCTCAAAAAGACTCACTGAAGCACAGCTTTGTTTAAAAAAATGTAACAAAAGTAGAATTATTTGGACCGTGTTACAATAAGGCAGGCGAGTCCTCAGTTCGCTGCCCTACCCCTATTGCCATTCCTGCTGCGATGCTGCTGTTCCTGGGTAACTGTGGGCCAGCTGAGCACAGGCAGAGCCTGGTGTGCCTCCCACATCACTGTAGTCTTGTCCTCCGACTCCAGAGCTGCAGGGCTTGTACTAGAAACATGGATAACACGATAATCTGCACACACTATGGATTCCTCCACGCTGTGCTCCTTCATTCAGCACAGTTTTGTTCGGGCATTGTCTCACCTGTATTAGGTCAGAAATGCAGAAGGAAGTAAGTAAATGGGTGTGAAGTGGTTACTGGATGCAAACCCATGTCCTATTTTACTTACCTGTAGTGATCTTCTTGCCTCCTGCCAGCACAAACACCTTTCCAGGGAGGCAAGGACTCCCAAGAGCCCCAGGAATGGATACTGGTGAACTGTTTTCTGCTCTCTCACACATCCTGTGTTTGAAAGGGCTCCTCCCTTTCCTCCTGGGCTGTTTAGAGGACAAATACCTCCCAGGTGGGATCCATTTTTACTTTCATGATGTGGCTGTGACAAAGGTATAGCAAAGTACTACAGCAGAGAGCTGGACAACATGCTCTTTATTTCTAGAACAATGCAACCTTTTTCTGCGTTGAACAAACACTTTACCCAGCAATACTATCCTTGGCAGTACTACTGTGTTCCCAGCTTCTATGGCATAGTAGGTAGATTAGGTTTCTCACCTGATTAATCACCCCAATGGCCCTTGCCCAACCCAGGTGTTTCTGCGGAATAAAACATAATCACTTGCTGCAGTCACTGATGTTCTTTGCTGCTGCAAACTTTTTGAGAGTTTTGATAAAAGCGTTTTCTGCTGAGTACTCTGTCCCCAGTCACTGCTACACCACTCATTTGATTCTATTTGTTCTCCAGATCAGCCTCACTGCTGCAGATCTCAGCTGTTACCGGCATCCCAGCCAAGCATGTCATGCTGCAGACAGTCTCCTCTAGTTTTCTTTTGTTTCTTATGCTCCTCCAACTGGTCTACCAACTAGTCTAGGATTGCCTTGCACATTGCTCTGTCCTGGTTTTTGGATTAACAATTGCTGTCTTAAGTGATACTGAAGTTGCTACAAATAAATTGGTTCTGTCTGTTTGGGTTTCATGCTTTCCACCTTCTGTGAGTGGAGGTGGTCTGCTGGATATTTTCTTCAGACATGGCTCACTCTGGTGGGAACTCTGCCTGTCCCAAACCAGTGACACTGAGGCAGTGGGCTTTTCTTGGGCTGCATAGAGGGGATCTAGCTCTGCTTTTAAACTGGAAGAGAAAATATTCTTTAAGATTCATAAAACAGTGAGGGAAGATATAACCATTAGAACATGAGGCATCAAACAGCCCATTGAAAAAGAGGACATGAGCAGGGGAACACATTTTCAGTAATCTGCAGGGAGAGGCTGTGTGAAGCTTTCTGGGTGTTTCGATTCTCACGTTTTAGTAAGTTGTCCCTGGAGAGGCAACACATACCATATGGGTACCCTAAACCCTGCGTTCAAACTGAAAATCATTTGCATTCAATCACTTTAGCCCCAGATTTGCACACCATGCTTCGGAGTTGTAAAGTATGAGGGGTGCCAGGTACCAGCCACCCCTGTCTAAACATTCCTCCTTCTACCAAGCTAGAGGAAAGCTTTATGGACTTCCACTTACTTGGGCATCTTTGATCTTGAGGTGGAGCCTTTTCATTCTCCCTCCTCCCAGAGATGGAGGCCACGTCAGGCCTCCTTCCCCTCATGCAGAGGCAGCTCTAGAGAACATGTGTCCCACGGAGGGCCACAGAGGGAAGATGCTTTTCTATTATTTCCTGGGTAGGGCTAACTGGCAGAGGTCAAAACAGTATCATTAATCACCCTGTCATGTGATGGATGGCGATATCAACTGATTTTGATGATTACTGTTGCATCTCCCTCCTTACATCAAATCAAAAGCAGCCAAAGCATAACATCAGACAGTAACTTAATGAGAGCTGCAAACTAATTCACCCTATTAATAAAGCACACTGGTTGACACCATGAGGACGAGGCCATGGTAAACAATTGAAGTCTCCTGGCAGATGAATGGATGAGACTGGTCTCACTGGACATCTATCAGCAGGCCTCTTCCTGGACCTTGCTTACTCCCCGTCACAGGGCACTTTCCCCCCACTGAGGGGCTTCCTTCCGGTGCAGCCTGTTTGCTGCTGAAGTGAATTCTCCATTTCCAGCCTGCTGCGCTTGTGTTTCTCACTGACATTGGTGGGGTGGGTAGTGGTACTTCTGCTGGTGTGGAAGGGCTGTTGGGAGCCTTCCCAAGCTCTTAGGAAACACAGAAATTGCAGGCGCCTGTGTTCTGCTTCAGCATCTTCTCTTTCTCATGTGGGATGGGGAAAAAGGGTTGGTTGTGACGTACAGCTGCAGGATGAAAGGAACAAGTGTGGGATCCCCTATTCGTTTCATGGCATATGACATTTATTTCATTACTCCCTTCTCTGGCTAAAGAAGTCCATTGTAAAAGCAAACATTAAGGCTTTGAGAACACCTAGCCCCAGCTGCATCAGGGTGCTTGGTGGCACCCTCTTAACACACTGTGCTGGATCCAGGAAGATAAGTCTGATGTGGGAAGTCTTATCGGAGGCGTAGCTTTTCTTAGCGTGACAATAAAGAGGAACTTGTGCGAACCGGACGTCTCAGGCTCTCTCCCCACCATCCTGCGACTTGCTGAAGAGGCTCTGTGAAAGTGATCCTTATCTGCAGCCTGGCAACAGTATGTAGGTCTTTGTACAGCCCCACAACCCGCTGGCTTGTAGATATTGTAGGAGTCCTTTCCTCTGAGTAAGTTATTTGTCAGTCTGAAAGATTGTTTTCCCTAATGTTGTTTTGAATCAATTTTATAGCATGACAACATTAAGAGAAAAATAATATGTTTGCTTAAAAACCTAGACTTTCAAGAATGGAACAATACTTCAGAAAGACCGTCCATTAGCAGTACTCTTTCTTTCCGGTTCATATTTTATCTTAAAACCGTCATTAAAACCGGCAAGAGAATATGAGGGAGGAGGTCACTGGCACATAGATAATATCAAAAGTGGTTGGCTTATCTACCTTGAAAGGTATCTTGTAGATATACCGAAATATTATACTGTAAATTGTTTTTTAGTAACCAAAAATGGCTCTTCCCCATCAAATTTATCTGGCAGAAGAGCAGAAATAGTTGCAAGCTACTCTGCCAAAATGCTAATTACTCCCTAGGGAATCATCCAGTTATGCACAAGCATGTGGCTGTTTATGTCTTCTGCATAATGCATATAACTTCACTAATGCATTTTTTTTTTCTTGCACCAGAGGTCTGTATATCTGAGTTAATATTATGTCAGCTGCACTTCCAAAAAGTTGCAGAAGAAAGAAACGAATGAATGTTTGTTACAGGAATGCACAGAATTCAGCTGTGGATTTCAAATTACAAAAATTTTTCGTGCCTTCTCTGTGTAGCAGCCACATATATCTTTCTGTCTTTTAATGACTTTCAGGTTCTCGGGGGACTGCAATGTAAGTCCAACACGGGCTCACCACCAGCTCAGAAAACAGGCAGAATGGATGATGAAGTGGAGAGACGCTCATCTTTCACTCCTGACTAAAGGTAATTTGAGGGAATGGGAGTTTCTGTGTGGGAGAATATGTGATGCAAGAACAATCTAAAAATATTTCTTTTTGCTTCCATAGCAACTCCCATGCCAGCATCTCTTTGAAATTGTTAATTCATTCTTTCAGCGCTCCTTGTGGGCTCTGTCCAGTTTGCAGAGGTGTAAAGTGATGTTTACAGCTTGTGTTTACAGATGTGTGTGTGCAGTCTGTTCTGACAGCAGAGTCCATCCTCTTCTCTGCTGGCAGCTGCACTCGCTAGGGGAAAGGGTGATGGCCCTAACCCCACGCGCAGAGCCAAAGGACAGCCATTACCCTCTGAAAACTGCTCTTTGCACTCGGTCTCATGCTCCAGCTGAGCCCAAAGCATGAGGACGCAAGCCCTGGCAGCCCTCATCTCATCGTACAGTGTTGTAAAAGCAGTCTTGCTCACATTTTATCTCTGTCTCTTCTGTGACATAACGGTGCAATTCTGAAATTTATACTTGCAAATGCTCATTTCAGTAAAATGCCCTCACTTGGCTCTGTGAGGGAAGGAGACAGAAGTGGGATGCAAGGCTATCTGAGATGATTTTTTTTTTGGTCCTGAAAAGAAATTGTTTGAGCTATTTACATAGCTCTGTTGAAGAGTTCCAGGTTGGCTTGATTTGAGGGAGAGATGGAAATGAAGAGTATTTTGCTGTAGAAGTCTGCCTTCTGCCTTGTGGCTCTAAAGAACATGCTTGAGACCCAACGGCTTGTCTCAGGGCAAGGGGCAATGGGCACAAACTGAAGCAGAGGAAGTTCCGTCTCAACATGAGGAAGAACTTCTTCCCTCTGAGGGTGACGGAGCACTGGAACAGGTTGCCCAGGGAGGTTGTGGAGTCTCCTTCTCTGGAGATATTCAAGACCCTCCTGGACAAGGTCCTGTGCAGCCTGCTGTAGTCGACCCTGCTTCGGCAGGAGGGTTGGACTAGATGACCCACAGAGGTCCCTTCCAACCCCTACCATTCTATGATTCTGTGATTCTGTGGCTCTACTTTTCAGTAGGGTTTGTAGCATGACAACTGAGCAACACGGTCCAGTGGGTAGAGCAGGGATCTGGGAGTCTCTGCTCCTTGTCATGCCACTATTTCCTTGCAGTTGTGTCTTTCTGCCTTGTGTCTCATGGCAGCAAGGATACAGTACATCTCCTTTACAAGTTATAAGCAGAGCCTTGAGTGAAAAGTATTGCAACAACAAAGGTTTTATTTTTTTCTGGAATTTCTTTTTGCTTTTTTTTTTAAATTGCATTATTTCACAGAATGTGGGGGTGTTTCTGGAAATTCAGCAAGGGTTATTACTGTCTCTATGAGGATCCCTGTGAAAATTCTGTGTTTACAGGTGAACAGTTTAAAGCAATGTTGGGTGAGGCCATATAGTGATGCTCTGAGATATGGAGGTTGAAAACAGCCACAGCATGCCCACCCTTCCACAGGCCACGGCGGACAAGTGCCTTAGGTGCAAGGAGCAGTTACCCTGCAGCATGATAACTATGAGGTGAAAACCAGCCTGCTGGCAGTGGTAATGGTGGAATGGTGCTGTCAGTGAAAGGTCCACAGAAGTCCATGCAAGTAGGTCTGAGATGAAGGCCCACTGGACTCGGGGGGCTCTTGCAGCTGGGATGTGTGGCCTCAGCCAGGCCCTGGGAGCAGGAGGAATCACTCTTTATGTCTTGATGCCCTGACCCAGCAGTCTTCATTTCTAATCCCAAACTTCCGATGTTCTTCTGTAGTGCTCTGAACTTTTCTTTAAGAGTTATGTCCAAAATCTTCTGGTTTCCCGATTCAACAGCTTCTTGTAGACCCCAGACTTTTGTGTCCTCCTTTGTCAAAGGAACAGAGATTCAGCTGATGTGGCGAAATGGCTGCTGGACAGTACTTTCTGTTCCGCTTTTTTAGTCTTTTGTCACCCTTAAAAAAGGCATTTTTATCCTCTTGTATATTTGACTTCAGCCTTCAGCCAAGATATTTGTTAAAATCAAAAGCCAGCATAGATATATGTCAACACCATTTCAAACTGTAATGTCATAAAATAAAAAAACAGCAAACCACTCCAGAAGATGTCATTTTAACTAATTCAGAACAGCTGCTCTGCCATCTAGTGTCGTTAAATAATGTATGCTAAAACCCAGCTTCCACCATATCCGCCGAAACACGTCTAGTTCTTTAAGGTCTGGCACATGACTCTATCAGTGGGTGACAAAGAGAGGGGTAGAAGTCAGGAGCTGTCTCCATTCAGAAGCTCTCTCGTGGCAATAAGGTGAATATAAGTTGTCCCTTACATAAAACAACTGTTCCTTACCTGGAAATGTGAGCTGCAAAGCTAGGCACATCTGAAGAACTGTTGACTTTCTCCCAGTGATTTGTTAGCTCTGTGGAGGCCACATAACAGATTCTTTATTTTAGGTGGGAATGTAACAAGCCTGTCAGAAAAAGTCAATGTTTTCAGGTCTACCAGACGTTCATTTTGCCCCAGGTATTTTCTGCTTCATAGTATGGGGTCAGCTCCAGAAGTTAAGATTGCCTAAATTAGGCCATAGAAGCCTGAATGCTAGAGGTCTTTGCTGAATGAATGGCACAGACCCGAATTTTTTTGTTTGTTTGCTTAGTTCTTTTTGTATGTTTGATATCCTCCCCAAATGATCTTACATTTATCAAGCTCAGGGAACTGTTAGTTTTTTAAACAAGTTAATAACAAATAAGAAGTGATAAATATCTTTTTCTATTTTAATGCCACATGTAGGTATTTAGAAATAATCTAGAAATCCTTTTTTTTTTGAAGGTCCAACACTGTTCTTGCCAAGGAAATCAAATACATGGAAATTAGGAGTTATTCCTGTATTTTTACCAAACTGAATCTCCTTACTTAGAGGTTGTCCTGATAAATCTTTAGAAATTGACCTAATTTGCCAGAATAACTCCAAATTTAGATCAGTGCTCACAACTTCAATTGATAACAGATGTTTGGCTCCAGTGAAAGAATTTAAATCTTAAGTATGACTTAACAAATCTTCTTCTGAAATGTCACAGCTCTTTGTACTCATAACTAGAAGCCATGCCAGAGAAACCAATACTGTCAATAGCAGAGCTGAAAGAAAACACACAAAGCACAAGACAGTGCATTTCAGAAACAGAACAAATGCGGTTTGGAAAAGCTCAAATTTAAGGCCACTAAAACCGTGATATAAATACTGCAGCATAGTAATGCACTACTTAATTTAGGAGATGATGAGAAATACTGCCTTACATCTTCTGTCTCAAGCAAGCCCATGAGATTGCCACTTTATGGGGACAGAAGTGCAATGAGGCAGATCTCAGCTACTGTTATTGAAAGGTTTCCTTGAGGTTTTTTCAATTCCTAGCCCAAATAGATGTTTTTCCTAAAAGAAGAAGGAAGAAAGGAGAAGAAATCGCTTAGGACTACAGACATTGGTTTTTATCTTGCCATAACAGCTCTAAAAGAACTGTTCTTACAGCCTGTCTTGCCTCTAAATCCACATTTGTTCCCAAAGCACCCTAATTTGAAGTGCTGTAGAGGACTCTGGAGCCTCCTGAGGTGGCTCTGCTAAACATGCAAAACCTTATTGCGTTGCAGGTGGCTGAAGAGATCCGAGTTTTCCCTTTCCCACCAAAATTGCCCAAAAGACAACTGGGTTCTCAGGTGTTAAATGACAGACAGAGACCAGCAAGCTTGGTACATGGATGTTATATACCTCTGATGTGCTCTAGTTCTCAAAATAAATAAATGACACCCCCCCAGCTGTGTCACGTTTTCTTTTTTATCACAATAGTCCCAGCTGTTACAAATCACTGACAGTAATAATCTGTGGTTTAGACTGATTAGCATCCTATATACCTTCATTTCTAAAATGGAATTTTAATCAGATTGTTATTCCTTGAAAACTCCACGTCAGTGAGTACTTCGCTAACCATTAATCAATTGAATTTTGCCCTCTATTAAGCTGCCTAAATCCACTTCAAATTACTGATTGATAACTTCCATTGCCTCCAGCACATCGCTGACATACTCTGGGGTTTTTTTTTAACATCAGGGCCATGACACTATTATAAGAGTGAGAAAAAGAGCATACTTCGCATTGCTGCTGTTGTAGATTTTCAGCTTTCCCATTTTAAGTCCCTGTTTTCTTCAGGGATTTGAAAGTGGGTTATAAATTTATTCCAAAGTGAAATCACTTTCATTGGTCTAATCATGCAAGTACTCAATGTCTCTTCTGGGAAGCCAGTTCTTAGTCTGGAAGTAGCTTAGCTCCTTCTGCTCAAACACCCTGCACTCATATTTTCTGGCCTCTGTGCTTGTTTTTTGTCCTTTTGTTTGGCTAGTTCCTTTTGGTGCTACTGTGCCAAAGCACAAAATTTATTTTTAATAAGGAAGTTGGTATGTTGTGACTCTCCAGTGCAGAAGGATAATAGCTGTTGTTTCAGCTGAGAAGGAAAATGAAGTTATTTGACTTGAGATCGAATGTGTGCTATATTAATACATTGGAAGCTGGTTTACTGGAAATGGGAAGAAGCTACATTAACACCTTGGTCATGAACAGCTTTAATGATTTGTCAGGACAACAACACATAACCTGAGGGAACAATTCTGCAATCCTTGCCCAAGCCAAGGGGACTTAAAACTCTGGGACTATGTCATATATCAACTGGCAATAAATAAAAAAGCACAAAATGTGCTTCTCAGGCAGAGGGTTTTTTGGATTAATTAAGAGTTCATGATGGAGGGCCTGATTCAGGCATGCCATTTCTTAGACACTTGTTTTTCCTGAAGCAAAGTGGGTGCTTTGCATGCTAATTTACCACAGTATGTGTTGTATTTCAGTTTTAACCTGCCAATATGTTCCAGACATGAAACACCCATGCATTTAAATAATTGTCAGAAAGCAAGAGCCATGGACAGTAACATCTACAGTCTGGAATTTGGTCACAAGAAGAGACCAGGAGAAGATATATCTTCAGAGCCCCAAGGTATCAGAGAAATCACCTTGAAAGAGTAAGCTGAGTTCTCCTCAGGTTGTGCTACTGACGTAAAAAAGAAATAACCAAACCTCACAAACCCAACCATTTCCATTATGATTGCTACTGCTAAACCTAATTAACTCTCAGTATGTGCCAGACTTAGTAGACCTGATTAAAGTCTCCTGTTCTGTTGTTAAAAGATAATCCAAGGCCTTTAAGGTTTTATTCAGATGCCTATGATTTCGCTAGAGCACCTGCTGTACAGCATATACTAATTAGAATTTTTGAATTAAAATGGTCTACATCACCCATTTATGGGAGAAAACAAGGAAGGAAGGACATTTTAGCACTAGCTGACTGCCAATGGCAGCTCCTGAAGGGGTGGAGTTCTGCTACTGTCTGCAAGAGCTTAGGATATTTCTTTCTTAATCACCTCTGTTGGAGATTAACTTCACCTTTGTTTCACTTCTGCCTTATTGAAATTATGTTCCTTACCTTGTTATGTGTTGTTCAGGCTGCTGGAAGACTGCCTTTAGTGGCTAAAGGTATATTTTGATTCCAGCTGAGAGCAGTTTTTGTTGCTGCAGTGGAGTTCTTCCAAGTACAGAGCAAAATTTTTTTAGGCAAGTTCCTCATTTTTTTCTAAGACATTCCTCTTTGTGCCAGAGTAGACTCAGAGCAACTGTGATGACCTTGTCGGTATCACAAACTGTGATTTTGACAGGAGAACTGGCAGCAGAAGGCACTGTGTGGTAGGAAGTGACTGTATCCTGAGTTAATCAAAGTCTGCAATATAACACTTAAACTGGATTTGATTCTAGTTTGTTGTCTCAAACGCTTTAATGTTGGGAAGGAGAAGGAAATAGAAGCAGTTCTATAATTTATGGCAGGTTTCTAACTTAGTTATTAGAAAAAGACATGTAGTACTTTTTGGTGCTTTGTTATTTTCTAGAACTCATGAAGTGTCCCAGTGTTTGCCTATATTTACCTAATGCAGTCCTTTAATAACCAGCACGTGTCCTCCTTCGTTTCAAGGGAAGTCCTTTCCACTTCTGTTGACACTGCAGCCTCCTGTGAACCACTGAGTGAGGAGGTGGAGAATCAGGGGTCCCATTTATAGCTTATTAAGTCAATAGAAATAATCCTAGGGGAATTTTGAAAGACTTAACACTGACCTTGGAAAATAATCTCCTGTCAAAGCTAGCTGTTCAGCGGGACAGCTGGTCACCTGGTGCTTTATTATGCTTTTTAAAGAAGCAGCAAAAAACTGGATGTATTTGTTATTGTCAAGAATATTTTTTTACACCTTAGCTTGTGTTCTGACTTCGAAGTTTGCTAGGCCAATTCAGATGGCCAGTTTTTCATAACAGAAAAAGCCTATATCTGTGTGTGGGAGCTCCTTCAGAAACACAACATGATTTTTTTTTTTAGGCACTGTTCATATTTCAATTTGACACTGTGTTATAAAAATACACAAACTCATTTTTCTTTTCTTTTGGATTATGCTATCTGAAATTTATTCCAATGGTTACAAGCTGGTGCAAACTGCTAAATTTTGTAAAGGGAAATCACGCTGAACTAAATCTTGACCATAACTCTCTAATCCTAGGCTGAGAGAATCCTTCAAAAGAGTGAGTTTTCCTCTTGTTCTCACATCAATTAGTAAGTCATCAGTATCTGCATACGTGAAAATCTGGTACAGTTGATAGCGTGACAACAAAGCAAGGTTACAGTATTTTCACTGTGGCGACCATCAAAGGTTCATTAAAAAAACAACTAAAACAAATTTATGTTTTCCTGGTTTTGTATTTGTTTGGTAGATTTTGACACTTTGTCGTTTGCATTTCCAGATTTTTTTTTGTGACTGTGAAAGACAAAGTAAAAAGAGACATCTATGGTTTACTACTACAAATTTTGTATAGCTGTTAATTAAAGCAGGTTTTAATTTCCGTTCTGGCTTCATGTTGTAAAATCTTTGTTAGAAATGAATCCCTTCTACAGAGGCTCAAAAAAAATCCAGAAAGATTTATGTGATAGCCTTTCTTTTAATCACTACTTTTTGCTTATGTGTTTACCTTTCTCTCTGTCCATTGCTCGTTCTGTGCATATTTGCCTTTATTTCTGTTGCTTCTTTCACTGTGTTTGCCATTCTCTGTTCTTCCTATTTTCTCAGTGTTTGCCATTCTCATGCATGCTTTTAATGCAGCCTTGCTTTTCTTGAAGCTTTCTGTGTGTTCATATTCTCTGAAGGTGCAGGGTTATGTTTGGCAATCAGTAACTCAGTGACTGAGTCACCGATCACACTGAATTAATGCCGCATTTCTGGTATCCTCCCGTCACCTTTCTCAGCCTGCTTCTTTCTGACACTCCAAGCATTTGTTGAAGTACTGTGTCAGGGTAGGAAAACAACATAAGCTTGGTGTGAGCTAGTTTCTTTCCCCATGGTGGTCTAGTTTGTTCCTTCTTGGTCTTGCATAGTTACTGCCTTGCCAGAAGCCATAATATCCTCCCTGCTTTGTCTGCAAATAAGCCCATACAGTTCTGGTGAAGTCCTATCCTTTTACTCCACTCTAGCAACCCAAAGGGAATGTGCTGATCATGACTCTGCTTCAGAATGTTCATATTGTGCTAATGCCACAGGACTGGCACAGGGTATTCCCTTGATAAGTGGTATGTGACCACGTATTTTTGCTGTGATCCAGCTTCTCAGCCTTGTTATTACGATTTCCCTTACCATTCTTTGTGGCTCAATACCTCATGGAGGTATTATTTACAAAGCTAAGATTTTTACCCATGCATCTATTGATTTTATATGAGTTCTTCTCAGGATAAATCTTGGACATTCACTGGTATTAGTAAGAAAGAAGTGACACTGTGCTGTCATGTCTGGAAGGCTGTGGCATATGGTCAAATGAACCGAACAGCCTAGTCCAATTCCCATCAATACGTCGTTCACCTGCAATGCCTCTGTTGCCTGCAGGAAGTGAATGGACTGAGCTGTCATCCTGAAACAGAGAGTGAAAATAGATGTGCTATAAGTGCACATCTTCGCACCTTGAAAAAATAAATGGTTCTATCTCCCCTTCAAAAGTGTTAATTTCTTTTTCCCTCATTTCTAAAGCAAAACTTCAAGTCTAAAAACGAGCAACACAAAATATTTATGACTCTGGAAATCCTTTCATAAAAGTAAGATTCCATTTGAAGGCTTTCAATATAAAACCCAGAATTATTTCAGGACGGTAATGGATATATGGAGATGGAGTAAAAATGGAAGGTCATTGATTGAATGACCTCAAGTTGGTCAGCATTTTCATTCACAGGACTACAAGAACAGTAACATTCAGGGTAACAAGTTTATAACTGCTATAGAGATACAGCAGAAAAAAATTAACCTGTAAAACTTCACTCCACTGAATGTTTTAAACAAGAATATGTTGAGAACAGCCAGTATAACCTTAGTCATCCTAGCTTAAAAAAGAAAGGCTTTGAAGGATTGTGGGCAAGACAAATTTGGAGATAAATTAAAACATCCTCCTTGAGTCGGAACTGTTAGAGACATGCTTAAATGCTTGCAGTTGTATATCTGTTGATTTTGCACTCTGTTCTGAGACCTTTGGCGCTGATTACTGTTGGATAGGTTATTAGACTTGATGTACCACATCTGAAGTAACTGGGTAATTGCTGTGTTGGTGGGACAATGTGGAAAACCTCTGGGCTTTCTTGGGCCAAAGCAGATGCTGTTGCAACATTGATGGGGCTGGACTAGCGGAAGCGTAGTGTGAGACGATCACTGGGAGCTTTGAGCTAGGGAACACATGCAGCGCCAAATGGCACCAGGTGGCGGGAGAAAGGTGGGTCCTTACTCCTAGTAGGTCTGCATCCATCTGTGGCTGAATATGGAGTTCATGGGGAACTGTCAGCTTGACTTCTTTCACAAGTGCTGATTTCATCCCACATCATTAACTTTTTTATTGTAAAATCCTGTTCTTTGCATTGACATTAACACTCATCAGTTGGTGGAACATAAAAGGCTCTTTTTGAAACTGGCTCATACAAAAATATTCTCTAATAAAGAAGAACGTGTCTAGACTTAGTACTGTAGATAATTCTTGCTTGGATAAAAGTAATTTCTATGTTAAAGGAAAAAAGTATTTTTAATAAAACTCTTTAAATAAAGGAACATTTTCTTCAGTAAAGTTTTGTGATGGCTGAACTTTGCACACTTCTTCTTGCAACCCTAGATAAAACCCCACACCTCTCACTTGCATTTCTATTAATCTAGTGTCCTGACAAAAGTCCATAATGTTGCCACCACATATTCTAAAAAAACACCAGTGGGAGAGCAGTACATAAACTACGACAAGTCAGCACAAGCTCCAGTCTGTAAGACCTGAGGTCTTTTACATACGAACAGACAATAAGAGCATTTGAAAAGATGTCGGGTGTGAGACTTTGGCACGAGGATGTAACGCATCATCATTTTCAATCTCACTAACCTAAGTGGTTGTGAAATCTAACAACTGCTGGTAACAGCTAAATGTTCCCACACACAAAGTTCCTCCTTTGGCTTCAGGCCAGAAGAGGGTCTTATGAGCATGAAACATTGCTCATATTTTCCAATTCTGACAGTTGCTCTATAAATGGCATGATGTCTCCCTGCAAACCTTGCCTCTTGCTTGGTGGCTAGGGAAACCTGACTGCAGCTGCATTGCCGGCATAGGCTCCTGCCTAGAGTCACTCTTTAGGCACTGGCTCAGTGTATGAGTGTCCAGTATCCCAAACTCAGCGCTGCAAATGCCCATTTTCAAATTGCCCTTGGTCACTTCTAGAAAATATTTTGGGGCACAGCCAGTTTCCAGATGCTGGGGATCCAGGATAACTGTGTGAGAGGAACCTTCCAGGATGTCAGTTGAATTCACAGAGCTGCTGGACAGACTGTGTCTCGGTTCTCAGGACTGACAACACAGGTAGATCCACAGCCTTGCTCATGTGGGTTAGCTAATCTTTAACAGAGTGGCAAAGTAATATCAGGTTCCAGGTTTTTACCCCATGTTGCAGGCATGGGTAAACGCTTCCAAAGGGGTTTAACAGGCAAATATGACTGCTGAGTGTTGTAATCAATTTACAGTACCAAGTACAACTGCACTTCTCTCCCTCCCTAGTCAGTCTTCCTGGTTCTTGGAAGTCCCAGACAAGTGGTCTGTGTTTGTATGGGAAATCCAGGCTTCTTCTGCTTTGCCAGGCAATCTGTCAAATTCACATGCAATGGATGCTGGACCACACTTGTAGTTTACTTGCACCAGAAGAAGAACAAATGTACTGGAAAAGATTCTTAGGACAGGACTTTGGATTTGTTGTCCTAAGTAATGGTCCAGTGAGCACTGAATTTTCTTGGAGAAGCTGGGAAGCATCAGCTGAGATCTACTTACCCAGGTTCTACCTGGGTTGGATGGGCAAGCAAAGGAGTGGGAAATGCAGTATCCGGCACAGCAGAAAAGAAAGAATACCAGGACTGTGTGTGAGGGCTGTTTACTGTGCAAGGCAGGAAACAAAAAAAAACCCCAAAACCCAAAGAAGTCCTGCAAAGGAGGTTAATAACCAAGTTTTTCTGCGAAGGTGGATGGTGAAGAACTTCACTTAGCATAGCAGGAGTCTTAAGGCATATTTAACTGTAAAATCTATCTGCTTCAGATTCTGACAAACTCCATTTTATACTTAGAACATACAAGCAATCAAAAAGAAAGCAGCTTCCGCATATGAGATAATTTTATTCCTATTTACAAATACACGTGTATTTGTACACCCTCACCCACTTCTTCCTGTGCACACAAACCCACATATACATATATTTATATTACTGTGCTCTCCAGGATGTAATTCTGGAGTACTTGGCCAAGTACCATCACCCTGACCTGACAGTGCTGGATGGAGAACGTTTAAAGCAGGCCTGGGGTTAGGAGAATTTCCATTGCAGATGGACATGCATGGCTGGCTGTGTACAGGAGGGCTGGGGCTAGAGCAAAGAGGTGGGCAGTTGTAGGGCTGGGGTAAAGATTTTTAAAATCATCCTCCTTGTAAAATGTAATATTTTAAGAGTCTTCCTCCAAATGTCTTGTTAGCTCCAAAATATCACCAAGGAAAGCTTCCCTCTAATGAGGCAGACTGTTGCAGCAAGTCTCTCTGCTCACAGAAGGGGCCCGGTGATTCAGACAGGTGGCGATGATCAATGAGCAAAGCAGCATCTAGCATGTCATGAAGAGAACAAAAAGATTGGGGACATCTGAATGAGGGAGCTCAGCCGTCACCATCAGCCTTGCCTCCGGGTCTCAGTCTGAAAATCGAAGGGAAGCTGTGCTCTTCCTCCCTCGAGATTTGCATAGGACATTTACTGCATCAAGGATTCCTTCTGACATTTCTAATGGAAACAGCTAGGAGAATGAGGGAAATCAGACAGCAGACTGTCTCTGTGTGCTGTGCTGTTGCCAAGCAGATTATGTGCTGTAATCCATAAGCACTGAACTGTGTTTGAATTATGAGGAACCTCTCTCTTGCTTTTGTTTTAGCCCCCTGGGAGAGGCGGTGTTTCCGGACTGCTAATGTCACAGCGTGACCTGTTAATAACCTGCAATAGCCTTCCTCCACTCCACCGGCTCCTGCTCCCCCAGGACCCGGCAGCTGCCGTCACATGGATCGAATGCCTGCCTTGTATGTGGTTCATTGAGAAAAATTCAAGCCTGTGGCCTGAGGTTCCCCTGATGACTGTCTGGGGATGATGATTTCTACCATCTGTTCTGGCTGCCTGTGGCTCCCGGAAACACCGAGGTATATGTTGCTTCTGGCCATACGTGGGATTCCTAATGAAACCTCAGCTGCTGTCCAACTGTCTGCGAATATCAGATGGGTTTGAATTATCTTTCCACCAAGAGGGGAAGGAGATGCTCTTTGTTTAACTCTTTAATCTGAACCACTACACAGCACGTGCATAATCACAGGGTACAAAGCCGCTGAATTATTAGCATCTGCATCACGGTGGCAGCCGTATCGTTTGCACATGTGCCGGGTCTGTCTGATTTGAGATGCCCAGGCTGGTTGTTTCCAGGCTAAATATACAGCTTCAAGTCACATTCATCTCACTGTAGCTCACTTGGAAGCCCTGTAGTTATACCGGAGATTTATTTGACCCCTTCACTTCTGATTTGTGTTAAAGGCACGTTTCAGCTGTATAAATTGTATATTGGTATATGAAAAAAGGCTGCTTATCAAATGGTTTAAATGCAGCCAAGGAATTGCAGCAGTCTCCAAGCTATTTCTTGAGATGGAGGAAGTCACAGTAAATTGATATTAATTTTGGTATATGAAAGAGACTTTCATGCAAAAACCCCTGATAACAAATGAATAGAAATCACTTGTCTTTCAAGATTTCACATCCTGTCTGTTATTTTCTAAATCTATCATTTAGAAACCTTTTCTTGTCACTTGCTGAATATCAGGTTTCAGCAGGCGTTGAAGGGCACTCAATCACTTAGAGGACCATGTTTCAGCCGAAAAGATTTTGCATTCTTGTTAGAATTACCTAGACTTCATCCATTGATATTCACTCTGATTTCTCCATTGATACTCATACTATTTTCTTTGAATGAATAGATTCTCTCAGTAAGAAATCTACTGAGTTTTATGTGATTGGAAAAATTGTTTATGTAGTCAGTGCTGTTTACATAGAGTTGCTGAATGGATCAGGAACAACTGCTTACATTTCTTACAGTCATTGTTCAGGTAGGGCAATGCAGAACATAAAATTTATAAGTGGCTTCAAAAAAAAAGAAAATGAAAAGAAAGTAGCTACCCAACAGTAGGCAGCAGTGATAGCCTTGGGTTGTTAAATGATAAGGGGAGGGTATCAGTACATGGTACTGGATGTTTTGCATTTGCAGATTCAGGTTAAACACCTCTGTAGCGTGACCTCATCCAATTGTTTTTAGAGGCTGTTTTTCTAGTACTGTTGTGGATACTAATGAAAGAATGCTAAAATACTTCTTAGCAGTGGCTTGCCGAGGGGTGTTTGATTGTTTTTGGTTTTGGAGCTTATTTGCTTATGCTATGAGACAGAACAGTAATCTGCAAATGCATTCAGCAGCCAGTGCATAGGCACAGGGGTGGGAAGCAGGGTTCTCACTGTTGCTGGCATTCCTTTCTCTTGTCAACTGGCTCATGCAGAGATGTGCATGTATATCTCACATCTGCATACTGCCAGAAATCAATATCAGGGTAGAAGACTTGAAAGCAGATATTACAAGAAAATTCAATAAAGCTTAGAAAAATATTTTTATTTCTAATTTTCCACTTTATTGTTCTTAAAAAAAAAAGACTCTCAAAGACACAGGAACTATATATGGAAACATTTCTCATATGTATCTTCTCCAGCCTCGAATGACCCAGTAACTACCTCTGCCTTCATCTTTAAAGCAGTTTTTCTTTTACCAACAAATTCAAGACTACAGAC
This sequence comes from Opisthocomus hoazin, assembly GCF_030867145.1. Lineage (NCBI taxonomy): Eukaryota > Metazoa > Chordata > Aves > Opisthocomiformes > Opisthocomidae > Opisthocomus > Opisthocomus hoazin. The sequence continues at coordinate 24,855,974 of NC_134421.1, forward strand.
TTTTAGCAAACATCGGTTGGTTAAGCAGGGCACACAAATACAGAAGAGGTGGTTTGTCTATAATGTAAAGCTTCTCTAGGGACATTTCTCTTTTTGTGATCTGGCTATAGGAAAATTTCACTGTACTGCGAGTGGCTGGCCAGGAAAAAAAAAAAGAAAAAGAAAAATAATTTAAAAAAAAACAGAACAGGAAAAACAACTTTAATTTTTAAAATAGTTATCTTTTGGCCTAGAGCTTTTTAAGGAAAATCTGGTATTTCTTTCTTCCCTTTGCATAGATCTCTACATTGCTTAAGAAAGACTTGACAGATGGAGGCAGCTTGTAACAATGTACTTGAAGCTCTGAAAGACTAAAATGAGTAATCAAAACCATTCAAAAAATGACTTTTTCATGAATCTGTCTAAAAATATATGTCACAGGGAATTTATTTCCCTTCCTTTCTACTCCTCTTTTTTGTTTGAAGTAAGGTGGGTATTTATACTTATCTGTACCTCATTATGCGTGATTTCCCTTCTCTGTTAGTCACATCACGTCTTGGCTTGCAGTCACAAGTGACATAAGATGTTGCAAAATGTCACTAACAAATATGTTAAGTGACAGTGAACTAGAAATAAAACATGGAGATCCCAAAGTGAATCTCGTCATCAAATTCTTCGTCAGTCCACTTTAGATGAAATTTAGATTGTGATGAAACATCTGAAAGATGTATTCTAAAAAGGAAAAATATACCCTGCAATTTCCAGGCCTCTAATGATGTCAGTTATCAAGCTCCAAAATGGACAAAACAGGAATGCTTCCCTCCTTTTGTCACTTGAAATATTTCCTATTGGCTTAGAGGGCTGTTAGAAGGATTTGAGTATACAGACCTGTGGGAACATTTGGCCTGAAGGGATTCTTTCTTGGTTGCTGTTGAGAGTTAACTGTTGCACTGAATTCCCAGTTGTCTGTGCCACAGACCCTAAAGGGATTAGAGGGCATGACCATGAGCCAGCAGTGTGCCCTGGCTGCCAAGAAAGCTAATGGGATCCTGGGATGCGTTAGGAGGAGTGTGGCCAGCAGGACGAGGGAGGTTCTCCTTCCCCTCTACACTGCCCTAGTGAGGCCCCATCTGGAGTACTCTGTACAGTTCTGGGCTCCTCATTTCAAGAAAGATGAGGAGCTGCTGGAGATTGTCCAGCGGAGGGCTACGAGGATGATGAGGGGACTGGAGCATCTCTCCTATGAGGAAAGACTGATGGAGCTGGGCTTGTTCAGCCTGAAGAAGAAAAGGCTGCGAGGGGACCTAATATATGCTTGTAAATATCTGAAGGGTGGGTGTCAGGAGGATGGGCCCAAGCTCTTTTCAGTGGTGCCCAGTGACAGGACAAGGGGCAATGGGCACAAACTGAGGCACAGGAAGTTCCATCTGAACATGAGGAAGAACTTCTTGCCTCTGAGGGTGACGGAGCACTGGAACAGGCTGCCCAGGGAGGTTGTGGAGTCTCCTTCTCTGGAGATATTCAAGACCCGCCTGGACAAGGTCCTGTGCAGCCTGCTGTAGTCGACCCTGCTTCGGCAGGAGGGTTGGACTAGATGACCCACAGAGGTCCCTTCCAACCCCTACCATTCTATGATTCTGTGATTCTGAATGCTGAGGAGAACACCACTGAAGGTGGAGGAAGAAGTGGTTGCCAGAGCAATTTTGTTGCTAGCACAGCGGAATAAAGTCTGTGTTTCCAAACACATCCGTATGTAATTCCTGATCCAGGTACGAAAACCCAGCCTTAGGTACCACAAGGGTCTGGCTTCTACAGGTGCTGAGCAGTTACCTTTTTGGTTGTAGAGTTGCCAGTTGCAGTTCTGGAAATGAAATCAATGGTTTCTCAACACCGGTATGCATATATGGATGCATACATTCAAAGTAGCTGGATGACTAGCCTTTAGTATACCTGATCAGGATTTGCATGTGGTTATAAGTAGAGTGTCAGCTATCTATAAATTAAGGAAACTTCAGCGCTGAGTGGCTCTTTGGACAAAAGCCCTAAAAGTATCTGGGTTATAGAATTCAGACCTCAAAAAAGAATCCTAAATTTTTAGAGCCCTCCTAAGCAGTGTTATTATATAGAGAGAAGGATTACATTTTACATGGAGAAAATGAACAAAGGTAACTTCTCTAATAAAGGAAAAATTTCAGATGGTGGAGTACTTTCCTACAGAAAACATGCAGGTGCCGTCACTCAAGAAGTTCATAAGACTGACTAAAATTCTAGAAATAAACAAGTGAGATTAATTCTATGCTGAAATAAGGTTCTAATGTGACTCTGCATCACTAACAACTGTGGTTGACATTCCTTTGCAGTGGCAAATTCAGAATGCAAAAAGAATAGTTAGTGTTAAGTAAGGGAGTCATTTGCCAAAGAAGTGTCCCATCTTCAATTAGAGCAAGCTTCTGACTGCTCTAGCTTCTCCTGCCTGTCTGCTGTTTCAAGGAATTGATACAGCAGCTGGCAGCCAGCAAGGTTTCTTATGACAGCAAGAGCATACACAAATAGTAGAAGCCAGAAGCTGCTGGGCTTCCCAGAAGGAAATTTAAAATAATTTAAATTTAAATAAGTTCTCACAAGATCTTCAGTAAATCATTCAGACTGGCCAGCAAACAGATAAAGCCCAGATATTTGTAAGTGCAAAAACCTCGAGCCTTACAAAGATAAAATGACTACAAAAAATGTTACCCTGAAGAGGCTCTAATTACGATGCTAGAGAAGACTTTTTTTTCTGTTTTGCTCTGTGCGTGTCACTGAGTTTCAGTTACTGAAGCTAACATTGCTTAGGTATAATACCAAATACGAATGTAAGTAAACTCCTTAACATTCTAGGTAAATTTGGATCTAATTTTGAAATAGTTACAATGAACAGAAAAAAAAGGATTTTATAAATATATTATTAAGTACTCGGTTTTGACTGAGTTTTTGCATAATACACTAAATTGAATGTATAAGTGACTTCACTGAGTTTTTTTTTCTGAAGCAAGCAAGCAGGTATTGAAAGGGCCGGTAGATAATGACACAAACCTATTTTTTGTCAGTTCCTTCAGTTAAATCACATCCCAAATCCTTACAATACAGAGCTGTGTACAGTGAAAATTTCAGCAAAGGAAAGACAGAGTCTGGTTCTGGAGAATTGGTGTCATTTCTTGGTAGCCTTGATCCCTGATAGGCAACTGATACAGAGCAGTCCTCCAGCATCTTATTTTAATCCAGAGTTTAGACCAAATTCTGATTTTCTTGTAATACTCCAGTCCTCAGATACCTATGAGGTCAACAGGACTACTGTAGGAAGAAGAGACTTTTCATTAAGGTAATCAAGTGTGTGAGACTCTGGCCCTTTGCTAGTATGCTGTTTTCCTTTTATGCTTTCGTTTTTTTGTTGTCCTTATATTGTGTACTCTAAGGTGTAGGGATTCTCATCTTCTATCTTCATGCATAGTGTTTTGCAGTGAAACTGCTGCACTAAGAAAAATTCTGTCAATAACAAGAAGGATAATAAAGGATGTGATATCAGAAATGACTGTGGGAATACCCTCAGTATGAAAATTTTTGTGATGGCGACCATTGTTTCTAGTAATGAAGAACAGTGAGTATTGTTTTGCATCTTATGTACCTTTTGTCTTTCTAGGAACACAAAAAATTTATTTCAGAAAGTTGCACGGTGATATGGCTGAGGAGAAAGGAATGACATCCCAAAAAGCTGGATCACTTTCTCCCACCAGGTTCTCCTCAGAGATGCTTGTCAATTAAGCCAAAGCACACAGTTTCAGTTTCAATGGATGCAGTTCTTATTTGTTCTGGGTACAGTTGATAGGGTGACTCACTGCTCTGCTAATGAAAGCCTGGTGTTTTGCCTTTAAAAAAAATGCATTCTGAATTCATTCAAGCAAAACAGATTTTACTTACCGCCTTTGTTCTGCTATTTTAAGGGTAGGATTAGAGGACAATGCTAATAGGTAGAATTAGAGAGGCATGTTTGTCCCTGCACAAGCATAAAATGGAAGCACACAATTAAAAACTCAGTCATCTAGAAAGGAAAGTGTACAGTGAGTAACAGCAGGTGTACAGGTCTGCGTGTCTCGAACAAGGCGTAATGTGATCGCAATCTCAGCCTTCCCGTGGACCATGAATAAGAACACGAAACAAAGGAAGAAAACGGGGCCACATCCTCCCTCAGTGTAAAATGTCATAGCTCTGCTGAAGTAAATGGGACTCTGCTTAATCACCTTGGGTAAGGATTTCATCTCCTCAGCGCTCTCTTCAGCTGGACCCTTGCCAGGCTGTCACATCAGTGTCACTCCACCCCACCCGCATGATCTTCAGCTTTCCTCCGCTTAGGTAGGCAGCAACAGTGCTCCTTCCTGTAACCTGGACCTCGGGGATATGCCTTCATGGGAGGAAAGCTCTGCTGCTTTGCACTCCCACAAGCAGTGATGTCTGCCCTCAGGCTCACGTGTACCTTTCCCTGAGCCACTACATGATGGGGACTCAGAATCTGAGGTCAAGGGTGTGCACATACACACACACATATGTTTTACACCAGCTTAAGCAATATGTTAGTTTTTATTTTACTAACGTGGAAAAACATGCAGATCTAGGGGAAAAAAAGTAGTGTGCTAAATCCCAGATGCATTTTTTCTCCCATTTTCTGTTTGCAGAATTTTGTTTGGGTTTTGAGTCTCTGAGTCAGAGTTCTTTATCTTTCTGCCAAGTCGCGGAGCATCTCTCCCTCTTTGCTGCCTACTGTCCTGTTTGTTCTTTTCTGATAGTCAAACTGAACACAATCCTTCAGCTGCTGTAAAAGTATGCTCCTCTCTCCCCACCCAGCTGCCTGCTGAGTAATTCTGTGACGTGTCTTGATCTGTACCACCTCTGTGCTCTTAAATAATGCAATTACCCAGGATTTTCTACTTTCACATTCCATGGTAAAGAAAGTCTTATTTTTTTCCAGCTTTAGCTAACTGCCCAGTGCATTTTCACCTGAAAAGAAGGCCTTTTCGGTTTGAATACTGATTGCAATTCTTTGTCTTTCAGAGATGTTACTCAGGTTTTGACAGTAAATATGTCTATAAAAATTATATTCTATAATACTGGTACTTCCATATTCACAATTTAATATTTTCTATATTTTTCATGAGCTTTATCTAGTTGCCACCCCAAAATCACAGGTGGATTGTCTTGCCAAGTCCTGAGGGTATTTTTATTATTTAATGAGTTCAAAGATAATTTCTAAAGATAGAATCATACTGTATTTTTCTGAAAGTTACAAAGCAAAGGACAACCTGAAATCAGACCTGGAACCTGAATCTGCTGAATACTTTGGAGAACTTATTTCCTGAATACTTTACATCTCAGGCTACAGCAAAATGAAGGAGACAGTTCTTACTATAATCTATTCGAAGAAGGGGAATTAATAGACATCTTATTTTTAATTTCATTGTAATAAACTGGAGAAGTTTAGATGACTACCAAAGCCAAACCTTTTAAAGAGAAATTCTGGCCCACTAAAGACGCTGACATGTTTTCCAGTGCTTTGAATGGTGTTAAAGTATCATTTCATTGGTTCAAAGGGGTAAGTGATGCAAAACCGGCCCTTTTTCATCTACATTGTTTTTTTGGGGTCAAGTGGTAAAATATGAAAGATAGGACAGGTGGCTTCAACACTTGATATAAAGCTTGGATGTCAACTATCATTTGAAGTAGGGAAGGCGTCTCATGTGTCTGTGAGAACAGGCAGAGGAAGGGTAAGCAATAATCTGAAGTGCAGACTTAAGCCCAGTGCAACGGCAATAGTAATTAGGACTACTGATCTATTGCTGTTGTGACAATACGCCAGTTGTAAAGTAAAATGAGGGCTGCGCTGCAGTAAAATAGGATTTAATATTAACTCCGGAAGGGTTACATTTTATTTTTCTCGAATCTCCTAAGAGCACTTTTCTGTTCTACATTAGCTGAAGGAGGGGAAGAAGTTTTATCTTGTTCTAAGCGCCCAATGCACTCTGCTGTTGGAGTGTACTCTAACATGCCTGGAGGGATCTTTTCACTTTTATCTGAGTTCTGCTCTTATATGCGAACATACAATAGCATTCTTCGGGTTCGGAGGGATGTGGTCTCATTTATTGCAGTACAAAATACAAAATAAAATAAAATCCACAGAAGAAAATCTGCTGTTGGCTGGTGAGTCCCCCCGGGCATATTTTCTTCTTGTATCCACAGTTAGTTCACTGGAAATGGAGAAGCAGAGACCAGACTTGCCCTTGTTCCACATAAAAGCTCCCGCACGGTTTGGCAACTGCACTTTGCAGAGTCATTTCCTGTGAGTCAGTAACAGCTCTCAAGGAGAAGGAATAGTTTTGCTAAACTGGATAAGTAATACCTGCTTTTATGATTTCCAGTCTCAGGGGGGGTCATTTTTTTCTGTCTAAATTTCCATGGTATTCTAATAAAAGACATTGGATACTGTTTGCCCCTATTCTCCCTAGATTTCCACAGCTTTTCTTGTTCCATAGAGTTTTTCAGGGCAGTTTCATATGTCTCTTTCCCTGCATACACTGTTCCAGGGCCAGGTGGGTAAACTTCAGGTCCAGCTCCATGGCCTTCTTCACATTGTTTCCTAGTATGCAGGTGTAACACAGAGAAGCGGGCGCTGGAGGAACAGCACAACAAATCCAACTAATTAGAAGAAACAATGGATTCTCGGTTAAATTGCACCAAAATATTCAATGTTAATCGTGTATCCTTTCAATGTTCCAGCTTACAGCCCTGGAGTTTGGAATCACCTATTAACTACACAGGAAGTACCAGGCAAGAAATGTCTGTTCCAGCTGCCCAACATCACCAGCTAATGTGCTCAGATCCATTTTCAGGGGTGAGGAAGCAGGTTGTTTGCTCTATTCATTCTGTGCTAGGGTTGCCAGGATGTTGAACAAGGTTGTATTTACACAAGGAGTTCTTTGCTGATATGAGAATACTGGTGTACTCTACTGGCAAAAGGCTTCTTATGCATTCGCAGGCTACAATAGCAGGACTGTGGAAATCCATCCCTCACAACTGAGAGAACGGTGGCAGTAAAACAGCTCTTTTTTCTGGCACAGCCCTTTTTGAATTAAAGAGTTCTGAAGACCGTGCAGCTATGTTGCGGCTGAGATGTAAGGAGATGAAAGCTGTAAAAAACTTCCATATTACTGTGCGCAGAGTGCATATTTCTGAGGAAATGCATGTGTAAGGAAAAGAGATGGAAGAGTGGGAACAAAGAAAGAGAGTGATAAAAATTTTCCTCTAAGAGTTCTTGGAGATCTGAGGTTCACTTCATGTAGACAACTGCAAATTTATCTTTTGTATTGAGGTGGAATTGCATCATCCCATTGAATAATCCGGGATGGAAAGATCAGGAAGGAGAAGTGAAACACTGATACCCCAGACATTAGCATAAGCACAAGAACAAATTAGTACAAATTGCACGTGAACAAATTTAGTCTGTAAAACATAAGAAAATTCCTAACGATTAGAGCACTATGATCTTCTAATGGCTTCCCAGCAGACAAATAATAGAGGCGGTTAGTAATTAATTATGAGGGACTGACAGCAGACATCGGTAACCAATGCGCTCAATGACCCAGGAGGACCCTTTCAGCCTTAAGTTTCAAATAAACATTTTAGGACTCACAGCAGAAGACAGTAAAAATCTAGGAAAACCACAGTACTGTTTTCTGGATATCAACTGAAAAGGATTCTCAGCTCCAGAAAAAATCTAGGTGAACAACGCTACTCCACCCTGTTACTCCTGGTTACAGCTAAACAGCCCCTGATAATTTGTAAGACTGATGCAAGAAATTAGCTTGAAATTAAGTGGATAAAGCTAATTTTTAAGGGGAAGCCTGTCGCGGTTTGCAGAAGGCTGCAGAGGGAGAAGTATCCAACTATTCACCTCTGTCCACACCAAGTCCCTTTCTGGGGTATATCCACTGGTGGACTTCTCAGGAAGAAGAAATGAAAGCAACTGTAGATATATAGATACAGCGATTCTTCATGTCCCCACTGCTGAGCTGTAGTTCTTGTAGTTCTTCCAAGCAAGATTTCCTCCAGAGCTGGATCTAAACTCCAGTTGCTAATGAAGAGGGAGGTATCTGCGGAAGTAAGCACATGACCCAGACGTCATCAGGTAACCCTGGAGAAAAATGCTTCTCTCTGCTTGTCATTGTTAGTTCTCAGAGCCAGTTTTCTCTAATTCCCAGCTGCTGCCTTCCTGGTATTGCTAGGTATTGTGGAAACTGTGGGTGAACAGTTTGAGCCTGTCCTGCAAAACCGTTGTCCTTTGTTCTATAGTCATAGATCCTTTTAAAACACCGCTGCCTTTTATAGCGAAAATTACACACATGTTACCAGTGGTGTGAATCACGTTAACTACATGCCAATTCAGATGCTGCAATAGTACCTTACATAGTGGAAATGCCACCATCTGGTGGTTGCATCACTGCCGAAAGGCATACTGGCGGAGGTGGTATTAGCGATTGAGCTGCCTCTGCTCAGTGAGGAAATCCTGGTTTAGATTTAGAGAGTAAGGCTCCCTGGAAATCGTGTCTCCTGGACAGCATTCCACATTACAGACATACCAGATAGGCCCAGTGATGCAGAGTAGGAGGCACCAGAATGAAAGTCATTTTTTTGTGATGTGATTTTATTACTGAGAAGCTTGTGATGTTCAAACACTTCTAAGACAAACTTTGTTTTCAGCTGCTTTTTTCAGGAGGGGTTGGTGAGACAGAGTCACAAGGTAACTGCTTTAAGAAACACATACAGAGACCATCTGCACATTTCTTGAACATGCAGCCTCTCCCTCCTATTTAAATGCTTCCTACTGGCTTGCGAAACAGGAGGTCTGACACTGGCAGAAGCTTATCCTTTCCCTACGAGACACTCTCTAGAGAATCTTACTTTCTCTTGCTTCAAGGCTCTTTTCTCAAGGCTGAGAGAGTTGGGGCTGTTCAGCCTGGAGAAGAGAAAGCTGTGGGGAGACCTTACAGCAGCCTTCCAGTACCTGAAGGGGCCTATAGGAAAGATGGGGAAAATCTTTTCAGCAGGGCTTATTGCGATAGGACAAGGAGTAATGGCTTTAAAGTAAGGGAGGGTAGATTTAGACTGGCTATAAGGAAGAAATTCTTCACCATAAGGGTGGTGAAATACTGGAACAGATTGCCCGGAGAGGTAGTGAAGGCTCTATCCCTGGAAATATTCAAGGCCTGGTTGGATGGGACTCTGAGCAACCTGGTCTAGTTGAAGATGTCCCTGCTCAATGTAGGGGGTTGGGCTAGATGACCTCTAAATGTCCCTTCCAACCCAAAGCATTCTATGATTCTATGAATGTCACTTTGTTCCAGAGGGTCTGTTTTTAGGGTGTAGCTGTATATACATCCTTCTGAGGCAACTCAGTGAGTTTTCTTATGATTGTCACCATGTTCTAGGCTGAGTAAAAATATGCTAGAAATGAAAAAAAAAGAAAAATTAATTCTTCTGTTCCTGCATATCAGGAGCACAACAGAGGAATAGCAACGACCTCAGTAAAGACACTTTGGATTTACCCTAGGACAGAAGAGAGCACTATGAGTCTTTATGCTTAGCTGAAGCAGGAAATCAATGACAAACTTTGACCAAGCCAGAGGCTTTTGTGCCTTTTGACTGAAAACTTTTGAGTGTACCTCATTTCTAGAAACCAGATTTATGATTAGGTTGCTGGCATGTTTTGTGATGTATTTAAAGCCTAAAGTTCACAGCAAAATGGATACGCACTCTAGAGCAAAGCCCTGCTTTGTGTGGTGCAACAGAGCTGTGGAGCAGAATATTCTACGTAACTTGGGGAAAATTTAAAATGAAACTTCAATGCAATACAATGGTGCATTTTGAGAAGAAGCTTGTCTAAGCGACCTGCAGAATGCCAAAGATTCTGTTTCTTCTTCCAACCACTTTCTATTATTTTTGGTTAAATTTATAACTCAAATGCAGGAGCTGCTTCTCCTCACAGAGTTGTATAATGTCTAGTCCGAGGGACTTCAGTCTCCAATGGGATCCCTTGGCAGTATTACCATGTAAAACAGGTGTTCTTCTCATGCACAAATTGCTTCGACAGCTACAGCAGCTGGTTCTTGGCTCTGCTCTTTCCTGAGTACTTCTTGGATGCAGATGGGGGAATGTGGGTAGGAAATACTTCCATGTGCATTGAATCCCATGAAGCAAAATAGCTGAGGTACTTGGATGGCAGGCTCTGGTGCTTCAGGGAGCACTGGAGACACCATGGTGTGCATGCCAGACACCCCGTCCCATCCAGTCAGCAAAGTTGGCCATCTAGGTGTAAATAAGCACTGAAAATTTTGTAAATGAAAAGTGAGAGCAATTAATACATAATTTTCTTTTGAAGTCCTCCTAATTTTACTCAGCCTAAGTGAGGCACAGTTGTTAATGCATGTCAGATTTTTTCAGCTGGCCACCCTCAGCTATTTCCTGCACCTCAAATCTCTCTGTTCCCAAGTCAGCTATGTATGTTGTAGCCAGTGAGAAAGGCTGGAGCTATGTGACTGAAATACGGCAAACAGCTTTGCAATTGATTTTTCCTCGTTGTTGTTAGGAAACATCAGATTGCTTAAAACATCACACTGGGAGTTGTAACCTTCTCCCCCACCAGCTCTTTGCGAGTCGTTGATTAAATGCACTAGCCTGTGCTTTTGCAATGTCTTAAAAAAAGTAATGACATGAAAATATTTTGTCACAGGATAACCTTCTCATTCCAGGCATTTTTAACCTCTCACTCGTATTGATTTCAGCTGCAACAGGTTCTCAGAGTCTCTGAGCTTCCCATTGGTGGTATTCACTGCCCACTGATGCCAATGGCAAGCCCATACCCTGCCCTGTGGTGCCTGGTTCCTCCCAACAGAGCCAGTACTCAGTGACACCTGCTAGAAAACAAATGGAGAAAAATGACCCAGAAAGCAGGTATTATAACTTACTATATGCAAGGCCATCTGTCAGCTACCTGGCAGCTAAATGTTTACTGGCTAGCAGGTGTGCCTTGCTGAAGACTTAATTGTCTATCACTATTATTAGTTACTAGTTAATGAGTGCCAACAATCTGTTCCCTGCCATACAGCTTTCTCATCTTAAAACAGCTCTCATGAAGCAATAATGAGAGAAGGTAAGTAATAAACAATCATAAACTACTTGGTATGGCTTAACTCTCACAAAAATAGATTTCCTCCCCTGCTTTCCTAGTAGATTTTTGTCTTTCAGTACGTTCCCTTAAAAATGCACCAAATCCATGAAAAAATGGATTTATGCAGGTGTTTATAATGTGCCATCCTGTTTAATTTGCTCCTAAGCAGTGACTGGGATTACTGTATTCTCTAAATAATCATAAGGAGGGATTTCAAGACACAGAGATTTCAAGCTCTCTTGTTACCTAATCCTCCCCGCAGACAGATATGTCATCCAATTAGCACTGGTTCTGTCAAGACTTTCACACTCTTCTGAGAACAAAATATTGCTCCAGGGCCATAGGAACATATTCTGGAGCAAGACAATATATGTCCTCTAAACGCAGGGGGTAAACTCCCCTGCTTCCTTCCCACACCTGAAGCTTCTTGTGGAAAAACAACCACAATAAAGAATTTCTGAAGTAATTTTTAAATGCATGATGGTCTTGATATTGCATTATTTCTAAGTGTCAGATTAATCTTAATAGAACTATGTTATTAAATAATTTAATAGTCACATGAATTTCAGATTCTGTTTGACTGAAGACTGTATGAAAGAGAATGTATAACGTAAACAGATAGAAAAACACTTTTATACAGACTAAGTAACATAGTCACTTCTTTTGCATAGTTAAGTTTGGTGCCTAGACTACATAATGCAGCAGTAAGCAAGCAGAAAATTCAAAAAACTGTGTGCTGGGAACATTCACTCGGCTTCTAGTTGAATCCCTAGGGCCTACATGTTCATATCAATTAACTTAATGCCTGAATGAAGTGATAAAAATAGGTAAGCTGCATGTGGCCCAAAGTCCTTTGGAAAAATGGGACTTCAGCCCTTCATATAGTCTTGCAAATGACAATCCAGTTTGAATGTTATGAGGGGTATTGGGGTGGTTTGTTGGCGTGGGTTGCGGATCCGTTGTAATGATGTGACCCCAATATGAGTATGATCGTTCACCTTTATTAGTCAGGAAAAACAAGGTTTATATAGCAAAACTATTACAGCATCTGAATGGTTAAACCCCCAATCCATATATAGGCAAAACTACTGCAACTCGTTGTGATTGGTGCAGAGCTGCACCTCGATGTGAAAACAGTGCTGTGGCAGGAAACAACAACGTGGCAGGAAGGAAGTGACAGTGTGGCAGGAAACGGTGACGTTCCCCCTGCTCCAGTGTCCCGAGCTCTTCGCTCTGCCTTCCCAGCAGGGTTCCGTGTCAGCCGCTCCCAAGGCTCACTTCCGGATCGGAAGCTGGGTTGCTCAACACACCAAACTATGTCCCCTCTCGTCCAGCCAGGACTCCACAGTGGTTGACCTGAAGTGGACTGTTAAACCAAAACTGCTGTCCGGTCTCTCCAACAGCTCCAGTTTCATTCTTTAATCTTCCACCAGGCTGAAGCCGGGCACCTCACTGCTATCGAGTACAGTGTACCACACAGAGTACTCCCTGCTTTGCTCAGATAGTGCCTGATTACCCACCAAAGTGTGTACCTGCCATGGACGAGAGTTGAAAGACCTATAGGAAGAGGCTACTGTGAAGCAATAGTAGGAATATGTAGTTGTGGTACATGGCACCAAGTCCATAAAAACAGAAAGGGTGGAAAAAAGAAGTATATTCTATTTGGCATTCAAAAATAATTTTGAATAATCATTTTACTAGCAATTCATCTTCAGGGATGTTTATGTGTACTTGTCTATACTATTTTCTCCTCAGAAGTTAAAAAATTTCTGATAAGTGCCTGTCTTCACAAGAATTACTTTGCATAAAAACAGATGGTAGAACTAAGAATTATTAGAGTAGTAATTATCATAGACTTCTTTGCTCAGATTTCTGTATGTGCACTTCCCATTAATTTATTTCGGTTGTATAGGTTTTACGCAAGGGGTATATATGTGTCATATCTTGAATTTTCATTAAAAAGTACTGTTATTGAACAGCATGGTTCCTAGTTTCTCATACTCCACTGACATATAAAGCACACATTGTCAAAAACAATGGAGAGATAGAT